>NC_029778.3:6727993-6728844 GCF_000817695.3 Arachis duranensis
GACTCAAACAAATACGGATATTTGTCGCGCATAGCGTCCTCTACTTCCCAAGTTGCTTCTTCTACCGAATGATTCTTCCAAACAACCTTCACAGACGCTATCTCTTTAGAACGTAGTTTCTTTACCTGGCGATCAACTATAGCCACTGGTTCCTCTTCAAATGATAAATCTTCCTTCAGCTCTATGGCTTGTGATGCAAGTACATGAGATGAGTCAGGAAGGTATTTGCGCAACATTGATACGTGAAAGACTGGATGAATCATGGACAACTCAGGCGGCAATGCCAAGCGGTAAGCAACTGCACCTATTCTGTCCAGTATCTCAAATGGACCAATGTATCGAGGACTAAGCTTGCCTCTTTTTCCAAACCTCATCACTCCCTTCATAGGCGACACTCTAAGAAATACATGATCACCCACTGAAAACTCTAAGTTACGCCTTCTGTTATCAACATAGGCCTTCTGCCTACTCTGAGCTGCTAATAAACGTTCTCTTATTATGCGAACCTTCTCAATTGCATCTTGTACCAAATTTGGCCCCAAAAGCTTAACCTCACCAACCTCAAACCACTCAATAGGTGACCTGCATCTTCTCCCATAAAGAGCCTCAAAAGGTGCCATTTGAATGCTGGCTTGATAGCTATTATTATAAGAGAACTCGATCAAAGGTAGATAGCTGTCCCAATTTCCACCAAAATCTAGAACACAACACCTTAACATGTCTTCCAATATCTGGATCGTCCTCTCTGATTGTCCATCGGTTTGAGGGTGAAAAGCTGTGCTAAGATCCAGACGAGTTCCTAACGCTTTTTGAAAAGATTTCCAAAAATGAGAGGTAAACTGGGGCCCGCG
>NC_029778.3:6731331-6734084 GCF_000817695.3 Arachis duranensis
CATTGGTGTTGTAGGACGTGCAATACCTTGAGCAAAGCCTCCTCTAGGATTTGGACAATCCCTCCTAAGATGACCAGATTGACCACAACCAAAACATGCACCAGTAGCCTTGAAACATATACCGGAATGGTAGATCCCACACTGCTGGCAGTAAGATTTAGTTGGTCTTGTCTGATTAGAACCATGTCCACTAGATTGAGGGGTGCCCCCAACAAAAGGTCTTGGACTTGAAACACTCATAGGAACAGATCCAGAAGAAGCAACTCCACCGAAAGATGATTGAGGACGAGCTCGATACCCCGAATAACCTTGCTGATTAGTCTGACCATGATGAGACTGAAATCCTCCTGAACTAGCTCCACCAGAAAATTGTCCCTTCATCTTGGGCTTCTTACCAACATCCTTAAAAGCATTTCTCTCCGCTATCCCAGTTTCAATTCCATAGGCAGAGTTTAGGACATCCTTAAAAGACATGCGTCCGACTTCAGGCATAAGAGTAGTGAACATAGGTTCTGCCAATCCACGAACGAAACGACGAACTTTCATCTCTTCTGAATTCACCAAATACGGAGCACTCTTAGAAAGTCTAGTAAACTCCTTAGCATACTCAGTCACTGTCATGTTTTCTTGCCTTAATCTTTCAAAGGCAATTGCATCTTCTGCTTGCTTGTTAGCTGGATAAAATCGAGCGAGAAACTCTTCAGTGAACTCTTCCCAAGAAGGAGGAGGAAGTCCGGTTGCTTCTTTGCTCTCAAGAAGAGACTCATACCAATATCTTGTCGAACCACGCAAGTTGTAGGATACTAACTCAACAGCCCATTCCTTGGTGCACTTGAGAGCTCGAATAGCTTTCTTTGCGTCCTCTAGATATTGTTGTGGATCTTCATCCAATGAATCTCCATTGAAAGTGGACGAATTCAACTTCAAATACTTTTCAATTGGCGGCTCTTGATCCCCAAACAATTGATGAACCCTATGAGGCTGAGAATTTGGCGCATTAGAAATTCCTGCTCCACCCCCATTTTGATTTGTTAGGACCTGTAATACCGCATTAAGGGTTTGATTCATTCCCCTTAATTCAGTCGCTAAGTCCGGTTGAGCCTCTCTTACTGCGGGGTTCTCTCCTTCGCGCCTATCAGCTATCCTTTGGCTCCTTGGCCTTTGTCGAAGCGCTCCAAGTGGAGGAGAAACTGCCCTATTGGATTCAGCAGTATCAGGAGCATTAACAGCTCCACCACGTCTTTTCTTAGGTGGCATTTTCCACCTATCGAGTAAATAAAGCAATTGGATCACCAACGACATATGTATATGGAGTTCAAAGAGAATAGGACAGATAGAAGGAATCACGAGAACAAAGGATTGATGACAACTTCCTATAGGCCTCTAGTAACATCACACTTTGTGAAAATGGGCCGGCTTCCATTTGCACAATTGTGATCTTACTAGAGAACACTTGCTCCATATTACACAGGAAAACCTAAGGCTCTGATACCACTTTGTCATGGCCTGAACCAAGTCATGACTGGCGCTCAAGGGACAAGTCCCTCAGCAAGCCAAACGACCAAATTTTCAGAAAAACGGACAGAATCTCCTCTGTTTCTAGGACCTTACCCACATACGTATTAACTCCATATATCAACAATAAACATCCATTTCCAAAGACAACAACAACAACATACTCCAATCATATCCACAACCAAATATATCCAGAATACGCATCATATATATATATATCAAGTTGATAAGTAGAGTATATAGTTAAAACCATAAGTCTTACATCACCAAATCATAATTACTACCTAAACAGTTCAAGATTCAAAATAACATAACCCACACGAGGATCCTGCCTGTGACATATGGAGCATTGACATAATCTAAATTTTTTGAGCAAAGGTTCCATTACATAATTACTTAACCCTTGGAAAGAAGAAGGGCTCACCAAAATGACTAAGATCTACTGAGGGGCAGGTGGAATGGAACCGGGAATGACTTCTGTATCTGAAAAACATGGGAATATAATAGGGTGAGTTTTACAACTCAGTGAGCAAACATTACATCTATAACCCACACGAGACAATAAAGAGTTTACCTTGAAAATTATATTTCCTTTCAGAAATGAGAAATTTATATTAATTAATTATGCAAACAAAAAGATAGGTAGTTAAGCGGATGAACTGAAATGGGAGTTCTCATTCCAGAAGTCAAATCAAATCAAATATTACACACTTAGGGCGGCTCCACCTCTAAGGGTAGCCCTTTCCTCTAGTGTGTCCGTACGGTATAACAGATCCAACGTCTGGCCTACACGTTGGGCTAGCAACGCCCCTGCTAGCTGAGGTCTGAGTTAGATGCATCTAAGTTAACGTCATAACCGCCGTTAACTACGGTTTTCTAGTCAGAGTCTCCCAAACCAATCCAAACCAAATCATTTATAACAAATCTCTAATAATTATAACATATTACTAATTCTTTCATATTAAATCAAAAAAATATATATAAGAATGCATACTAAAATTTAATTAAAATTTAATAAAGTCAAATAAAAAAAACATGTATGCTTTACAAAATATATAAATATCGTCTCGTGTGTATTTTTATAAAATTGTGAGTTTCACGAATCATTATTCATTTCAAAAATTCAAAAATCACAATAGTAAAATATCTTTAGACTCCAAAATTAATGATTCAACAAAATATTGATAATAATATATTTAAAAACAATTATAGATATAATATCCACTCACAACTTGATT
>NC_029778.3:6734361-6743971 GCF_000817695.3 Arachis duranensis
ACAATTTATATATCATATTTGTATATGTTTTTGAATTTTTAATATGAAATTATAAGTTGTAAAGTCAATTGATATCAAACGATTTAAAGAAACATTGTTGCATATTTAGATATATTTTAATTCTTCATAATTTATTTTTTTAGATGATTGTAGAATTTTATTCAGCAACAAAAAGTATTTCCAGCGAAACAAAAATTATGAGTTAAACATTGTTTGAATATCAATAAATATATCACTTTTGTATTTATTCGTCACTTATTAATTTAAATATAACTCATTTATCAAAATAAGAATCTTTTTTTATACTTTATCACAAATTCTACTTAAGCAAATACTTTAATATATATAAGTATAAATCGACAAAAATAATTATATTATACTACTATTATTATTGTATATTATACTATAGAATTTAGTATGATATAATTCTTTATTTTAAAAATAAAAAAATTCAACTTAAACAAATAGTCAAATACTTCAATATACAATATTGATAGAATTAATTTTTATTGTATTATTATCATTGTATTATATTATAGAATTTATTATGAAATAATTCTTTAAGTGTTAAATTATTTTGTAACTAAATTTATTAATTTTTCACACATTGGGAGAGTTTAAATCTAGTTTTATATACATTTGAAATGCAGCAATATGAGTGTTTATTTCCAAATTAGTTTTAGCTTTTTGCAACAAAAATAATTAAAATGTTACATTTCTGTCCTGCATGTTACTCCTATCTACCAGACATAAGATTTACAAGAGCTGGATTTTCATAAAAGGAAGCAATGTCCCAATTCTCAGTGGTTGAACTTAGTGTCATAAGAGCAACCACCACCGATCTCATCTTCGGCCGCCGCTGCGGATCTCCCTCTGTACATGCCCTGGCAAGTTGTGCCATCTGCAACCAGAACAAAGTTAGCCAAAGCTATTGAAATCTGAAACATTAAAAAATAAAGAAAGAAATAAAAGATATAGAGTTTAAAAATGATATATGAATGTATACCTTATAAACTGATTCAATTGAATAGTTATCTCCAAGCCTAGGATCCACCATTTGTTTAAGACCTTCTTTGGGGTCTGGCTGGTTAAAAGCTTCCTCAAACTGCCACATAAATGGCCAAAAATTGAATTAGAAAACAAAGAAGGAAAATATTACAGTGCGCTTGGTTTGCGTTTTCGTTTTCTGTTTTTATTTTTAGTGTTTTCTCATGTTTTCAGGATTTTGTGAAGAAACAATGAAACAATAAAATCGTTTTCTTCCTTATGTTTTCTCTTTTTTCTTCACAAAATTCTAAAAACAGAAAATACTGAAAATGAAAACAGAAAATAAAAACACAAACCAATCGCGCCCATGATTACATTACTAAGTCAACATTTCAAAACAATGCACAGAAGGGTCATTAATAATCACCAAAGCCACAAGGCCCTTCAATTCAGCACCAGATGCACCACCACTCCTCATCAGAGCTTCTTTTGCAGAAATAAGCTCATAAAGAACAACTCCGAAAGCATATACATCTATTTTGGGAGAAACACTTCCATATACATATCTGCAAATAAGAGAATCCTACTATTAAATCTAAAAAGCTCACTTTCCCTTCTAGAATGTGAATGTGTGAAGTTAATACTGAAAAACTTCTACTTTTAGTGCTTCTAATTGGAAACAAGGAGATGAAGATCAAGGAATACTCTTTCAACATTCCTAAACTCATAACTATGTACTAAGTATTAGTTAGCATACTCTAATCCTTAGAAAGCAAAAAACAAAAGAAAAAATTGAATACAGAGAAAACATAGTTCATCATACTCTGGTGGCATGTAGCCGAATGTGCCGGCCATATTAGCAGTTGGAGCTGATGAATTTCCAACATCAATCAGCTTGGTCAGTCCAAAGTCCGCAACCTGCAAAACAATGCAATGCAGTATCTCACAGAATTATACAACAAAACAAAAAAAAAAGTAACAAGTTCATTGAATTTATTGAGATGTATCTTACCTTTCCACGGAAGTTTCTGTCTAATAAAATATTTTCCGACTTTACATCGCGATGGATATATACAGGCATCGTATGCTCATGAATGTATTCAAGTCCTCTGGCCGAGTCCAGAGCAATTTGAACCCGGGTAGACCATGGCAAAGGCTCACTATCTGGTAAATGATAACAGTTTATCATTAACCAAAGTCATTATGAATAAGCACTGAATTCTGAACATAGATATGTATCATATCATGTGCTTATATTACCTGAATTTCGCAGATGTTGGCTTAAGTTTCCATTTTCAATATATTCATACACAAGGAAAAGAGAGCCCTCGACACAATATCCAATCAAGCGTACCTATATTGTTATCGAAACATTGTGAAACATTGAAACAGAAAGATCATATGAACATAGTTGAAAACAATCTATGGAATATGTGAGAAAGATTACCAAGTTTAAGTGATGAACACGCGTCAACACTTTCAGTTCCGCGAGAAATTCTTTTGATGCTTTCATGTCCATCTTCTTAATTGCAGCTCTCTGTGTTATCAGAGAAAACTTCAGCCAAAGTGGAAAGATAGAAGAAAGTAACAATTGAAATGTTAGTTATCCTAAGTCCTAACAGTATTATCATACATAAAAGTTGACTATGCTTGCAGCATCTATTCAACTAAAAGAACTGCAATTTAGTTTCTCATTAACTAAAAAATATATGCAACTTTTCTTTCAAATACTTGTAAGCAAAACTAGTAAGACAGAGAAATTATGAACCTCGCCATTGAGCTCTCCATAATAGACTTCACCAAAACCACCTTGACCAATCTTTTTAGCCAAACTGAAGTTATTTGTGGCATTGGCTAGTTCTTCATACGAAAACTCTGCTGATTTTTCTACCTTGACACCTATAATACTAGTATCATCAGAAGCTGAAGTTCTGTTTTCAGCATTATGAGAGGTTTCGCCTGAAAGAGGGACAATGTATAAGAGTTACTAATCCAAGCATGCTATTAGTTAAAATATAAGTCAAAATCCATATACCTTGGCGAACAAAGTTCTCGCTGGAATCTTTAGCTACCAATTTTTTGTTCCACATCTTCTTTCTTCTGTAACATTTAACATAAACACAAAATACCAATAACAGAAGTGCTGCTACTATTCCAACAGATATTCCACCAATAACGCCACCGGATAGACCCTTCCCTGCAGAAACAATAGAACAGCAGAAAGTCCTTACCTTCACTGTCTTGATATCAAACTCAAATGAAAAGAATTATCAATGATAGAAAAGCTGTGCGAGATAGTCAAACCTCCATGGCTGAAAAGGAAAATGAAAACATGGTCATTAAGTTTAGGAGATCACTGAAAAATGAAATTTAAATAGCTTGGACAGTGAGGTTAAGAGAAAAGTTACCTTAGTTTAAAGGGCACATAGTTGCCATTTTCGTCTGTAAAAAAGCGAAATGAAAGGAGAATGTGAGATATTATTCACTTCAAAATTTTGAAGCTCCTCAGAAATCCAACTATAAGAATGATGCTAATAAGTTAAAGCATACTCTTGACAGTATTAGAGAGGAAGAACAATATGGACATGTTATAGGGATTTCATGAGTGACTTCAAATTTTCATCACTACTGTCACAGTTAACAATTTTTTTTTCTCCTTTAATTCAACATTACTAACACTAACTATATGATTTCATAACTACGATACTATTCTCTCTATAAGAAGTCATACTTAACAAACACACCCTAATAAAACCAACCACATAACATGCACACAAAAAAAAAAATCATGAATTCATATCAGAAACACACAAAAACATTGCATCAAAACAAGAATTCACACCTTTCCCAGGAATATAAACCAGACCACTCCCTTTGCTGAAATTCACACCAGGGTTATATCCCTGCAGCAACTTAGCATCAATCTTTGTCTTGTTTGCAATTGACTCCAAAGAATCCTCATGCCTAAGAGGGTAAGTGATGAACAACCCATAATCCTTGCTAACATCACCATTCCCACAGGAACAGTTAACAGTGACATTAACAGTTGCAGGATAAGGAATATTATTTGGTGAATAAGTATTAGTATTCTGCAACCACTCAGCAGTGACCAAGTTTGAATAGCTCCAATTTGCAATGGTATCGTAGGTGTCACTGCTCAAAACTGAGTATTGAAATACATGGCCAAGAAACTCACCATTGATGCATTCACAAGGGAATGGAACATTGATTCTGGTGGAGGATGTGACTGAGTCTTTGCTTTTTATGGTGCCATTGTTGTAGCTCACAATATCTTCACCTTGTGACCTTGTAACATACTCTGATTTCATAACAGTTGCAATATATGTGAGGTTAGAATTATCCCAAAGATAGTAGGAAGCTAAAGCTAAGCCACAACTCTCACTACACTTTGACTCTGCATTGATGGGTAGAATTACAAAATCTACCACCACCAAGAGGAAGAAAAATGATGAAAATATGAATCTGGGTTGTTTCATTTTGGTGGTGGAGAAAAGAAAATATTCTGTAAATTATTCAGATGACAACATGGGTATGCTAAATAATCAAAAGGGTGGTGAAAAATCAAAGAAAGTCTGAAACTTGATGGGATTTATACAATGAATTGTGTTATGATGTTGGAGGACGAAAAAATTGAACTTGTTTTCTAGTGTGTGAGTGCAAATTAGATAACTTTAGATTAATTAATCTTATTAACTTATTATCGAATTGGGTAGTGCTATGGAGCCAATGGCCTAAGCATCTTTGTCTATGAATAAAATGAACATCATCCATAACATTTCATGTCATAAAATTACTCATCCCAAAAATTTAAGTTGATTTTGGAGTTCACCAAAGATCGAATCCTTGACTTTTCGATCTAAAACTCTAATACTATGTCATGAACCCACTCATCCCAAAAACATAATCTGACAGAACAATATAATACTAATGGTCATGTCTCTAATACTTCCTAAATCTCTATTGTACACATTGTACGCTTAGGACATTGACTCTCTATACTTTCTCTATCGAATTTTGTTAGTATATTTATTAAATTAAATATCTAATATATTTATTATTATTTAATATTCTCGTTGTTTATTTATATTTTTCGTTATTAAAATTAGTCGGCAAAAGATATCTATTGAATGAGAGATAGTTCATAGTTCCCACTTCAATTCATGGAAATTCATTCATAAATCATAACTCAACTCATAACTTAGGTTGTGGCGTGTTTAGTTGTGTTTTGTTCAGCCGCCACATATCAAATGAACTAAGTTTGACTTTGACTTTATAAATCACATTCATATGCCCCATTGGACAAGTTGGTTTTTTTTTTACTGTGTTTCGTATCATTGAATTTATTTTTATATTAAATTTTCTTCCGAAATAATTTTCTCAGTCTAGAGTCAGATCAAATTTTATATATATATACAAATTATTTGTTATTATCAATAGCAAAATCTAAAATTTATTCCCAAATTATAATAAAATAGAGACGTAAGACTTACTAAATGAGTTAATAACAATACTTAAGACTTACTAAATTTTTAAGATTAGTATTAGAATTTAGAATATAAAATTTATGATTAGAATTTAGAATTAAAAAAGATTAGTTGATGTTAGCTGTAAAAAATTAACTCCTTAATTAACTCGTATTAAAAACGTATTACATGATATATTTTATTATTGCAACAATAAATATATATTGATTAGGCTTAAACAACATTATCAACCGAGATTTAATAGATTTTAGATCTAATATCTTAGTAATAATGTATTAAATTAGTTAATATATATTTAGAAAAATCCCAAACAAATATTACTATGCCCTTGACCCACACGACAATGCAAGTTGAGGAGCACAGTTATTCCTCATGACAATGACATGTCTATCTTCATCAACAAAATTTAAACAAACAAAGCACCCTTGTTTGATGGCTATATCATATGCTAATTTACTAATTAAAAGCTAAAGTAATAAATTAATCTAATATTAAATTACATGAAGTAGAATAATTTATCCTGCAACAATAATGCAACGTGTGGAGACCATTATAAAAAATTCCATCATTCTAGCGTGCACGTTCCGCCTAGTTTTTTATTTGAAATCATTTTAATGTTAATTTAATTCTAACACTTTGAACTTTAACATCAATTCTACAATTTGGATGAATTTATTTGTAGTTATTTTTTTAATTATATTTCATCTTAATTAGTTCGTTGTTACTTTATATAGTGTAATATTATGTATTTGTCTTTCTAACTGAAAAATAAAGATATAATTTATATTTTATTAACTTAAAATAAAATTATTGATAATAAGAATGGATATTACTAACATATTTCAACCATGAAAAAAATTGATGTCAAAAATTAAAATATTAGAACTAAACTGATGTCTGACTTTTTTTAGGACCCAACTGATGTCAAGTTATCAAGCGTATACTATTTGTGTTTTTTGGTCTGAAACTTCAAATTTCAAAATGCTAAGACTATTAAGCTGTAACGACTAACGACTAACGACTAACAACTAACGACTAATGGCGTAGATTTTTTTTCCTTCTTTTGTTTTATTTGTTGCTCCCGTATTTTCCAATCCGACAGATCAATGACTAATTAATTACGGATTTACACTTTATTTAAAGGTCGGCTGCTGGCCAATGAATTGTTGCATGCAAAAGACAGGATTCGAAATCCCGACACTTATTTAAGCGAACGAGTGAATTGATTATTGGACCAATCTAAGTTGGTCCCCTTCCTTCCACTTATTAAGCGAACGAGTGAGTTGACCACTCGACCAAACTAAGTTAGTCCTTGTCCTTCCACTTATTACCGCAATAGCCATTATTCCCAATAGTTTCCAATTTATTGTTTTTGAACAGGTGAAAATTCAAGTCAACTTCACGTGAAGTTGATAACTAAGAGTGGTTAAATAATTTTACTGATTTGACTAAATTTTTATCTAATAACTTTTAATTATCAATTTTAAATGAAGTTAATTACACTTAAGTTTTTATTCTTATTTTCTAAATAGTCCTCAATTTTTTTTTTTTTTTGGAGAAAAGTCCTCAATAATTTTGGGATAGTGATTATCACTTCAGCCTGGTTTCTTGTTTTTTATCGAAATGGGTCAAGGCCCAACACTCTACCCCTTTATTTTAATTCATTAGCCCAAAGAAAGTATTATTTTCACTTCAGAACCAAAAATCAAACACTTTTATTCAATATTCAAAAATAAAAAAAAAACAAAAACTTAAACAGTGATCAAGTGGCTAATTTATTGTCTATGAATTTAGATTTGAGTCTTAGAAATTAAGACCTTATTCTGTTCAATCAGGTAAATCAGATTCTTAATAATAAGGTTCAAATAATGTTGAATTGGTTCAAATAATATATTCTTGTTCTAAAATAAAAGATATATAAAATAAAGATGTATAAATAGAAGACTCTAGTATTAAAATAATTAGCTCAATAATAATTTATATATATAATAATATTATATGTTGTAATGTATATATATATACAAAGATAGAAAGGAGTATAAAAAGTAAAGAGAGAGAAAATAGCATTTGCTTTTATTATTGCTATGTCTATAAAGGGAGAGAGAATAATATTCAGTTGTTGTTGTTGTGTAAAATTGACGGAGGCTTAACCTCCTTTTATAGATACATAAGGTCAAATATTCAAAGCTCCATTTATTATCATTTTGGCTTGGGAGCTTCATTTCTCATAGGGAAAATGGGCATCCACGTCCTTTTGGACTTATCACAACACTCCCCCTTGGATAACCATTTTAGGATTATGCCTCATTAAAACCTTACTAAAGAAAACACAGTGGGAAAAACTTTAGTGAAAGAAAAAGAGTACAAAATTCTTTAGTGATGGGGACTGCCTCGTTAAAAACCTTGTCAAGAAAAACTCAATGGGAAAAAAAACTTGACCAACGGAAAAAGGGTACAGTCTCCCCCTTTTGCTGACATCATTTAATGTCTCGAAATCGGCGCATCCCAATCTCATGTACCAATATTTCAAATGAGGATTTTGGGAGTGACATTGTAAATAAATCTGCCAGATTGTCACTTGAACGGATCTGTTGGACATCAATTGTCCCTTGATTTTGAAGATCATGAGTGAAAAAGAATTTAAGAAAAATATGCTTTGTTCTATCACCTTTGATGTATCCACCCTTAAGTTGAGCAATGCATGCTGTATTATCTTCAAACAGGACAGTTGGAGCTATCTTATGATCAATCAGTCCACATGATGACAGAATATATTGAATCAGACTCCTCAGCCAAAAACACTCGCGACTAGCTTCATGAATTGCCAAGATTTCAACATGATTACAGGAGGTTGCTGCTGTCGTCTGTTTCGTGGATCTCCATGATATAGCGGTACCACCATATGTGAACAGATATCCTGTTTGAGATCTCCCTTTATGTAGATCAGACAAGTATCCGGCATCTGCATAGCCAATTAGGTTTGACTTGGATCCATAGGGATAAAAAAATCCCATATCAACCGTTCCATGAAGATATCGAAAAATTTGTTTGATTCCACTCCAATGTCTTCTGGTTGGAGAGGAACTATACCTTGCTAGTAAATTCGCCACGAATGATATGTCAAGTCGCGTATTATTAGCAAGATACATTAGCGCTCCAATGGCACTAAGATATGGTACTTCAGGACCAAGGATATCTTCATTTTCTTCTTTAGGGCGGAATTGATCCTTTTTCACATCCAAAGATCTTACGGTCATTGGTGTACTTAATGGATGTGACTTATCCATATAAAATCTCTTCAAGATCTTCTCTGTGTATGTTGTTTGATGAATAAAGATCCCATTTTTTATATGCTCGATCTGCAGGCCGAGGTAAAATTTAGTTCTTCCAAGATCTTTTATCTCAAACTCTTTTTTTAGAGTTTTTATAATTGTTGGAATCTCTTCAGGAGTCCCAATGATATTTAAATCATCAACGTACACAGCAATTATAATGAACCCAGATGTAGTTTTCTTTATGCAAACACATGGGCAGATATCATCATTCTTAAATCCATTTTTGGCCAGATACTCAGTAAGACGATTATACCACATTCGTCCAGATTGCTTTAGACCATATAAAGATCTTTGCAATTTGACTGAGTATAATCCTTCCGAATATTCATTGGATGGTTTAGATATCTTCAGTCCTTCAGGAACTTTCATATAGATATCCCGATCTAATGAGCCGTATAAATAGGCTGTTGCCACATCCATTAAATGCATATGCAGTTTATGATATACAGATAAACTGACCAAATAACGCAATGTTATCGCATCCACTACAGGGGAATACGTTTCTTCATAATCTATACCGGGCCTTTGTGAAAAACTTTGTGCTACAAGTCGAGCTTTGTAGCGCACAACTTCATTTTTCTCATTTCGTTTTCTCACAAATACACATCGGTATCCAACAGGTTTTACATCTTGTGGTGTACAGACTACAGGTCCAAAGACTTCACGTTTTGCAAGTGAGTCTAACTCAGTCTTCATGGCTTCTTTCCATTTTGGCCAATCATTCCTTAGTCGACATTCTTCGACTGATCTTGGCTCAAGATCCTTATTTTCATGCATGATATT
>NC_029778.3:6744076-6745106 GCF_000817695.3 Arachis duranensis
CTGTAAAGACATAATTTATCGAGATCTCGTCATTTTCACAATTTTCAGGTACCTGAACGTCTTCTGGCGTTAATATTATATTAGAATTTTGGACAACTGCAGGTGTCTCTACTATGTCTTTTTCAACAAGAATATTATTTACCTCTTTTCTCTTTCGAGGATTTTTGTCTTTGGAACCGATAGGCCTACCACGCTTCTGGCGTGAATTTGCTTCAGTGGCTACTTGTCCTACTGGAACATCAATTCGAATTGGGGCATTTTCCGCTGGTATATAAAATTTGGTTATCCTTTTTGTATCGGAAAATGCATTAGACAATTCATTTGCTATTCTTTGTAAATGTATAATCTTTTGAACTTCTAGTTCACATTGCCTTGATCGAGGATCTAAATGCATCAACGATGATGCATTCCAATTAAGTTCCTTTTTAGGAAGCTTATTCTCTCCCCCTAATGTTGGAAATTTTGATTCATCAAAATGACAATCCGCAAACCGGGCTTTAAATACATCTCCAGTTTGTATCTCAAGATACCTCACTATAGAGGGAGAATCATATCCAACATATATTCCCAATTTTCTTTGGGGTCCTATTTTGGTGCGATTAGGTGGTGCAATGGGAACATATATCGCACACCCAAATATTCTTAAATGGGAAACATTTGGCTGCTGGTCAAAAGCTAATTGCATAGGAGAGAACTGATGGTAACTCGTTGGCCTCAAACGAATAAGTGCTGCGGCATGTAAAACAGCATGCCCCCAAACCGAAGTTGGGAGATTTGTTCTCATAAGTAAGGGTCTAACAATTAATTGGAGGCGTTTAATAAATGATTCTGCTAACCCATTTTGTGTGTGAACATGAGCTACTGGATGTTCAACACTTATACCATTAGCCATACAATAAGTATCAAAAGCTTGGGAAGTAAATTCACCAGCATTATCAAGACGAATTGCTTTGATTGGATTTTCTAGAAATTGTGCTTTTAATCGAATAATTTGAGCCAATAATCTCGCAAACGCCAGGTTGAGAGAAGA
>NC_029778.3:6745279-6814109 GCF_000817695.3 Arachis duranensis
AATCTTTACTGGTGATGGCCTTAAAATTAACTTTCCTTGAGAATATGCAGCACAACAAAATTCACTAGTTTTAAGAATCTTCTGGTTCTTTAGTGAATGTCCATGAGAGTTTTCAATAATTCTCCTTATCATGGTTGTTCTCGGATGACCCAATCGATCGTGCCAAGTTATGAACTCATTTGAGCTAGTAAACTTCTGGTTTACAATGGCATGTGATTCAATTGCACTAATCTTGGTATAATACAACCCAAATGAAAGTGAGGGTAATTTTTTTAATATAACTTTCTTATTTGAATCATGAGTTGTGATACATAAATACTCATGATTTTCCTCATTCATCGTCTCAACATGATATCCATTTCGGCGAATATATTTGAAACTCAACAAGTTCCTCAGAGACTTGGTAGATAATAGTGCATTATTTATTATAAATTTTGTTCCTCCAGAAAACAAAATTATAGCTCTTCCGGAGCCTTCTATCACATTGCCTGAGCCAATAATAGTATTAACATATTCCTCTTTTGGCACAAGATGGGTAAAATATATATCACTTTTGAGAATAGTGTGCGAACTTGCACTATCCGCAAGGCATACTTCTTCATTACATATTCTTTCCATTTTCTTCAAAAACAAATAATAATAAAATGAGTAATATGCATAGTTAAATTGAATACTTGATCAGAATTATTTTTCTAAGAAATACTGTACATAAAATAATGTCATATACTAAAATTTTATTTTAAAATTTGACACATTTAATAATTTCAAAATTCATAAACATTAATATTTCATTATTTATGTACATCACATTTGAAACTTAAATACATATAAAATAAAACTTAACAATAAGTTCTTTACATTATTTATTTACATAGATACTTCACAATCCCACATATTAAACTATTCCATCATTGATCAAATAACCAATATTTCCTTCAGGATCCTCAAAGAAATCAGATACATCATAATGAGTGGTGGAGTTCTCAGCATCATTTGAAACAAAATTTGTTTCCTTTCCTTTGTCGTCCTTTTTCAAAGATGCCTGGTAAAGATCGACTAGGTGCCTTGGGGTACGACAGGTACGTGACCAATGACCCTTTCCACCACAACGGAAACACTTATCCTCTATTGATTTATTATGCCCGATATTCCTTTCTTTATCCCAATTCTGGTGAGATCCTCTCTTTTGAACATAATTCTTTTTTCTTCCATAATTTTTCTTATTATTAAAACCTTGCCATTTACCTCTTCTGGGGTAATTTGCCACATTTACTTCAGGAAATGGGACAGCGCCAGCTGGGCGCACTTCATAATTTTTCAATAACAACTCATTGTTGCGTTCAGCAACAAGAAGGCAAGAAATTAACTCAGAATATTTTTTAAACCCTTTCTCTCGATACTGCTGCTGCAGGAGCACATTCGAGGCATGGAAGGTTGAGAAAGTTTTCTCCAACATATCATGATCAGTTATTTTTTCCCCCACACAATTTCATTCGTGAGGTGATTCGAAACATTGCAAAATTATATTCATTTATACATTTAAAATCTTGTAAACGCAAATGCGTTCATTCATATCGAGCTTGAGGAAGTAT
Source organism: Arachis duranensis (assembly GCF_000817695.3). Taxonomy (NCBI): domain Eukaryota; kingdom Viridiplantae; phylum Streptophyta; class Magnoliopsida; order Fabales; family Fabaceae; genus Arachis; species Arachis duranensis. Next base: position 6,746,872 of record NC_029778.3, read on the forward strand.
CACCGCATTGAATTCAAGATGAGAGAGTTTCGACATAATGAAAAATTGTTACCTGAATCTTCTTAAAAAATTTGATCAGAGTCTCGTGCTGATAACGTGTTGTAAAATAAAAGATATATAAAATAAAGATGTATAAATAGAAGACTCTAGTATTAAAATAATTAGCTCAATAATAATTTTTATATATATATAATAATATTATATGTTGTAATGTATATATATATATATACAAAGATAGAAAAGACTATAAAAAGTAAAGAGAAAGAAAATAGCATTTGCTTTTATTATTGCTATGTGTATAAAGGGAGAGAGAATAATATTCAGTTGTTATTGTTGTGTAAAATTGACGGAGGCTTAACCTCCTTTTATAGATACATAAGGTCAAATATTCAAAGCTCCATTTATTATCATTTTGGCTTGGGAGCTTCATTTCTTATAGGAAAAATGAGCATTCACGTCCTTTTGAACTTATCACAACAATTCTAATTAATATTGAAAGAAAGAGAATCAGATAAGCGATGAGTTCCAAAGAAGAGTCATGACAAAGAGACGTTTAGGTTAAGAAATTAAATCAATCAACAAGAAGAAAAAAGAAGAAAATAAGTGATATATATAGGATTTTTTTCTCAAATAAAATAAAAAAAAAATATTTCCTCAAACCCAAAATTTGAACTTTATTTTTTAGGATATGATTTTTTTTTTAGTAATTAGAGAGAGTTCGCCTTACCCTCGACGAACTCTATATAAATTATATAGTGTTGAGTTTGGCGCAGTATAAAAACTCAGTGGGATCCTTTATATTTGTCCTATTCTTTTCCTTCACTCTCTTCTAAATTCACTCTTTTTCTCTTTTATCTTGTGTTTTCAACGCACGTAAGTTCATTGTAGACGACTTTCTTAGTTCTAAGTTAGTGAATAATAGCTTAGTTAGTTTTCTTTAGCTTAGTTAGAGTAACTGTTGACATGTTAGTTAAAATAATTACTTATAGATTATATGTTAGTTAGAATGACAAACTTACTGATTGTATGTTAGTTAAATTTATTGTTAACTATTTTTCATGTCAATTAAATTTTTTTATGATATTATTTTTAAGTATAGTTGTTGTTTATGGACTATATCATGTTAGTTAGTTTGACGAACTTAATGTTTAGTTAGTTTAGTATGAGCCGTTAGTTTAAGTTGTGACTCAGAAAGTGGAATAATTAATTAGGTTTAGTTGGAATCGAAAGAAAATTGTTGCGATAAATTTAGAGTTCAGGTAATTATTTACTAATTAATTAGGTCGTTGACCGCATCAGTTAGGGTTAAGGGTAGAATTAGAATTATTAAGTTTATAAGCCGAGTTAGACAATTAAATATATATCTTTAATAATTTGATTAACTTAAAAGGAGCTGAGTTCAGTGTGTGTGTTTTCATTTTACTAGGTTGTATTTAGATGGAGCAGCAGCTGTTAGGTTACGAGGATGACATGTATAGACTGAATCACGCTGAGCACATCGTTGGTAGGCTTGATAGAGTGGTACGCTTTTTAAGTATTTTTTAATTAAGTACAATTAATTAGCAGTGAAATTTTTTATTTTATGTGTTTACCGTCCTTTTTTGTGTGGTTTTTGTTTCTGTTTGGTAGGCACCTCATATTTTGCGCACCAGGCAAAATTTGATGGCACGGTCACCAGAGTAGATTAGGCCATATCTCAGACAAGCTGGATTTAAGTATGTGACCTATATGGTCAAGTTCGAGCACGATTGACCGCTTGCCTTGGCTTTGATAGAGAGGTTGCGGCCTGTGTCCCACACGTTTCATGTACCGTGTGAGAAAATGGCTATCACATTGCAGGACGTAGCCTATCAGCTGGGGCTCAGAATAGATGGTGATCCTGTGAGTGGATGCATTGGTGGGTGGGAGCAGTACTATCAGAGACGCACCATTGAAGAGTTTTGTGAGCAGCTACTTGGTGTTGTTCTTGACCCAGATGACCGACAGTCACAGACGAGGAGGACGGTAAAACTCACGTGGTTCCAGAACATAGTTTGTGGAGAGTTTGAGCAGGACGCCACAGAGGAGCGCCTGATGAGGTACAAGAGAGGGTACATCATGCAGCTAATAGGGGGTATGTTGTTCTCAGATGCCTCTGACTCTCGGGTGCACATTAGGTGGCTCCCACTGCTGGAAGACCTTGAGACGTGTGGTCGATTATCGTGCGGGTCGGCGGTGCTAGCTTGGCTGTATCGCCAGATGTGCCGGGCCACGGAGCATGACCAGCGTAATTTGGGCAGGTGCGTCAGCTTGTTGCTGTCCTGGGCTTATCACCACCTCCCGCTGATACGGCCCGACAGCTTTGATACTCGTCAATTTCCCTGGTGGAGAGGCATTATATTTACTTATAATAATCGTTTATGTTATTATTACTAAGTCAATTAAATTGAGCGGTAAAACATTATTGTTGTTGGCATCGTAGGTGGGTTCAGGACCGCCCAGACAATGACAGGGGCGAGGGCAGGCTTAGGCGTTACAAGCGTACCCTAAATGGGATTGGGATGCTGAATGTAAGTGCAGAAAATTCAATTTTAACATGTTTAAATTTAATTTACTTTTAAGTCTTTCATTTGAAATTTGAATATCGTCTGTTGTATTGATTTATGAATAGGTTGAGTGGACGCCATATGCTGACCCACAGCTGATTGGTCTAGCTCCATCGACAATAGCCGAGGCGGAGGCGTCATCGGTGGTTGTATGTCCACTGCTTTGCTTTGTTATCGTCGAGTGGCATCAGGTGGACCGAGCCGTACGTCATTTTGGTGGTCTACAGCACATTCCGACTAGGCCACTAAACATTGACGACATGCACCGGTTGGATGGCCGGTTTGGCCGCGTCGAGTGGTTCACGCATCTTCTTGGTGGCTGGCATGAGTTATGTGATGCTCGGGTCCACCATCATCTGCCCATACACCATTATATAGACCTGTGTCCGTCGCTCCCATATATGACTTGGTACATTCAGTGGGCGCACACAGAGTTAGTCGGCCTTGGTGAGCAGCACCTAGTGGCAGCTGGGGTTGTGCCACATGATCTGCCCACGCACCATCCACTTGCTCCAGATCTGCATTAGCCAGATGACGGTCACCTTTCGGAGATGAGGCCAGTAGCCGGACGGGGGAGAGGTAGGGGGCGAGGGAGGGCCAGGGGGAGAGGTAGGCACGGTGCATGCAGGAATGAGGCCCATTGTATCTCCTAACCTTCCACTTTTCTTTCTTCCGGCGTTATGATATCAATATGCTCCAATAACACCCGGGCTTGAACTGGATACATTGTGCATTATACCTCCACTGGTCACTTTCTACTATTTTGTAATCCGCAGCCCTCCTAATGCTGTACTGCTTAACTACCAGCATCACTTCTTCCTTGTCCTTAAATTATTGTCCAACCTCAAACTCATTGCTTGGATCCCCTTTAGGGCCTCCTTGGGTAAACGATCAATCCGAAATTATTGCATCGAGATTCAATATCGTGAAATGATCCGACCGGTCATACGGTTGAGAGATGGTATGCTATGTAAGAGCGATCTGAGTATCATCGTAGTAGTTCATCCCTTCTTCCTCGTCACCATCGTCAGGAATTTCAGCTGGTTCTTCCTCGGCATCGTCTACCTCATCGGGGTTAACTTCATATTGATCTCTAATAGCTGAACCATCATGACTTTCAACCCCATCGTCCATCAAGTCAACATTACAAGCTTCAACATTTGATCCCTCCTGACTCCCCTCGGGTGGCATATTAAGATTCACCATAGTCCTTCTGATAGTTCGTCTAACAGCTCCACTCAACGGACTATTATCGACGTATCTGTAGATGATTCTCGGCCACCCACCTCAATGAGATACACGAATAATTCCAGCAGATGGATATTTGTCCATCGGTTGAGCCACGACCGTATGAGCCGTACGTCCTCGTCATCGCGCAAACGGTAATTCAAGACAACAAACGTATTTCTCACTACCGTAATCTCATAAACATATTAGTAACAAACACAATACGAGTGTAATATACCTTTTATAAAAAAAACTGCCATCTACTTTGGTCGGATATCTGTAGTAAATTTTTTTAACCCTCTTTTCCTCTTGCTGTCCGACGGAATGCAATATCAAATTCTTCAAAACTGTTAAACTGTCAACTTCCGGTGTCATGTAGGTGAATATCGTTTGTCCCGATCTAAAAACTATAAAACCCTCTTCGTCATACATTATTTCACCATCGTATTGAATGGATAACAATGGGTTCCTTGACATCGTAGCGAAAATGTCAACCTTAAAAATGAAAACCAATAGTGTACTTTGCACTCCAACAGCCATGCTTTTATCATCGAAACCCAACCTATAGTTCGCCGGAGGGTGCGACGAACTCTATAATTTATATAAAGTTCGTCGGGAGGTACGGCGAATACCCCTAATTACCAAAAAAAAAATCGTATCCTGAAAAATAAAGTTCGAATTTTGAATTTGAAAAAATATTTTTTTTATTTTATTTGAGAAAAAAAATTCGTGATATATATTGTGGAGAATTGGACATAGAAATATTTTTATTTTCACTGTTTTTCAAATATATATTGTGGAGACTTGGAATACAGTGTCAAAATTTGATAAGTGAAACAGTTTATAGGTTTTTGCTGTGCAGTTTTTTTAGATTGAATTTTAACTAGATATTAATTCGATCTAAATTATATATATAAAAAAATATTTTCTTTGGAAATAATAAGCTAATAAAGTAGTGAATGAAAAAAAATTATTCTTAAAAAAGAACTATTTATTAGTTTATTAACATCTAATTTTTAAACCAAAATTAATAATTTTTCAATCTTTTAACTGATTTTCGTTGTCCACTCAATTTTGTTAATGGAAATGGTAAATGGCTACCACCATATATAGCTAATAGCTATTTTTGGTATTTGGAGAATATAAGAACGTGGCATGCATTTAGTTTTTTGGGTAATGAAAGTGCAATCCATATTATTATCATACACTCATGAAACCATGGAAATTCATTCATTCATTCATTTTTACCTTTTTGCCTAACCGACAATTAACTACCACCAACAACTTCCTATATGTAAAAATAATGAGAAATGTGAATTAACCGTGCACCTAATTAATTAATTAATTACATTGTTTAAAATGTACTATATAGTTCGACAACTACTTTGAAATCCTCTAATTAAATTATCTTTTAGGGTTTAAAGAATTCCAACTAAACTAATCGACATATAGTTTTATTATATTTGCATTTTTATCACCAACTTTTTTCTCTCTTTAGTCTTTTTTTTATTATAAGATAACTTAATTAGTAATAAATTAATAATAAAAAAATTTAATTTTAATATATTTTTAATATAAAATAATTTTATACGTACATCCAATTACGTAATATCAAAATATATAAATATATATAACAAGGTCATACGAATTTTGAACATGCCAAAATATCCTTATCCTTATCGTTTCAGCTCTAATATAATGGATGACTTGATACCACACCTAAAAGTTACTACACAGTACACACCAACCATAGATCTTCGTTCTTTATGCCGCTATTAATTTATGGAAAATGTTATCTATTCTTTAAAATATTATTTTTAAATGATCTTTAAATTTAATTATTTAATTATAATAATTTTTTAATTACTAATTTTTTTATTTTCTAAAAAATCGTATCCAATGAGATTTAATTTAATTTTTATATTTTTTATGTTTTTATTTTTTAAATTTTTATATTATTAAATTTTTATTAATTATTTTATCTTGAAATATTAAAAATATTTAAAAAAATACCCTAAATTAACTAAAGACATACTACTATCCTTTTATATGCACTTAGTTTTATAAAAAAAATTTCGTTAAGTATTGTTAGATTTACTTACATTAATTTTAATAGTCAACAAACTTAAAAGGCAAAGATAAGTAAGAAAATAAAATAAAAAATGAGAAAATAGACAATTAATTCTATCACTGTCACATTTATTATTTAACGATGTTTGTTTTAAAAATAAATATTTATTTATAATTTTTAATGATGTCTTTCAAAATTTTAATTTGATTTACGGTATAATTTTTTAACTATATTTAAAATACACCTAAAATAAATAATAATAAATAAAATATTATTAAAATATATCTGAAAATACATATAATATATTTTTTAGTAAAATTAAGTAAACAAATCTAAAATAACAAATAACAAATTAAATATTTTATTAAAACATATAAAATTATCAAAAATCATAAAAAGATGGATACTATCAAGTATAAAGATAACAGTTATTATATTTATTTAGCTATGGCAGCTTTAAAATTATTCTTTAAGAATGAAATTTTCTCCCTCAACTACAAACAAAAACATAAATTTAAAAAAGATTGAATCTTTTACTACAAGAGGTCAAAAAGTGTTATTTATAATTTTTTAGTGGTGTCTTACGAAAAAAGTAATTTGATTTATGATATAATTTTTAATTATATTCAGGACACATCTAAAATAATAAATAATTAAAAAATATTTTTAAAACACATCTGAAAATACGTATAAATTTCTTTGATAAAATTAAGTAAACACATCTAAAATAACAAATAACAAACTAAATATTTTATAAATACATTTAAAATTATCAACAATCATAAAAAGATGGATGTGAAGATAGCAGTTACAGCCATTCTTATAAAAATGAAGCTTTCTCCCTTTAAATAAAAAAATATATATTAAAAAGATAGAATCTTTTACTAGAGGAGGCGGTAATGAACACGTTATACATCCAAATTCTAGCAGAGAATCGGAGCGCGGTAAAGATGGGAGAAGCACGGGACGAAAAAATTAAAGAGCGCGGTGCAAGGAGCACAGCTTGAGGGAGGAGCACGGCGAGAGAAGAGCACGGGGCGGGTGAGGAGAGCTGGATGGGGAAGGAGCGCGGCAACAGAGAAGGAGTGTGAGGCGCTGCAGATCTAGATTTTACGAGTGGGTAAAAAGTTTAATGTAGTGAAACTTGCATTTTGAAACATTTAAGGGGTGTTTTGGAATGTGATAGGGCTTTAGATATGTTTATTTTAATTTTTTTAAACTAGTGTAATAAAAGGACAATTAAAGGTTAAATTTAACAATAATGCTCTATATCCAAGTGATTTCTTTAACCAAGTCCATCCAAGTGATTTAAATTGGTCGCTTCTTAATTCACACATGCACGTTCTTCTTCTCCTCTTCCTCCTCCTCCTCTTCTTCCTCCTCCCTTGATGTTGCGTTTTCTTCTTCTTCTTTTCCTTTTTCATTATCTTTCTCTTTCGTTATCATCATTTTCTACAATTTTGAATAGAATAGAATAGAATAGAATTTAATGTAATTGAATAAAGTGATAATGAATAATTTCATTATTTTTTGCTAAAATCAGTATTGTTTATGAATTTGAATTTGGATAGAATGCATGAGTTTTTAAATTTATAAAATGCATGATTTTTAGTTTATTTGTTATTACATAATGGTGTTATTATTATGATAATATTTCGGTTCATTCTTTAATAATTTTGAATTCAATAGAATGGAATGCAATTGAATGTGCAGTTACTTCCTGGAGATTAAAACGGTCTCCTTCAACCTTCATAGTCCTTATCAATTACATATGATATGTTATGTCATATGTCAAAGTTGATTGTATTTAATTATAAGATGAATAGATAAACCATATTTTAAGCTGCAATTAAGGAAGGACGTGGCAGCAATGAGGTTGTATGCATGTGTCGTTGCATTATAAAAGATTCAAGAATGGTGCGAATGTGAATGTGAATTTGATCAATATTTATCGGTAGTGTTAAGTAAATTTCAATTAACACATAAATAAATTGAAATTAGTTTAGATTTGAATAAATAGTTAAAAAATTTAAATCATCAATAAAAATATATCAAATTTCTAGATCCAAATGAATATCAATTAAACTAAGAAATGAATCAAAATTATTTAAGGAATAAAAAATTTGGTCAATATTTATCAGCAGCATCAAGTAAACCTCAATTAACACATAAATGAATCGAAATTAGTTCAGATTTGAACAATCAGTAAAAAAGACTCAATTATCAACAAAAACACATCGAATTTATTTTTGGATCCAAATGAAACGTGATGGTTATCAGTGGCTAAGAGAAGGGGGATTGAATTTTAACTTCTTTTTCTATTGAATATAACTTTTGCTTTTTCAAAAAAACTTATTAGGAGATATTTTTACTTTTGTCTCGTAACGAGTTGAGAGACATTTTTATTTTATCTCCTGAGTAACAGAGACAGAAGTGAAGTAAAGAAGAAGGAGTAACACCCAGATATATCCTGGTTCAGCTACTTAGTGCAATATAGCCTACATTCAGTCTCCATCACAATAGTAACAGAATTTCACTATCTTTCAACAAGATTAAATTCACCAACTCTCCCTAGGATTTACCCCAATTCTATTTGGAACAAATCCAGATTCTAACCCAATCTGAACTTGACTGGGACTCTCTCTAGCTTTCAACAGCAAAGTGCTAACTCAACTTGTAAGGGAATCCCCTCAAGATCATGACAATAAAACAGAAATACATACAAAGAATTTTTGAGATAACTATAGCTTTTTCTTTAACTCTTTGTCTTTGTTCACTCGTTGGCTTTTTCTTACAAAACCTCACATTTTGCCTTTTTACCAATGGAACACAAACAGACTAAATTGAGAAAAAAAAAATTCAATAATAGCTATGAAGGAGAAGAATAAAAAGCTCAAAAAGCTATGAGAATCCAAACGTATGCTCTCACTCCTTACTCCAATCCTTGGCCGTTCACCCCTATTATAGAGGAGTGAAGCTTCCAGGGCTTGAAACCTTCTTCAGCACATGTTAGTTCTCTTCTCCCAATACACAGACGAAGCAACGACGTTCATAGAGGAAAGAGAGAGGGTAGAAGTAGTGACATGTAACCATACCTTCAATCTTCTCTTTCAATCTTTTTCTTCAAGAATCTTGAATTTAAGCTGTGCGTTCTTACTTTGGCCCCAAGTTTATTTCTTAACCGTAGATTTCAAGTAGAGAACCATTGACTTCACCTTCTTCATATTTTTCAGAACGGTGTTTGTGACCTTGTGGCTTTCTTCTTGATTTCTCGGTGTAGCATAAATGAATGAAAGAAACTTTTGATGTGCTTTAACCGAGAGAGACTAGCTACTTAGTTGTAGCCCTTTTCTTTGATTTGATTTGGCAATTTTTTTTTGCCTTTCAGAACTCCATAGCCTCTGTACTTTCCCTTTTTTTCTTTCTTTTTTAGAAGAGTGAGCGACGTGACCGAAGTAAGAGAGAGAAGAAAAAAGTGATGACTTTCGGTGGAAGTTTTAAGGAACTTAATTGAATTGAATTTGAAGTTTCAGTTACCAAAAGAGAGAGAACTGTATGAAGCTTGTGGTCACTTGAGTTCCTTTCATCATACTTGCCTTATGGGATTGTGATTGAACTTGACTTTTTTTTTGTCAAATTTCAGCCATTTAATTTTGGATCAAGTTGATGTAATAGCTGAAATGGGCTTGCTCAATTGTTTATTGGGTCAATATGAATTAATTAATTTCTTGCACAAAAACACAATAAAATCATACAAACACATGACCTAATAATGTTTAGTCATCATCTTAATCATAATTTAGTTTTCTAAACTCAACAAAACAAAATTATTTAATGATAACACTAGAGAAAATTAGAACCAATAAAGATGTTAGCAAAATATTGGTGTTAGTAAGAAGAAGAAGAAGGAGGATTTTTCATATTAGAGTGCGAAGAATAACGTTTGTTTGGAAAATTTCGAGCGCGTGTACATGCTCTTTTAATGAGAGTAGTTTTTATTAGTGTCAGGCCTGTTTAGTTGGACTTGGATAATAATAAAACTTAAATGTGTAATATATATGTAAATTTAAAGGATACTTAATCATATCGTTACTTTATATGTATATAATTTTAATTTAAAAAATTTTCAAAAATATCTAAAATACCGGTACTTCAATAATTTTAACCGTTAATTTTAATTATATATTTTTTTATAATTAAAATCAACTATTAAAATTATTAAAATATCAGTGTACCTAATACACATAAAATTCTTCCTTTTGACACTCCGTTTAAACCTTAAAATGATACATGTACAGTCAAAATAATATACTAATTTTGAATATTTTCCCTTTTTTTTTTTTGTTTGCCCTTTCTTTGGAAAAATTTATTAATTTACTGAACTCCATATACACTACAAATCTACAACCGATATATATTTGATTTAGCTGCAGTTCGGTAAAAACTGCCGCTAAAACATGAGATTTCGCTACAACGTAAAAGCGTCTCTATATATAACCGCTGCAATCCTCCTATAAATATGTGATTTCACATATAATGATTAATTAATCTTTTACATCATCATGTTCACCAAAGAACACTTTTGATTATATATATTGTTCTACGACTAGACTTATGGCTTATATAGAAATAGTATATAATTATTAGTCTTAATTATCAGTTTTAATTAGTAAATTAAACTTCAATTCGACAGGAGACTTGCATTGTCTCTGATCTGTTTGTAAGTCTTATTCATGTGTAATTTGCAAAGTAGTCAAGGAAATGGACGTGGAATAATCATTAATGAGAGAAAAATATAATTGTAATAGGTAAAAAAGATAGTATTTAACAAAATTTGTAGGGACATGGAATGATAACATATTTTATTTAATCAAATAAATAAAGTTGCTTAGTGTGATCACTTTAAAATGGTGCCCATATATGATTATATGAATAAGAATTTGAGGCTTCAATGTGGGTTGGAAGATCATGTCCAATCTTTTCTTAGTCAATTCATTAAAAGTGTGAGGAAAATTTTCTTGGACACCACTTTAATAAAAACACTAAAAATATATTTTTTAAAGACGTTTATATGTGTCATGTTATTATTGAACAATTTTATTAAATTAGTTAATAATTTATTTTTTAATAAATCAGAATAAAATTAGTTTATTATAGCAATAATAATAAACCCAATTATTTGTATTATAATTATTAGACTCAATTTGATCCGATCGAATTACACAATCTAAACCGAACATCTTTAAATATTTTGATAAAAAGACAAATATATCCCTGATTTTTTGTTTTGTAGATATTTAAATCCCTAAAAATTTAAAAATACAATTAAATCTCTAAAAAATAGATTTATTGTTATTGTTATAAAAAAATTGATTTTATTCTAATTTGTTAAGAAATTTAAAATAAATCGGTTCATTAATAAGTTCAATAATAATGGGAAACATAAGCGTCTTTGTACAAAGATGTTTTAAGCGTCTTTATGGGAGTATTCTCTAATTTTCTTTTCTTCTAAAAAATAAAATATGAAAACATTATTCAAAACTGATTAACTAAAATTAATACAGTTCTATAAATTCGTCAAATTGTGTTTTTTAATAGAAATTAAATAAAAATAATTAAAATTTTAAAAATTAAATTAAAATTTGAGTACAAATTTAAAGACCAAATTAAATATTATCTTATTTTCAAAACGTGCTCAAGACGGTGAACATATATACCATTAAAATCAATAGTAGTTGTGTGTGTTATGTGTGTATGTAGATAGTGTATTTGCTTAGAATAAATTAAATAATAATGGGATCCATTCTTCGCTTAGCTAAACTCAATATATATCTGGCGTTACTAGTTTCATAACTTGCTACTATATATGTATGAAAGCTACCAAGATATATTTTGATAAATGCTATTGATAAAAATATCAAATACTTTCATACTTTAATAATCTTCATGTGTATAGTTTGGCCTAAAGTATGGCAGCAAGCATTTTATATTCTCATTGCCCCCACATCATAAATAATATAAATTAAAATGTAGGAGTTATATTATATATAATAATATAATATAATATTACTTGTAGGATGGTTTAATATCCCATACACACCATAAATCCAAACCCTACCTCAAAATTTTTCTATTTGGATGTCAGAGTTCTTAGCTTTGCAAATACCAACCCCATTAATCTAAGAAGCAACTGCCATCATCACCATCAATATTTGTTCCTAGGTTCGCCCCAATCTAATCTTCGGTCCACTACGTAACTCCCTGAAATTTTGGTTTGGTTGAATGTGATTAAGCACCAATTTAATACTAGAAATAGCCTGAATTTATAGCATAACTACTTCAATATCAATTAGGTGAAGCATGTAATTATACAGGTTAGTAGGTCACATATTTATCGAGATAAAAATCAATTTGGATTAGTCAAATAGTCAGTTTGGCTGCTTAAATAAGTGTGAAGTTTTTCAAATTCTGTCTTATATATGTAATAATTTATTAACTAACGACAAATTTTTAAATAATATTTAAATCCATAATGAATTAATCTTTTATTATCTGTCGAACTAAAAAAATATCGTGAACAACTAAAAAATATTTATCCAGACAAAAATATTTAAAAAATAATAAAAATCAACTCATATCAATTTAAAATTAACCCTTCTTATTACTTTTATTAATTACTTCTAAAACAAATACATAATTTTAAGTATAATAAATATATTTTTAAATATTATATACATAAAATTATAAATATTAAATTAAATAAAATAATTTTAGATTATTATTGTTTCCGAAACATTACTCTTATCCAAAACGCGGACTTTCAATTCCTGCAATTAATTAAAGTTTGATGCTAAGTAGGACTTGACGAAGATTGCATGTGATCCAAGAATATAAAACCATCTTCGCATTTAGATGGTTATTTAACTATTGTAATTTAATGATGATAGATCAAATTTATAAATAAATGACACACAAATAAATCTTCAATAATTGAGTAGAGAGATCATTAATTCACAATATGTATGTTCTATAAATGTATAATTGCGTAATTTACTTGATCTCTTGACGGTGAAGCCCTAGAGGAGGAGACATAAGTTTAATTATAAAGCATTATAGTCAATGATACATTTGATGGTTATTATTAAGATATTAATATAGATTGATGAAGTCGTCTCAACGTGACAGCAATTTAATAATTAATGCAAAGTACTAATATTTTGAACGCGCATGAGACCACTCATTAGATGCAAGATATAGTCATAAATAGCTCTTACATAAGAATATATTATATTTAAGCAGAAAAATGTTCAATGAGGTCGGAATTTATATAGTTATTGATTATTAATTGATGGTAGGGATACTCCAATTGAAAACTCGCCTCATCATATTATTTAGAAATACAGACAATTAATTTTAATTTGTTAATATTTTTATTTTTATTTTTTAAAAATTTAAGATTTATAATTTAATATTTAATATTTAGAATAAAAAATAATTTAAAAAATATTGATTGATATTAACTAAAAAAAATTCCAGTTGAACTCTTTTATAATTTATATACCACATTTACATGTTTTTGGCAATGATATTTAATTTATTCATGTAATTTACAATAATACTTATTTATTATCTGGGCGTGAAGTATATATTTTTCTCTAAGTAACCATAAAAAAGAAGTCAGTAATTTTGGTTTAATTATTAATTAGGTGATCATGCATGGGAGGCTAAAAAGAAAAAGGAGATCCACATTAACTAATTAAATTTAATAGATTAAGCAAAAGAAATAAAAAATGAACTATATATACTTTAAATCTTATATAAGATCTTAAAACAATAAATTATGTTTTTAATTTTAAGTATATTATTATGATAATATATCATTCAACAAAATTAATGAATATATTAGTTCCTGTTTTTTTTATATTGTTTTCCATCTTTGTTAAATATACAATTATTAAGAAACTTGCATTCAAGTTATTAAGAGTAATCTAAAAGTAATACTCATTACTAAACAATCATTAATTATGGATTAAAAAGAAACATATTAGAATAATTTTTAATGCATCTATGGATTAAACATATAATTAATAATTCAATAATAAATATATATAAAGTAACAAATTATTACCCCTCTAACTAATAACTATGGATAACATAAAGTAGTATCAATAATGTTTGGAAAACAAAAAAATAAACAGAAAAAAATAAAATTTATTTTATAATAAATATTAAATAAGACAAATATAGGCATTTTTTTGTTTTCTTAACATTACCGAAATAATATATTGTAATTTTTCTAGAAAAAATTGCACGTTCAGCCATGAACACTTGTTTGAAAGTTAATTTGCTTTTGTGGGCAAATCACGGAATTTGAGCATTATTTCATCCTCAAATTCTTAACTTGGTTGGATTAGAAAAGCGATAGCTTTGAACCGTACACACCCTACTTGATTAAAAGTGCCCTATCTCTCTTTAATCCCTTTCATTATTCCTTTTGAATTTCATAAGCACAAAATATGACTTTGTTGGTTACATATTAGGGTTACTATATGATATAATGAAAAAGTTACTAAAACGTAACATAGAAGGCTTTTAATTTTGTTTGTTATATGTTAAAATAATTCTTTTAATTAATTAGTAACTTTCCGCCAAGGAGTTTTCACTTTTCAGCTTCAATCCTTTTCTTTAAGCTTTACTAATTGTCTTACTTGTTCATTATATTTTTATTTATTTCCTTTTAAATTTTTTAATTTGACCATTGACCATCTCAAATCAAAGGTTTAAATTTTGATGTAACCACCACCTAACTGACTCAACTATATTGCATTATATGTAAATGTAATGTAACACTTTCTAAGAATGTTTGTGGTTGAGAGTAAAAAAATAGCAAATGCCTTAAAGCATATAAAATTACTACCTCCATAATAATAATACATACCAAAGTTGTGTATGTACATAATTATACTAAGATAAATAAAACATTTTTTTTACATGTAAATTAAAGAATACGCTTAACGAAGAATCTATTTTTGGCCTTTCTTAAATTTCCATATCCGTGCAAAAAAATTACAACATTCACTTAGATTTGTCATTGACTATTGGTGGTTCCTTTTTTTTATAATAATCATCCCCCTTTTTTTTGTTTTGTCTAATATATTATAGTACTAATTAATTACACATTTATGTGACACACGACATAATGATTTAAAATAAGACTAGTCACATTAATCCATTATTTAATTGGATCGTTGAGTATGAAGAGATTTCCATTGGTGTGATCGCTTAACAAAGTTTTCTAATTAAAAGCCTTCATTTTATTGGGGAACTATGATTCATGAGAAATCGACCAATATTCAAAATCCACGTCTTTGTTTAGACCCACCCAACCCGGATCTACTTAACCTACTACCACATTGTTTTCTGTGTGTGCATAAGTCTAGGAGACCAGCAACTTTTGTGTTTTATTATCAGTATTTAATTATCAAAAGAAAAGTGAATAATCTTTTACTATTGGATGACTAATTAATATAATCTCACACCATTAAAAACATGATTGATGACCAATTGATAGTTACAAAACACAAAAATTACTGACCCCTAACACTCCTTTTTTTTTTATCCAAAATAGAAAGATTCGAATCTTCCACTTCTTATTAGATGAGTATAAAAAGATTATGTTATTTAAATTATAATTCGTTAGCTGTGTATGCATATTGTTAGTACTAAAAATATTAATCCTTTTATTATATTATATATTTATTTATTAATTGCAGCTAGGAAGAAAGAAGGGATAATAAACAATTTAAGATGATTTATATATATCATTAGTTAAAAATAAATTTATATTGTAGTGTTATTAGTTAAAATAATCTTAGAAAGATTAGAAAAATATCATTTTAATTAGTTCGTAGAAAAATAAATGTCTTATATTAATTTCTAAAAATATATAAGTCAATTTGATATTTTTATTAGACATAAAATAATACATTACATAAATTATTTTGTGATATATCATGCATCAATTAACCGACGAAATGATAAATTCGAGACGTTAAATTTTTCAATAATCAAATTATTACGTATATATATGATTTTTTTTCATTTGGATTATTTTAACCATTAATTCTTATATTGTATGAAGACATGAGTATAATTTTTGTTGCAGATATAAATTTTGATTAATAAATATATTAAGTTGCAGAAAATTAAATACATATTTTTATATGAGTTTAATTTTGATGCATTAACAATATAAAATTTTTTATACAGTCGTCGGGTAATTATATTCGCTTTTTTTATGATCATATACGTGATCAGTAAAAAAAAGTAATTAATTTTACTAATATAATATTACGTAATTAGATACATATATAATTAGACAAATCAAAATTAAATTTATTCTCATATATATGATAAGATCTTTGATATTAAATTTACCTAAATCTTTTTGTTTTTGCCTAAAAGACTTTAGAGCTAGTGAGGTAGCAAGCTAGCTAGCACTACATATAGTATTACTACTACTACAAGACCACATGGCCCTCATTGTTTATTACTGTTTGTTCAAGGGCAATTGATAAGTAGTGGGTCGGCAATGTTTGACTTTTTAATGACGAAAATGCCCCTAGTGTTGCTTTGTATGTTTTGACTATTATGGGGTAGACAAATAGGGGAGGGGTAGTTTGGTCCAGGCAAGAAATGAATTGATCCAAGAAGTGATGAGTGTGAGTGCCCCTTAATCCCTTATCTTTGCTTTGAAGGTTTTCACATACATACAATATTATATGTTCCTACACGCCTACAAGAGTCCGTGTTCTATTTTCTTTGTCACTATCTCTCATTCAATATTGTCATCCCCACACAACCGTCATCTTAGGACCCATGATCCCATGCCTACACCCTATACATTACAATATATTTCTTATTTTTTAAATAAATTTAATTTTAATGCACATAATGTAAATCATAAAATATTTTATACAATCATACAAATACATCTGTTCTTTTAGATAATTTTAATAATGTAAAAAATAATTATTTTTATTAATATGATATTAAAATTAATTTTTTTAAATTAGCTTTAAAAATATTAAAACATTAATATATTTATTAATTTATTTTAAATTTTTATTATAAAAATTTTGATATTAAATTACGAAATCACTTATTTTAAAAATTTAAACATTTAAAAAATATATATGAATAATTATATATAAAAAGTATTTTAATACATCAATTTCTTGATATGTAAGAAAACAAAAAATACAAATAATTTTAAAAAGAAAAAGAATTTAGTAAATATATTGAGACAAAAATTGAAAATATAAACATTAAAATAGAAATAAGATAAAACAATAAAGAACATTTGATTTTACTTTTGTATCATTCTAAATCTTTTTAGTGGATAATTTTTTCACATAAAAATATACAAATTTTTCTTGTTTATATAATTATCTCATTTTTATAACAATAATATGCCTTATTCAATTTTTTTATATTTCTATATTATATTGAGAGAGATATTGAAAGAGACAAGAAAGGAGGGATAGAAACTCATCATTGACCGTTGGATGAAGATCACACGGCAACTAGGCTATGACCCTCCACCATTTGAGTGTTTCATAAATATCACCACATTTAGTATGAAGCTGTTGAACCAAACCATGTCCATATAAATACATAACAACATAACAAAGTAAGCCTTAAACCTTATACACCAAAAAATTTCACATATTTTTTTTATATATATTTTATTTCTCTTTTTCTATTTTCCAAAACATCCTTTTCTCTGTTTTAAGCTAACTAAGCTTCTATATGATGAAGAAGAACATGAAGAAGAAGCACTTTCATTTTCATTTGTTCCTCTTCATCACTCTTCTTCTGTTCCTTACACCAAGAATTCATGCCATTAGAAGAAACAAGTTCTCAACACCTTCAACTTCTTCTTCTTCTTCTTCAAGACAACAAGGTTTTCATCCATGGAAGAACAACAACAATTCTCCTACAGAGTTTGATTCTGAAAAGAGAAGGGTTCCAACAGGATCTAACCCTTTACACAACAAGAAGAGATAGCTAAGAAATCAAGGCTTGATCTTCATCATCATCATCATCAGGTTTTGGTTGGAAGAACCCCATTATTATATTGTTCAGATATATGGTTTATTTAATTTGACTAATTTATTTATTATGTTATATACAGGAAATTAAAATACAAATTAAATATATATATAAATATCTATTAGTATTATAATTATATTATATATATGTGCTATATTATATGGTAGCAGAGGTATTGATTGAAGTTGCATTTGTATTATTATTATATTTATGTGAAATTAGAAAATAGTACTTAATTAATTTGTTTAGCTAGCTAGCTTAGCTGGATTATATATTAATTATTGGTAGAGAAATTGTTGTACAGAAGAGACGATTTTGAGTTTTTACAAGTATGAATAAATAATGGAATTATTTATAGACTTTGCGTGTTTAATTTTATTTAACCTTTATTTAATTGACTTCAATTTCTTTGCCTTGACGAAAGTTTCCTCTTTCTTTTTCTTTTTTGGTTAATAAACTTTCCTGTTTCATTGCAAAAGGGCTCAATTATATGCTTTATTATTATTCCTATAATTATTATTGTTATAGCATCTTCCTTCCATGGCTAAATCCAAATAAGGGTACCTCAATAATTTACTATACTATGTCCATTTGTAACAAGTCCTGGTTTCATGCATTCATAGCCATGCCATTTTCTCTGTTCAGATTTTTAAATTTAAATTTTTTTGTTCATCTTTTTTTTTTCTAAGTAAAGAAAAAAAATTGGATTTTTGTTTAATCCATCCTTGGAAATTGCCCACAACTTAGATATATAAGTAAATAAATAAATATTAACAAAACAATATAATTTCCATTTTTACTATTATTATTATTCATCTCCTCTAAATATATAATGGAAACAACTAGTCTATCTATGTGTTGAGAAGAACAACAATGATTACAAAATAGTTGACTAATAGTTTTTTTTTTATTGTACTATTTGTGAGAGTTCAAAAAAATATATGAAAATGATATAGCAAGAAGTTAATTGCTGATCAAGTGATGAAACTTGGAACAGTTTCAGTACTCATCATTATTATTCCTTCTATGGAGTCCTAGGCCCCAAAACCTTCAATGCACTGTTTTCAATTCCCATTACTACACACAACAACCATTCGCATAAATTATTTAAAAAAAAAAAGTTCTAAGTTCTAACTCCTCCTTGTGTGTGTTAAAGAATATTTAGATGATGATACATAGAGACCTCACATGCACATTACTCACCCAACCTACATAACATTAAGGTCCCATAACCTCTCTCTCTGTATATATATATTACGGTAGTAAGAGCACGTTTGAGAAATTTTAAAAGCTACTTTTTTTAATTTTTGAATTATAAAAAGTTATATTAATAATATTTAGTATCATTTTTTAGATATATTTTTAATTTTTTAAAAAGTTATTTAAATTTTTTTGAAAAAGTTAAAAAATTTAACTTCTCTCGTGCTCAAAAACTATTTTATCATTTTTATTATTACACAACTTTAAAATAAGTATTTTTATAATAATTTTAAATATAAAATAACTTATGTATAAGCTGTTTTTAATATAAGTCCTTATATTTTAAGTTCAATTTTAAAAGAACTTAATTAAGTTGTTTATCCAAACTATTCCTAAATAATCTTTTAATTTTGTTTCTTTCTAATTTAATTTTTTTGTAGGCAAAAAATTTAAAACCAACCATTTTAATTTATATTGGTGAATATTTTTAACTAACAACTCAATACTTTTTGAAATTAATAAAAGTCAAATTTTAAATTTTTAGGTTATAAAAATTTTAGTATCATATTATAAAATTACTTGTTTTAAAAGATTAAATTAATATAATGTAGCTAGCAAATAGCAAGATTACTAGTTACATAGAGTACAAAAAGTAATATTGGGATGATAATTAGAGTGTTACGGACCACACTATAGAGAGACCAAAAAATGGGTAGGGTAGTTACAAATACAATAAAAGAGAAAGGTACAAGTTTGTGCAGTGTGTAGAATGAATCTCTCTCATTTCTTCAATTCCTTCTATTGCATGCACACCCAAATACGGAGGGCAGAGGGAACTATGAGTTAATATTTTGGTTATTTATGTGACTCTAAATTGTAATCTGTGTGGGGCTCTTCTGCTATTGTGGTCCACACAAGTGGTGGAATAAATAATTAAGTGCATATAAATATAAATAATAAATAATAATACTAATTTTGGGTACACATTATCCACCAAGAGCACCACCTTGTCAAAACTATAGGCTTTTTTGTTGTGCGCGTGTTTAACTTTGAACCTCATTCAATTCATTGTTGAGTGAAATTATTGTGTACTTTGAAAGAAAATGAAAAGTTGTAACACTAGTAGATACAAATGTCTATGATGCACTATATCAGAGATAATGCACCAATAAAGTTTGACACAATTCATTAAAAAAAAAGTTAAGTCTGTTAGGTAGTATTTGGTGGAGAGACAAAGACGAAAAAATTGAGACCGAGAGACAGAGACTAAGAGACAGAGACTGAAATAAATTTTAGTATTCTATTTGGTATAAAATGGGAGACAAAAATTAAAACAAGAATGAAACTCTAATTTAATTTGCACAAAAGGTAAAATTAGAATTAATTAATTGAAATGAGAATTTTTTAGGTATAAAATGTTATTAAAGTTTCAGTCTCTATCTCTAAAAATTTTAGTCTCCTGTATCCCTACTTTTTGGAAGTATTAGAATTTTGGAGACAAAAATAGAAATTTTAGTATCAATCTCTAAACCAACAAATATAATACTGAGTCTTAGTCTCTCTGTCTTTATCTCATTACCTCAAAACAAATGCTATCTTAGAGGTGTTTTTTTGTATATTATTATTTAAGAAATTATATGCGTTTGGTTTTTATTTTTGTTTACAGTTTTAGTGTTTTTGATTTCATGATTTTGTAAAAAAAAAAAGAAAAAAATAAAAATAGAAAACAATAATATTTTATTATTTTCATTATTTTTTTATAAAATTATAAAAATTAAAAATATTAAAAATAAAACAGAAAATTAAAATACGCAAACTAAACACACTCGAAGATTTATAATAATGTAAATTGTTGACCTATAAATTAATTTGAATATACGGGTTTCACTACTGTGTATGGTTCGTTCAAATATATAAAGTAATATTGTTGATGACCTAAATAACTCAATCTACTATCATTCATTATTCAGATAAATTATCCTATATATCACGCTTTTAAATTGGTCAAAGAAAATAATGCTTTATCTAAATGATATAATCGCTTTAATCATTTTGAAATCTTAACGAAGATTAGTCATTGATGCTAATAAATTAAATTATTGAACAAATGTTTAAGACACTTACTCCAATGAATGGCAAAAACAATTTTTATTTAAAAGTGTAATTTATTTAATTTGTTTAGTCATATTTTAAATAAAATTAATATTTTTATAACATATTAAAATTAAAATTTACAATTTATTATTCAATAATTAAAATAAAATATCTTCACATAAACAAATTATATAATCTTCATTATTTAGAATATTCACCAATATTTAATAAACTCATTTATTTATCAAGTGTAGATGTCAAACTAACTTTGTTGAAAAAGATATATTATTTATTTTAGTAATTTTTAAAGGCAATTGCAAAGCAAGCAATAATAATGCATCAAAGTTTGAACATGAGCCTAAAATACTTGATATATATTAACCACTAAGCACGCATAAATTTTGATGATTACTCTTTGACCATCCATGCTTTACAGTAACAAATGGTTCATTTGGGTTAATGCGGCACCACTTTATTGGTATAACTTTATAACTCAAAATCTCAAACATTTGAAAATGCTATTATTTTGTATATATCAAAGTCAGATGTATGTTCCTGATCATCGAGAAGGTGGGGTGGAAAAAAAAAAGGATCATAATATTGTCCATGTCACATAAATCATTAAGCAATCTTGTCATAATTAATAGACCTTGTTATAAAAAATTAATAATGTTATTTTATGATTTATACATGTGATCATTAATATCACATGCTGGTGGGTACGGAATCTTGCATAGTCATCTCTCTCCTTTCTTTTTTTTTTATAAAAAAAAAATGGAGTTTAAATAATTATTTGTATTTAATTTTGTTTTGTATTGGAAATTTAAATAAAATGAAAAAAAATTGATTTAGAATTATGTGTCTGGCGCATTGATAACTCACGCATAAAGATTATGGTAACAAAATGGTTACCCATAATGTTAGAAAAATAAAAAAAAAATCAATTCAAATCATTTACATTTATTTTATTTAATATTTATTTATTATAGAATATATTAAATAAAATCTAAAATAATAAATTTTGTTAATTTTTTATTAATATTTTTTTGTTATTAAATATTTTTGAATAATTACATATATGTATGATGAATGAATGAGTAGCCTATTGTTTATATCTTGTGATATTTCTCATAAAGTCAAAATACCAAATTTCTTATTAGAAAACCATAGCCTAAAATATCTTTGAAGGATAACTTTATTGGTGTTTTGATATATATATTTTGAGAATCAAGTTGAATGTTTCTTTTCTCTAATAAAACAATTTCAAAAACAATTTAAATTAGATATGGTATAATAATTTTTTTGTCACTTGCTTATATCAACCATATATATTGCCTCTTGCAATTATATTATAAGAAAAGATATTTTGTGAGGAAGTGTTTAAAGTATCTAAAATTTTAGCATTACAAATTAAATAACATTTTTCTTATATTTTGTAGTATGACATAATTCAATATTTCAATCCATATTACTTATATAATCCTGTCGTTTTTGCTCAAGAACTACTCTGCGAGTAAGAAAAGAAACAATAATTGAGAGAGTCAAGCTTAGCTTGATTAATTGTTTAACAACAAGCTATTATTAATCTTAAATCAAACCTTAATTATTGTAACTGAACACGCGTAAATATAAGAACTAAACGTTAATTTTTTTTGGTGACTAACTAAACGTTAAATTTTTGTTGGTAACTTAAAAAACTAAAAAAAAAAGGTTGCTTAAATAGAAAAAAAATTTCATTTAAGATTATTTTTAAATTTTTTTAAAGAAAAAAGAAGCTCAACATAACGAAGTTGTAAACTTATTGTCATATTTGTTATGGTGTATGCCACCGTATTTGTATCTCTTATAATCAAACGAAAGTTCACATGCAATTTCAATGCATGATATCCTTATTTTGAGTAATAATAGATCAACAAACTCAAAACCATTTTGGTGATTAGTAACAAGATTAAACGCTTCCACACAATCTGTCCCACAAATAATATCTCGTTAACCCACATCTCAGACTAAGAGATATCCTCTCTAACTAGCAAACAATTCCCCTTAAAAAAACTATTACTCCCGATCATTCCCAAACATCTCATTTGTCAACTCCCATTACAATCTCTAATAACGCAAGCAAAATCAACACTATCACCTGAACCAGGATAACTAGTATCACAATTAATCTTAAAAGTACCAATGGATAGAGAATTCCAAAAATCATTTAGAATAGAGGGAAGGAACATATGTTGTAATTCAAAAATATTCTTAAGCTTCTTTTCTGAAGCTAATGCCAGACAAATCATTTTTTTTGGAAGTCAAGTTTCATGAGGATTAAATATGTCATTATTCCTTACTCGCCATATCCATCAAAGTTCCGAAAAGAACCTGAACATATGCTTTTTGCTATGATACAAGAACCAGTTCTTCAAATCTAGAGGATGACAAGAAATATCCAACATATGCCATACAAGCTGAGTTTTTGAACAATCTCGAATATAATGTAAAACTGATTCCTGGCTAGAAAGACATTTTGGGCACATATCCAATGACGATATCTCTCTTTTGAAGCGAAAATTTACAGTCGGAAGAGTCTCCTTAAGATACAGCCAAACTAAAAACTTGTATTTTTTCAGAACAAGCTAGTGCCAAAGCCAAAACCAACTCTTCCGCTCTTCTAAATCAAACAGCTGCTTACATAACCATAACTAACCATTGCGTAAGTTATAAATTGTGATAACAGATTCAAACTAATACCAATTTATTTTTGGATCAACTGATCAGATAAATTAATTAAAAATAACCAAAATTTATGTTATTTAATATTTATTAATTATTACAATAATTAAAATAATATTATTAGTAGTAGTTAGTGAGGGACTCACAACAATGAAGCTAAGTGCCAAAGATATACACATACTACTTAATGCATAACGAGTTTAATTTTTTCTTTTTGAAATTCATCATGTCACTATGCAGTTTAGTGTAATAATAATCAGGGTGTAAGTTTAGAAGTGTTAGTCCCAGAGTTAGTGCGATTATCATAGTGTTAGTGCATACGACTATATATATATATATAAAGCATCGCATCATTGTGTACCGTGAGATAGGGTAATTTGCAGTGAATAGTACCCCATAATTCATGCATAAACCATGTCTACAATATTAGAAGTATGTAAAAACACTACCAAAAAAAAAAAAAGCTATGGCCACGGTAAAAAACTGTGACCATAGCTAGTAAAAAGGGTGACCATAGATCTATGGTCACGGTTTTGGACCTATGGTTACGGTTTTTTATCGTGGCCTATTCTCTCGTGGCCATAGTTCTATGGTCACGGTTTTTTGGGCTATGGTCACGGTTTTTATGGTCACGGTTTCAATTTTCAAAATCTGACACTTTAGGCCACGTTTTTTTACCGTGACCATAGGTTAATCTATGGTCACGGTGAAAACCGTGACCATAGCCTTACCTATGGTCACGGTTTTCACCATGGCCATAGCCTTTATGGTCACACCTCTTTAAAACCGTGACCATAGATAAGGCTATGGTCACGGTTTTCACCGTGGCCATAGCCTCTATGGTCACCCTTCCTTAAAACCATGACCATAGCCCTATCTATGGTCACGGTTTTCACCGTGGCCATAGACTCTATGGTCACCTCACCTAAAACCGTGGCCATAGCCCTATCTATGGTCACAATTTTTCACCGTGGCCATAGACTCTATGGTCACCCCACCTAAAACCGTGACCATAGCCGTGACCATAGCCCTATCTATGGTCACGGTTTTCCACCGTGGCCATAGACTCTATGGTCACCCTATGAAAAACCGTGACCATAGCCTATCTATGGTCACGGTTTTTCACCGTGGCCATAGACTCTATAGTCACCCTCCTTAAAACCGTGACCGTAGCTCTATCTATGATCACAGTTTTTCACGATGACCATAGCCTCTATGGTCACGGTTTTTTAAAACGGTGACTATAGCCTGTTGTTGTTTATGAGATTCAATTTTTTAAAATTATAATCACATATCTCAAAATGATAATAATAACAAAATAAATCTAAAAATAAGAAATTCAAGAAATCTAAATCATAAAAGTTTCATTATAAGATATATATGTTTAATTTTTAGTCTAAACAACACAAATCAAAATAGAGTGGAATTTTTCCAATTACATGTAATTCCTCAAAAAGTACATAACACATCAAAATATTACATTTACATAACTAAGGTGGTAAGACCCATCTCATGTGATATTTGTATGGAACATATTTTCTTCATCACATCATGTCTTCCTGCACGTAAAAGAAATAAACATGTTAGATATCTTGCAAAAATGCTTTTGATGATGACATATGCAGCAAAAGAAGGGAAACATTCATCCACAACAACACTCAAGAATTATTCACAACCATCATTCACTTCAAATAGCAGCTATTGCAAGAATGCAGCAGTAGTGATAGTTTAGACTCAGAAATTCATCAAAGTTATCACTACTGCACAAATAATTCAGAATCTGTTCATTCCAGCAGCAGCCAACACAAAAATAAGGTAACAATAATATTATGCAGCAGCATCATATAAACCAGTTTAGCACAAAAGTAAAACAATGAAACAGCAACATAGGATCAATAACAGTTTAAACCTAATCAACAGCACCAAACAAACTAATTTAGCACAGGGCAGATTAATGAAGCAGCAGCAGGAAGCTAAATTAGAACATGGCAAGTCATTACGAGCACAGGAAAACCAATTTCAGATAGAATAAACATCAGAGCTCAAACCTAAATCCACTACAAAATCAATTGACTACCTAACCACCTAATTCAACTAAGCTAACCTAATCAAACAGCAACCAAAAGCATACTATTAATTTAACTAGAAGTTTCGAACAGTACTTACTTCCATATCCTTTGATACATGGTTCGATCCAAGTGAAGGAGTAATGTTTCGCCGCGCATCATTTGGTGCACTACTCGCGTCAGGCGGAGATTGTTGGGCAGCTTCTATCATTACTTGCACTTGTTCTGCACTCATACCAGGATTGACTTGTTACAACAACGTTTTAATCAAGTTTGTTAAACCATCCAACTTGGAAGTTAAGTTATTTTGATTTTTCTCCATAGTTGAAACCACTTCATTATGTTGTTGCTGCATTTGTCGGATTTCCTTCTCCTTTTTAAGAGAGGATTTTGTGACTGATCGACCATAAAAACGAACTCTTCCATGTCTCTCCTTTCCGAAAACTGTTTGAACTGCTTCGCCCTTTCTCTCTCTCTCTTCGAAGTTCCACGGTGGCTGGATAGCGGAGGAGCGCGACGCCTACTCTTATTCCTCGTGGTGACAGAAAGCTCGCGGTGAGACGCGCTAGAGGAGCTCAGTGACGCTAGGGTTTCTGCCTTCTTCGATCATGGGGGCTGTGACAAAGTAGGGGTTGGGAGGAAAGTGAACGACAATGGTAGGGGCTGGGAGGAAGGGTAACGACGTATGATGGAGAGGGTTGGGAGGAGCTCGGTGAAGGTGGGGGCTGGCTTGAAGGAAAACGGTGAGAATAGGGTGGGGGGGCTGTCACGAAGTGATGATAGGGTTTTTTTTTCTAAGTTACTAATTAGGAGGGAATGGGGATTTGGTTGGGAGGGAGGGGAATTTTGGGATTTGGGGGGGAGGGGGCGAAAACGACGACGTTTATGGAGGGAAGAGTATCTATGGTCACCTCCAAAAACCGTGGCCATAGATATCTTTAGGCCACTTTCTAAAACCGTGACCATAGACCCTTTTAGGTCACCCTTTCGAAAAACCGTGACCATAGACCATTTTTGGTCACTGTAAAAAACCGTGACCATAGACCCCTTTAGGTCACTTCTAAAACCGTGACCATAGACCCTTTTAGGCCACCCAACAAAACCGTGACCATAGACCACTTTAGGCCACCTCCCAAAACCGTGACCATAGACCCCTTTAGGTCACCCTTTTTTGAAAAACCGTGACCATAGACCCTTTTTGGTCACTGTAAAAAACCGTGGCCATAGACGCTTTTAGGTCACCCCTAAAACCGTGACCATAGACCCTTTTAGGCCACCCCCTAAAACCGTGACCATAGACTACTTTAGGTCACCCCCCAAAACCGTGACCATAGGTACCCTATGGTCACCCTTTTTGTGAAAACCGTGACCATAGGCCCTTTTTGGTCACTGTAAAAAACCGTGACCATAGACCCCTTTAGGTCACCCCCCAAAACCGTGACCATAGACCCTTTTAGGCCACCCTTTTTAAGAAAATCGTGACTATAGGTACCCTATGGTCACCCTTTCTGTAACAACCGTGACCATAGCTTTTTTTTTTGTCACACTCTATGGTCACGGTTTTTGACCGTGACCAAGAAAACCGTAGCCATAGACCCAAAATATTGTAGTGAAAGGATTCTACCATATTTTAAAGGTACAATTAATTATAGATTATTATTTTTGAAGTCTACTGATTTTAGGTTAATTAGATTTTTAGATGTGAATTAGGATAGAATCGAAATTTATATGATACAAAGTTAATTAGAAGCTTTTACCTTTATTTTGGTTGTAATATAATTTCATGAAAGAGCAATAAACAAAATGAAGATGAGCAGAAATAGTACGAAAGCTGAATATCGATCCATGTATGTTGCACAAATAGAGTTAATGTTTATATAGAAGCTGCTTGAAGAACGGCACATTTATCGGGCTGCGTTTAATTATTTATAGGTACGAAATATTGAGCTAGACATGCAAAAATATAAAATTATATGTAACAGATAAGATATAGATAAAGATATTATATCTGAAGATATTGAATTAGTGTATTTTGTGTTTATTTTAATAAAAATGACACAATTTATTTTTTATTTTTGTTAATTTTTTATAATTATATTTTTTATTTTTTCTTAAATTTTTGAATAAAAATAAATAAGAATAAATTAAACTTTCATAATTTATTCTAATTTATTACTAAACAAAATACAAAAATATTAATTTTTATGTCTCTATCTAATTTTTTGTATCTTATTTTTAATATCTTGTCTTATCTTATTTTTAAAATCAAACGCAGCCTTAATGTCGTGCTCTATCAATCTATTGTAAGTTGTAACAACCAAAATATCTATTTGTTGGTAGCAAATCCAGTGTTGCACAATAAGTGCAATAGCACTTAGAGTTTGACTTGCACTCTTGAGAGACTTGGTGAATGAAAAGGCACTCTATGTTAGATTGCAGAGTCTTTAACCAAATCTCTCTCACTGCTTTTGTTTTAAAAGTATAGAACCAATCAAACTAAGATTTCGAGAGAACTCATGCCTCAGTTTAGAGGGGAAGTGTATTAAAGGTGTAACTTATTAACTACTCAAACTATATATAGTGATTGATTGGACTCAACTCACTACAAAAAAAATATTGAATATTGTCAAATTTATCGTCGTAGAATAACGGTGAATTTACTGAGAGAAAAGACATAGAATTCGTCAAGTTAAATTATTACTGGCAGATTTACGTTTCTAATGGTAAATTCATTGGTAATAATTGGAGAAAAACAAAAAAAGGCGCGTAAGTTAGTGTCGGATTTACTATTGGATAAATCTGCCGGTAAACTCATTTAATAAACCCTACGCCGCCGTGACTACCTTCTCTTTCTTCCCTTCTCTCTCTAACCCACTCTAGCTTGGCCCCTTGTCTCTCATTCTCGTTCGTAGAGCAACAACACAACCTTTGTTTCTCGTTCCGACTAGCTTCCAACTCCGGCGACCATTCGTTTGCCACTTCTCGCACCGGCAACATCATAGTGTCGTTACAACTCATTTCCTCTTTTTCGTTCTGTTTTGTTCTAGCAATCCAGGTACTACTCTGTTTTTAATTTTCGTTTCAGTTAATTTTAGTTTCGTTAATCTGATTTCTAGTTAGTTAGTTATAATTAATTTTCTGTTAGTAGATTTTAGGTGGTTAGGATAGGTTAGATTAGGTTATTATGTTTTAAATTGATAAAAAATATTTAGATTATTGACTGAATTGCTGAATATTGCTGGCGGAGTTATTTGAAATTGTCTGAATTATATTGATTTACTGTGTACGGTTGGTTTTGCTAAGATTTGATTGTCGGATTATTTGAACTATGCTTGGTTGTTACTAGTTTTGAGTTATTTGTTGCTAGTGTTGATTGTTGATTTGAAATTGGGGCCGTCAATTTCTATTTAATTTTGATTTTGCATCTTTGAAGTTTCTACATGCCAAGTATGGAACAACGTGGTGACATCCATGACTGCCAAAGAAGAGGCACAAAGACGATAAATTTTACAGTCAGACGTGAAAGAGAAGTTTTGTTGGTCAGATTCAAAGAAAAAGAAGAAGTTTTGTGGCCAGATTCGAGGGGTCAAGGGAGGAACAAAAACAGAAGAAGAAAGTAGCTGCAGTGAAGGATGAAAAAAAAATGGCTAACGTAGAGATGAAAGTGCGTGAAAGAGAAGAAGAAGGAGGCTGAGACAGTGTAGAAAAAGAAGAGACTAAAAAAGTTAAATAAATGAGGATAAAGTTAAAATTTTGAAAAATTATTAAGAATAAATTTGTCCAAAATTAAATTTTAAATTGTGTTTTACCCTATCTCATCATTTCAGCATAAAATACATATATTTTATATATTTCTGTGTATAAACATTAAATGTGTATAATCGTATTTTTTTATTTTTGTATCTTACAAAATAAACATTAAATATCTATGTCTTTAATAGACATGGACACTAACCAAACAAATCCTAAGACATTGATACCTAAAAAAAATTCAGATTCTACATATATAATTCTATACCACTTTAACATCTCTCTATACATATTTATATCCTTGCTGATAGTTAAAAGTAACCTTTTAAATTTATTGTGATGATATGCTGTTTGTAACCGTATAATAAATGGAAAATACAAAAATGAACTTGAATACACATATTCTCTAGTCTATAGAATGTAATGAACTTTCTGCTTAACATAAACTAAGAAATAGGGTCAATATCAGAAAATTAAAAACTATTAATAATGATTATTATATATGTATGTGGTCTCAAGTTAAGATTAGTTCATTGAAGAAATTAAACTGCCGTAGCAAGCAAGAAAAAACATATAATATATAATACAAACTAATTAACTAAACTTCCACATATACAAACTGAATCTTGTTCTACAAGCATTGGGCAATATCTTGTGTAATATACACTTCTTTCCCAAGTTATTACATAGTGTTAGATTCTTTAATTATGAAAATAGCCGCCGTAATGTTTTACTTATCATTTGACCGTATATATTAGACTTATAGATTCTTTATAATAACTATATGAATAAATTAAACTGAAATTGCTAATTATTGCATATGAATTATGATGATAGCACTCATCTCTGATTATAAAAGTAGATTCATTTTTATGGTCCTCCTCCTCCATTGGGTTTATTATGTTCATTTTGTTTGTTTGGCCCTTCAATTATTTTCAGCTTTTCATTTTTTATTGACCACAAAAAAAAAACTTTTCATTCTTTACGAGATAATAATTTAATTGGTTATTCAATTTTACAAAAATAATTAAATATCTGTTAATATTTAAGTTGATCAAATAAATTTCTTAATTTTAAATACTAAATCAAGTTAGTCTATTATTAGTTTTAATTAATTTGTAATTTACATAAGAATCTTGCTAATGAATAACAAGTGCTCTAAAAACACACTTTAAAGATATTATAATTAAAAAGTTCACATAAAAATATAAATCAAATATTTTTTCAAGTCTTTTTCTGCATTAGAAAAAAGTTATATATTTTAATAGGGGTGGCAACAGAACGGGTAAGGGCGGGTTTTTGCTCTATCCAAACCCGTCTCGCCGAACAACAATCCGTATAGAACTCGTCCCTCTTCTACCCGCGAGTAATAAAACGTTAAACTCTAACCCGTCCCACCCCTATAATTATTAATCATTTACTAATTATTTTACATATATTATACATATTATATATTAAAATTATGAATAAAACCCAAAATAGTCCCTGACAATTACCTCGAAAGACAACGAGGCCCTTAACAAAAAAAATCTAATCCGACCTCTGACAATTATTTCGAAAGAAAAAAAAATTCAGGTTATTTTTTTTGTATAGGGACTAATCAGTCTAAAAAAAATCAGAAACCGAATTTGGTGTTTTTTTTAGTCTCATTGTCCGTTCGAGATAATTGTTAGGGAACAGATGGGGTATTCACTCTAAAATTATATATATTATATATATAGTGAGGGCGAGTAGGGGCGGGTATTACCTAAACCCGACCCTATTCCGTCCCTCCCAAGAATCCGTCCCACTAAAAATTCGCTCCAATACGGGATGAATAATTACAGAAATGGAGTGAGTACCCACGAGTTCGGGGTGATATTGTCATTCCTATATTTTAACTTGTTAATAAGATTAGATATTTTAAAATATAAATAAAAAGTTTTTCTCTTTATAAAATAATTTGAGTTTTTTAATTTTTTTTGTTCAGTTGGGTTGAAATTTGAAAACGACGAATTGTATCCGATTTCAGATTTCAGAAGCTATAAATTACATATGTAATGTAATCAAACGAGGCAACACAATCACCAGACTCAGTAATTCGAAGTTCAACTTCAAACAACAAATTAAAATAATAATAATAATTAAAAAGAAAAAAGATGAGTTTTCTTGGACGAAGTTTAGCTGGGAAAGAAGCTGCATATTTTTTTCAGGAATCCAAACAGGCGGTGGGAAAATTGGCCCAGAAAAACCCTCTCCCATCCAAACCCAACAACCTCGACTCCGTCGAACACGAATTACTAGGTGGTGGTGGTGGTGGTGGCAGTGGCGGCAACGCCGACGTGCTCCCCGAGGTTCTAAGGCACTCCCTTCCTTCCAAAATTTTCAGAGACGAAACCGCAAATTCAACCAATTCTTCCTTCTCTGCTTCCAAATGGGTCCTTCATTCTGACCCAAAAATCCAATCTTTTGTTAACCCTGATGCAATCAACCCGCTTCGAGCTTATGTTTCATTGCCTCAGGTCACGTTCGGTCCCAAAAGGTGGAATTTTTAATTCAGGAGCCCTTTAATTTTACTAGCTTATGTGGAAGAATGGAATTTGAGGCCAGTTATGATATAATTTTAGTTGCATAAAGTTATTTTTTGAGTTTGAAGTCTTAAAGGTTTAAATTTGAGTTCCAAAACCCTTTAACTATACTAGTTTATGTGGTGAAAATTTGAGGGAAATTTGTAGCTAGTTCTTATAATTTTAATTGCATAAGGTTCTGCATTTGGTTAAGTAGCTAAGAGGGCAATGAAGGTGTTCTTAGCTGTTCAATTTTGGTTTTTTGGGGGGAATTCCCTGTTCGTTGCTAAGCTAATACTTTATGTAATTTTAGACTTAATGGTTTTGTATGTTGTATGTTGCAGATGGGAACTGCCTAAAGCAGAAAGCACGATTTCAGCTTCAACAGCTAATGACTTGCGTCAAGATAGGCAAACCACCCATGTTAATCCGGAGAAGTTGAAAGCTGCAGCTGAAGGGCTTGCAAATGGTATGCATTTCATTCCTTTCGTTAGATTGCTTATGTGGTAATCAATAATTGGTAGTTGCTCTCTCATTTGGGAGTTCTGAGTTTGTCATGGGTGCTTGTTCATTCTATTATTATCCATGTTGCGGATGTAAATGGTAGATGTTAGAAGCAATTTTCGATTTTTAATAACTGTGGATAAGAAAATGTTGTTAACTATGGAATTTATTTTTGATGCAACATTGGTGAAAGAGTTTGTTTTGCTCACTGCTGAATATGTCTGTGGATTTCTCAGTATTTACTTGACAGTTACAAACTGAAACATATTAGCTTTGGTATCCATAATCTCTCCATCACATCTTCGTAGAATTCATATTGTATAGAGGATTCATAGTTTCTTTCCAAACGTGTGATTTTTCATGGTTACTGTTGATTAAGTTAATGAAAGATGCCATTTGGAAGCCCCTCTTCTTTCTGATGCAAATACTTTATTTTTGATTTTGTAGTTGGAAAAGCATTTGCTATTGCCACTGCAGTTGTTTTTGGGGGTGCTGCATTGGTGTTTGGTACCGTAGCCTCCAAGTTAGATATGCACAATGTAAGTGCGTGTTAGTTATCTGTTCACTCTATAACTCTCTTTAGTCTTTTATTATGAAGTGATCTCGCTCTGTACTCGGCATGTTTGAAAATGCATGAATGATTTCTTATTGAATGTAAAACTAGTTAAGTAACCCTTTTGAACATGTAAGTGTCCCATTTTCAATGATCATTCTTCATTCACTATCATGTCCATTGGCAAAGTTAGGACCATAAGATTTCCTCACATAAGCATTGGCAAAGTTAGGACCATAAGATTTCCTCACATAAGCATTGGAAATTTTGAATGGTAGCTCTTGTAGTTTCCTATGTTTTGTTGATGGTTTTTCAGTCGTATAACCATATAGAATCTCTCCGACTTATATATCCAAGATTTTTCATTGTTTTAACAGGCCAGTGATATCAAAACTAAAGGAAAAGACTTTGTTGAGCCACAACTAGAGAGTATCAAAGAGCGATTTGTTCCCATGAAAACATGGGTAAGCTTTAATTTGGTAATTGCATTTTGTTTAATAACTGGATATTCAGATCACAACTTAAAAGTTGGGGTTTGCAGGCTGAAAATATGTCAAGAAAATGGCATTTGAAAAGGGAAGAGGATGCTAAACAGAATCCTTTGGCAAAGGAGTTAGCTAGAATGTGGGGTGCAAAAACATCAGATTGAATGTTGCAAGATTCTCTATTTGTGATTGTAAATGTTGAAGCTTATGAGAGTGAAATAATATAAAATATAGGTAATAAATTAAGGTAGTTGTTAATGGTGGTGGAATATTGTTGCTTTGTATTAATTCAACAATTCCTTTGATTGTAAGGTTTTGAATATGATTAGAAGTAAAGGTTCTTGTTCTTAATTAGATGTAAATGTGAATATTTAAGGTAGCTGACTGCATTTGATTGGAGACTTATATTGCTGGTGATTTCAACAACAATATTGAGACAATTGTTATATATCAAACTGGAAATTGTTTTATCCATTTTTGAATATGAATATTCATTGTTTTGTATGGTACAACTCAAGTATATTCATAAAAAGCCTAAATAACGTAAAGAATTGAGTACCCTCCTAATCAAGACCAATTTTAGAGATTCCACCATTATTCATTTACAAGGATCAAGAGTGAGTGAAATGAAATGCACATTCTTGACAAGCACCACTTCTGAAATTGGATGTTAGGGAAAAGCAAACGATCTTGACAACTTCATATCTGTTTTTGCATCTTTGAAGTTACTTCAAAGCTTGTAATCAAGACCAGCTCCATATTTCCAGGCCTCTAGATGCCGCCTCCACCGGAAACTCGTCTTCGATGGTAATGTATTCAAGAATGGCCTTCCATAAAAATGGAACATGTGAGAAAAATAGCCTTAAGTGGTTTAGAAGTAAACTTGAGAAGAGTTATTACCTCACAACAGGATCAGCAAAGGTGGAGAGGAAAGTATAGTAACCAAGCATCAGAAAGTGTTTGGACCAGTCAAGAAGCACAGGAACACCAACCTGAAGATAGTGTTTACTTCATTGACTAATCATGCCAATTTGATTTTAGTTTGCATAATGTTTTAGCAATATTGATAACATTTTTTACTTTTGGGTCAGAGCAATATTGATAACATTTGAAATATCATATAATAAAATCATGATTACCTGTTTAAATATTGAAGGGAGAATTTGAGGATTAGTTAACATAACTAGTCCCAATGTCTTGGAGAGTGGCCCAAACTGAACAACATCCTGTGGTAAATATAAGATTATATTTCTATTCATTCTTATTTCATAGTCCAAAAATTATGTTCAAATAGGTACTAGGAAAGTCCACCTGTAGAAATGGTCTTAGTACTGGATCTCCAAGCCTCTGCAAAAGTGAAATATGATATTGAAGCTGAAGAGTGATAACTGATAAAGATAAGCAATTCTAAGACATTAGAGAGATAGGGCACCTGCATACAATTAAAGTTGGTATAAAGAAGTTCATTAATAAAATCTTCAGGAACATTGGTGATAAAAAATAATGCAGAAAAATACCATGTATGGATTCAGAAGAGACAAGTCTTGTGACTCAAGATAATCACCATTCATTGCTTCATATATTCCTTCATTGTAGCAAAGTGCAAAAAAGAGTTAGATTTAGCTGAATGTTATAGCAATGTTTATTAGCCCTTCACCATTTTATTGTTGGTTGCACCAATTTAGAAAGGCATACCAGATGAGAGTCTTCCAAGGTGCCTGGTCAAGCTTCCAAAACCACCAAATGAAACTGGTGATTGTATGCCACTAGCATCACCAAACTACATAAAATAAAGCTTCACTAATTCAACATTACTTGAGACAGAAGCTTCAGAAAGTGAGAAAAATGTAATTTTACCTGTAAAACTCTATTAAAAGCTGATGGTAGAGGGCTGCTAGGTGCTCCATACAATAGAAAGAAAAAAAAGAGAGACTATTAGCAGTGTTCTTGGCAAACTATATTAGAACTAAAAGATACAGGAGTTTGTTACGGATATAATCAAATACATATCAACACCTCTCGCGATATGTGGGAAAGATGCCATAAATAACTCTCAGTATCTCTAAATCGTCGAGCGAAACACCCTGTCATATGAAAGTGGCAAATGGTGTTCAATCAAAATAACAGACAGTTAACTATTTGTACATATTTTCAGATACATTAATCTTAGAAAGTACCAAAAAGTGACTGACAAAAAACTAGCCTGATATTCTGGCATCAGATCCCAGTATTGTTCCAATAATTCTTCCAATTTTGGTGATCCCGGTTGAGGTTCTACATAAGTGAACATGTAAGTGGTGCGATCCAAAGGACCTGATCCAGCTGGAAATGCCTGCAAAGATTTCAGCTAAACTTCCAAAAATAAACATGGGGATACTACTAGTGTTCAATTGATGTAATAAAACTTTACCTCCCAAAAGTATTGTGCTTTTGAGTTCCCTACTTTCTTTACTGATGAACTGCTATATATGACATCACTGTTAGAGTTTTTCTCGAAGCCTCGTGCGCAAGTTCCAACAACAAGGCAAATGCCATCGGGTTTCTTCCCGCATCTTATCTGTAGAATCATTGCAGGTGACACTGGAAAGAAGCTTCAGGTAAAAATGTTCTTAATATTCACTATCAACTTATGCAGATTTCATTAAATCAAGTTGGTAGATAGAACTTCTGGAATTGCTCTTTTTTCATTTTGCCAAATGAGTATTCAATCTTATTTTAGTCTTATGCAATGCTAGAATAGTCACAGTAAGAGAAAGGAGAACATACAACATATTAGATCACAGACTATCATGTTTTGAGTGCAGCAATGAGTAAATTATGATCCTGACCTGTTTTACAACAGGGGAAAAGTTCCCCATGGCATCGATTATAAGACGAGATAACAAGATTTTGTCCTCAGAAAGTTTCAGAACCTGAAAACAAAATGTGCAAACATTTATGATTCTTGATCATTGAATAAAAACTTTACATGCCTTTTAAGGTGATAATAACATTTACAACAGGTTAAGATAACTCACTGCAGCATCCTCATATACATCAATGCCGGCAACACTGCAACCCTCAAAGATGACTCCGCCAAGGGAGATAAAACGTTTCTTTACAATCTCAATTAGCTTTACAGGTCTGAAATCACAGATAACATAAAAGAGGCAAGGTGGTTTTCAGTTGAATATTAAGCAATTTTAACGAAATTACTTCACTGTAAGTTAAAAGCATATAGAACTTTTGTAAGCATTCAATAATGCTATATCCACACGCAAAACTAATCATTACATATCTTTCAGTAAGATCATTCATAAATTAAAATCATTCATTCATAATTGAAATTCAGGACTTTATTCTAGTTCATTACTGGTATATGGATACCGAATTAGTCTAAGGAATGAGGACTTACGAAACACCAAGATTAAGAATGTCCTCAACCCAGATGTCACCTTTCCCTTCAAAGCCACATCTATTCTGTATAACTCAGAATTAATCACAAAAAATGAGGTTAGACATGAAATGAATTTTTTGGCAATGTTAGGTAATAAGCATAATAAGTTGTCATACAATCTTTCAGTATGTTTAGATATGTGATGTATGTTCTAAGTGATGATTCTTGCTACACAGAAATTGGCAATTGAAGTGAACAAATTAAGAAATTACTGGATTGAACTTTGCGGCTGTGGCTCTATCAATATCTTCTTCTTCCAGGACTCCAACTTCCACTAGTTCCATAAGTTCCTTTCTTGATATGTTCCATTCTTGCTCCCTCTAAGATTAAATCAACATAGACAGCAAGAAAAATTCAGCTTGATCACTCAAGAAATTTGTTGACACTTTTTCTGACCAATGACTAATGTAGCTATCAATACATACCCCTTTTAATACATTCCTTTCTACAATGGCTACTCTAAGGCCTTTAGCACACAAGGCTGTTGCAATGAAGATCCCCAGAGTGCCTCCACACACCAACACGTCATATGAGCCTTGTGCTTTGTCGGCCAGATTGGACGAGCGAAATGAGCTTGGAACAGTAGAGACAACTTGCTGAGGTTCTTGCACAACTGCAGTATATGTCACAAGCTAAGATCCCCAATTATAGCTTCATTTCTTTTAATTAATGCAAGAATTTGAATGCCATGATGAAATGAACCTTCTTGAGCAGAGCATATGTTAGACCATAACTGGTCTAATCTTTTCAAGGCTTCATAAGAGTATGCTCCCCCAGCCCCACCAACTTCTCCACTCACTGAAACACTCTCCATTATCCTCTACAAAATAAACAAGTTTCCATATCAATCTTCATTTGGACTTCTTACAAAGAAAGCACAACATTTCATAACATCCAATGTAAATTATACCAATCTCTCTTAAGATTATGTAATAATATTCCTTGTTTTGTCAATGTTTACAATAGAGATTGTGAAACTACTTATCCCAAAAACTAAAACTAATAGGTAGAGAGACATATAAATGGTTATATTTAACTCACATAAGAGTCTTTTTTAGATTTAAAATGTGAATTTAGCTGGTCATAGAAGTTCTAATAATATACCATGAAACTACTAATTCCA
Organism: Arachis duranensis; assembly: GCF_000817695.3. Classification (NCBI taxonomy): domain Eukaryota; kingdom Viridiplantae; phylum Streptophyta; class Magnoliopsida; order Fabales; family Fabaceae; genus Arachis; species Arachis duranensis. The sequence goes on from NC_029778.3 coordinate 6,785,347, forward strand.
AAAGTTTAAAAAGATAAATGGGGCATGTCAAGGATTATATGTAACCATATAACTTAACCTTCTAAGAAGATTAATGTAAGCTTCTATAAACAAAGAAGTGTTATTTGTTATATCATCTAACATTTATCAGCAATTAAAGTATTGAATTAGTACCTGTGTTCTGGAAGCAACAGCTTGTGGTCTACAAAGGAAGGTTCTTCTGCCATATTTTTTCTGCTGGAATGGATTCCCCACTGCAAGCTGAGATATTCCATTAAAGGGTTGAAGCTGAAACAATGACATAACAAAAGACACTAAAAGAAAAATAGAAGAATAATAAACAATAGAGTGATCAAAGAAAATCAACACACTTTCACTCTATGCCTTGTATTGCTCTCAGGTTCGTTTATATCATTAACATAGAGCAAGAAAGTTTGCGAACCACAGGTGAACACGTTTCCAACCAACCACGTCAAATATCCAAAAGTAGCAAATTTCAATAAAAAAGTAAAACTTTTTGAAATTTTAAATAAAAATTTGATTTTTACTAATTTATAAATTTTTAAACTAAAATCCCAATCTTAAATTCTTAATTTCTCTTTTTCCTCGAGAAAAGAAAATTAAAAAAAATAAAAAGAAAGAAAATGAAAAAGGGCAACCTAGAGACCCGGTTTGAAATTTTAGTTTTTATTTTTAATATATAAAGGTTTCAACTTTCAATTTTTTGGGGATAAACCTCAATACCCAGAGAGGGTTTATCATTCTTCAGTAGGGACTAAGAAAGAAAGCAAGGTCTCGCTGCATCTTCAACCCTGCACTTCATTTGCACAGGTAAAGTCTCAACTTTTATTCATAAATTTCGTGTTTTTTCTGTTCTTTTTAGTTGTTGTTCATCAGCTTCTGGCATATCAGATTGTGGTTCTTAATGGGTGTTCGTGTACCTCTTTTTTGTGAGCTATGGGAATTTTTCTAATCAGTGACCACGCATTAGGGTACTTAAAACTCCCTCACCCGTCAATTTGTTTGAATTCAGCCTCTATACAGTAAACAGTGAAACGTGTAGATAATTTCATGTAAGAAGTGAGCATTCTATAGCTCTTAATTTGAAGAGAATCCACAACAATTGGTTACAGGTCTTGATTTTCACATTGATTGTGAGAGATAGGTAGACTACTTTGTCAGTAAATGTTGGATTTGTTCTGATTTTGTAAAGTTGGATGAAGGTTTATTTTGGTAGTTGATTTTGTAAATATAATTCAATTTAGTTCTTGACATCTTAAAATTAGTATTTTACCGGTCATTTTAGTCCCGGCATGACGAATCCGTTGATATGTCACATTAAGTGACGTGTCATTGTGGATATGTGATGCCGAGACTAAAATGACCCAAGGAATGCAATCTTAGGGGGCCAAAATACTCATTTTAAAATGTTATGGAGCAAATGAATCATACTCTTGTTTATATTTCTTAAATTCTTCTTGCAGATTCAAACAATTTGATACGGAAAGCGTGTCGAGTCAACTCTTAATAGGCATGGCAAGCCTGTTAACAACATCAACCTTCACATATTCTCCTCTCAACAGCCACACCAAAGATTATAGTAATAAGTCCGGAAATTCTTCTACAGGAAGGAGATGTTCCATAAAAGCAATGAGGATAGAAAAATCTTTGGAAGAATTATACAATGTGAAGGTCGAAAGGAAAGTGTCTTCTGAAAGGCTAGCTCAACTTGGAGTCTCAAAATGGTCAGTGTGGAAGACCGGAAAATGCAAGTTGCCGTGGGACTGGCAGGTTGACCAACTGGTGTACATAGAAGAAGGGGAAGTGAGGGTTGTCCCGGAAGGAAGCAAGCGATTCATGCAGTTCGTTGCTGGTGACTTGGTCAGGTACCCCAAATGGTTTGAGGCTGACCTATGGTTCAATGGTCCATATCAAGAACGATATAGTTTTAGAGCATATGGTGATGATTATTGATGATGATGCTGCATGATTCTCCCATAAAGTTACTTGATGTCCACCATATTTGGATTGTGTTTTATTTGGGTAAATTACAGTAGTCTTCCATGATATTTGGTGAAACTCATTGTGACTTCGCTCTAATTGTTAGTGTTATATTCTTCAAAGTATAAGGTATCGGTTGTATTGTTCATCTTAATCTTTAAGGGAGGTCAGTGTACGATTTTAGAAATCGAGCAAGTTGAATTTTATCAAATCTTAGTAGAGGTTAGTCTAATTCGCCTTTTTTTTTTTCCAATGTTGGTGGTTTCAATTTCTGTTATATAGTAGTCTTTTCTTTAAAAATTGTGATGTAAATTTTATTCTTCATCACTTTCTGAACTAACATTTTCCAAGTTTGAATGTAATTGTTATAACTGCAAATGATAGTGTATAACTCTGTTTGAGTTACCAAAAGTTTCCCTTCATATGCATCAAAAGGACTAATTCTCATTGCTTAGATATTGCTGCCAAGAATCTTTGATTACTGTCCCTGCGAATAATTCCTATACCATGTTTATTATCACTAAACACAGCATAGTCAAAGTTAATTTTGATCCTTTGTCTTTATTTTGTCCAAATTCTTCTCATAGCTAGCTGTTTTTAGTTATATAATTAGAAGCTCAAATATGAGCAATATTTGGAAGAAAGAAACTCTTTTTGCAATATACACAATATTATATTATTACCAAATTGATTCTAAATTAAAAATATTATATTAATGTTAATAAGTATTTTTTTTTTACCTATTTTACTGACTTTTTAATTTATAAAATCCGAGCAAAAGTGAAAACCTAAGTGACAATTTTGAGAGAAAACGTCCAAGAACAAACATAAATGGAAGTTTACTTCACTCGTTAATATAATAAACAATTATTAAAATAAGTTTAATTTTTATGATAATCTGAACCTTGATGTCATTGTTGAATGGAACATGTTATTTGAGTTTTTTTTTTTTATTATTTGTGGGTTGCTATTAAGACAGGGCAAATAGAAAAAGAAAAAGAAAGCAGAAAAATAGTTTAATTGTTATTATGCATACCAATAGAAACACTCATTTTATAGAACATAGATATGACTCTCATAAAGTCATATGTCCTTAGAAATTTTATTTTTAAAATAGTTAAGGAAACTCCATGCATGGCACTTCATTTGGTAGTTGCATCATCAACTTTGAAGGGAGAGATAATGCAGGTTAACTTCTTTCCATTCTGGTCCACAAATGTCATGTTCATATGATATGTTCCCTGCAATACATGCATATATATATAGCTTTAGAATTGGTAGAGATATAACTATTCATTTGCCTCCTTTTATCAACCAAACTTTTGTAAAGAGTAATTTCATGATATGATATTAGAACTTTTATAACTTAAAGGTCTAGAGTTCGATTCTTATTGACTCCGGAAAAAAGAATTTCGGCATAATAATAGAACCTTTGGAGCAACTGCAGGAAACCTCATGTCTAGAATGAGACCATGCTTTCCAGCAGAAACAGGACATTGCTTTTCCTCACAGACATTGCTTGCATATGTATACACAGCATCTACTTCATCACTTTTAAGTCTGTATTGTGCTTTTCCACCAGTAATTGCCTCATCTGCATCAATTTTATCATCAATACATTCATTCATTACAAAGATGGAATTAAAAACAAAGAAGTTGAGAAAGAGAAGCTTCATCACCAGAATGAAATGTGGTGTTAATGGTGAAGGGAACCCCTCTCACCACAGGGTTGGATGATGCTTTCACTGCACTCACTTTCATACTATACTTTGCATTCTTATCTGCAAAGCCAAATATAAAATTCAAGTAACAAGTATTAATATGTGAAAGAAACCGAACATATAGAATGTTATTAATTGATATAATATATTTATAGTGTATGTTTGAATAATTGAATTTAACTTGGTTTGATTTATAAAAATAATAAAATACACTGGCTAGTGGCTATTAAAGTAAAATATCATTTCTAATTACCACAGTATTTGAAGGTAAGATCTTGAGATTGAACATTTGAAGAAGAAAGTGGGAAAATGATGGTTAAGAAGCAAAGGAAAGTGAAAGCTGAAGCAGAGTGAATATTCATGGTTATTGGTTATGTCTATGGCTAGGGCACATCGCTGTTTTAATAATTTTAATTGTTAATCTCAATTATAAAAAATATATATAATATATATTAATTAAAATTAACGGTTAAAATGATTGAAATGTTAATATTTTAGGTACATTTAAAAACTTTTCTATATTATAACACATGTTAAATGCAACAACTTGTCGGTGGTTGTTGATACTATAGATTGATTGTGACAAGTTAAAATTTCAATGGATGAAATCAAAATCTTTTATAAAGAATAAATGAAATATATTAAAGCATGGATGCATGATAGAGGAAATTATTTTTGTGTGTGAGATAACATTATTGTGAAGGAATGGCTATCTATAGTGAAGGGTCATACAACTTCCTGACATAGCTCAAACAGTTGCTTGGCTCATGTTCATTAAAATTCTATTTTTCTTTTACATTGATATGTCATTTTAATTCTTGATACATTTGTTCCCCATGAGAGCATTTTGAAATGTGGATAATATGGCACAGTCAAAGAAAGCTAAGGACTGATCTTGTGTCGGTGAATGTTAACTTAATGAATTTAATTTTCATGTATTGTTAGTATAAAAATATTTTATTTAGATAATTATTAAAAAAATAATTTTTAAATTTATTACTTAAAATATCATTTAAACGTATGAATTTAATTGGATAATCGTATATATTTTTTTATATTATTAATATATTAAAATTAAACTTACTTAATATGATATAATAAACATAAAATTACACTAGTATAATAGAGAAATAAATGAATATTTTGGTCAATTTTAATTTTATCAAAGGCTTTTTTTTATTAGGTGTAAAGAGAAATTCTGAACTAACCATCTTATGTGAATATCTCTGATATTGATTTGATCAGTAAAAATTTCTAATAAAAAATGTTGAAAGCACCATGAAGATTTTAATATTGATCTCCAGGTCGAAAAAAGATCGGGTTGGATTTGAAATACATTTGCATTCTATTTCTACTCAACTAGCAGTGGATATAGGTGGTTCATTAAGTAAAAGTTTAATTGAACTGAATTTGAAACTTGGTTATGGATTTGGAGGCTTCAAGTGTCGAAAAAATACAATTTTTTTTAGCTTTGTCTGTATAATGGGGTTTCTACAGTTGAGCTTAGGTTTTATCATGATCTTAAAACGTCTGATATTTGTTGTAGATATCAACAAGCTTTTGAATTTTTCTTTATTGCCTCAGGGACTATATCAAAGTAAGAAAAATTTTGACTCTTTTAGATACGTATTTTGTTTGTCCAAGTTTGAACAATTGATTAAAGTGGGATGCCAAGTAAAAAAATATTTTTTTTGTTTTATTCAACTCTTTGATAGATTTAGAGGGACAGAAATAATGATCTCTACAACCCTGATGATGGTTGGAATGCCAGCAGAGTAATTAGTATGATCCGAAACAAAGAAATTCTGGACTAATCATCTTATGTGAATATCTCTGATATTGATTTGACCATTGAAAACTTCTAATAAAAAATGTTGAAAGCACTCGGAGGATTTTAATATTGATCTACAGGCCAGAAAAAGATCGGGTTGGGTTTGAAATGCATTTACATCCTATTTTTACTCAATTAGCAGTGGATATAGAAGTTTAATTGGGGTGAATTTGACACTTGATTGTGGATTTGGAGGTTTCAAGTGCTGAAAAAGTACAATTTTTTTTTTGCTTTGTCTGCATGACAGGATTTTTATGGTTGAGCTTAGGTTTCATCATGATCTGAAAATGTCTGATATCTGTTGTAGATGTCAATAAGCTCTTGAATTTTTTCTTCATTGCTTCAGAGACTGTATCAATGTAAAAGAAATTTTGACTCTTTTGGGTATGTATTTTGTTTGCCAAGTTTGAACAATTGACTGAAGTGGGATGCCTAGTAGAAAAATATTTTTTATTTTATTCAACTCTTCGATAGATTTAGAAGGATAGAGATAATGATCTCTACAACCCTGATGATGGTTGGAATGCTAGCAGAGTAATTAGTATGATCCGAAACAAAGAAATTTTGGACTAATCATCTTATGTGAATATCTCTGATATTGATTTGACCATTGAAAATTTCTAATAAAAAATGTTGAAAGCACTTGGAGGATTTTAATATTAATCTACAGGCCGAAAAAAGATCGAATTGGGTTTGAAATGCATTTACATCCTATTTCTACTCAACTAGCAGTGGATATAAAAGTTTAATTGGGCTGAATTTGACACTTGGTTGTGAATTGGAGGCTTCAAGTGCTGAAAAAGTAAAATTTTTTTGGTTTTGTCTTGCATAATGGAGTTTTCATGGTTGAGCTTAGGTTTCATTACGATCTTAAAGCATCTGATATCTGTTGTAGATGTCAATAAGATCTTGAATTTTTTCTTCATTGCCTCAGGAACTTTATCAAAGTAAAAGAAATTTTGACTTTTTGGGCATGTATTTTATTTGTCCAAATTTGAACAATTGACTGAAGTCCTAGTAAAAAATATTTTTTTTGTTTTATTCAACTCTTCGATAGATTTAGAAGGATAGAGATAATGATCTCTACAACCCTGATGATGGTTGGAATGCTAGCAGAGTAATTAGTATGATCCGAAACAAAGAAATTTTGGACTAATTATCTTATGTGAATATCTCTGATATTGATTTGACCATTGAAAACTTCTAATAAAAAATGTTGAAAGCATTTGGAGGATTTTAATATTAATCTACAGGCCGGAAAAAGATCGAATTGGGTTTGAAATGCATTTACATCCTATTTCTACTCAACTAGCAGTGGATATAAAAGTTTAATTGGGCTGAATTTGACACTTGGTTGTGAATTGGAGGCTTCAAGTGCTGAAAAAGTAAAATTTTTTTGGTTTTGTCTTGCATAATGGAGTTTTCATGGTTGAGCTTAGGTTTCATTACGATCTTAAAGCATCTGATATCTGTTGTAGATGTCAATAAGATCTTGAATTTTTTCTTCATTGCCTCAGGAACTTTATCAAAGTAAAAGAAATTTTGACTTTTTGGGCATGTATTTTATTTGTCCAAATTTGAACAATTGACTGAAGTCCTAGTAAAAAATATTTTTTTTGTTTTATTCAACTCTTCGATAGATTTAGAAGGATAGAGATAATGATCTCTACAACCCTGATGATGGTTGGAATGCTAGCAGAGTAATTAGTATGATCCGAAACAAAGAAATTTTGGACTAATCATCTTATGTGAATATCTCTGATATTGATTTGACCATTGAAAATTTCTAATAAAAAATGTTGAAAGCACTTGGAGGATTTTAATATTAATCTACAGGCCGAAAAAAGATCGAATTAGGTTTGAAATGCATTTACATCCTATTTCTACTCAACTAGCAGTGGATATAAAAGTTTAATTGGGCTGAATTTGACACTTGGTTGTGAATTGGAGGCTTCAAGTGCTGAAAAAGTAAAATTTTTTTGGTTTTGTCTTGCATAATGGAGTTTTCATGGTTGAGCTTAGGTTTCATTACGATCTTAAAGCATCTGATATCTGTTGTAGATGTCAATAAGATCTTGAATTTTTTCTTCATTGCCTCAAGAACTTTATCAAAGTAAAAGAAATTTTGACTTTTTGGGCATGTATTTTATTTGTCCAAATTTGAACAATTGACTGAAGTCCTGGTAAAAAATATTTTTTTTGTTTTATTCAACTCTTCGATAGATTTAGAAAGATAGAGATAATGATCTCTACAACCCTAATGATGGTTGGAATGCTAGCAGAGTAATTAGTATGATCCGAAGCAGAGAAATTTTGGACTAATCATCTTATATGAATATCTCTGATATTGATTTGACCATTTAAAACTTCTAATAAAAAATGTTGAAAGCACTCGGAGGATTTTAATATTGATCCACACGCTGGAAAAAGATCAGGTTGAGTTTGAAATGCATTTACATCCTATTTCTATTCAACTAGCAGTGGATACATATGGTTCATTAAGCAAAAGTTTAATTGGGCTAAATTTGACACTTCGTTGTAAATTTGGAGGCTTCAAGTGCCGAAAAAATACAAATTTTTTTACTTTATCTGCATAATGGGATTTTCACGGTTGAACTTAGGTTTTATCATGATTTTAAAACATCTAATATCTATTGTAGATGTCAACAAGCTCTTGAACTTTTCAGTTTTTCTTATTGTCTCAGAGAGAAGACTGTATCAAAGTAAGAGAAATTTTGACTCTTTTAGATATGTATTTTGTTTGTCCAAGTTTGAACAATTGACTAAAGTGGGATGCCTAGTAAAAAAATATATTTTTTTTATTTTATTCAACTCTTCAATAAATTTGGAGGAATAGAAATAATGATCTCTACAACCTTCGTGATGGTTAGAATTCTAGCAGAGTAATTAGTATGATTCGAAGCTGATAGGGAGATACATATCATCTTTAATATTTATATTTTTTATCTTCTCTTTTGTTTTTTTTTTTAGTCCGTTATTTTGTAAATTCGGTTAAAATGAACTGCAATGTTAATTAGATCTCTCTTAGTGAATTAGCAGGTTTTAGTTATCTTATCTATAATTTTGATGAATATTGGATGAAAGATTAGTCTAAAAAATTAAAAAATGCTAGTATTTTTTAAGTTGAATTTCATGCTATTTTTAGAGGTCTAATCTTTATTTAAAAAATGTCATTTTTTACGATATTTTTTGTGAACAAATTGTTTTGATACTTTTTTTTATGATGCATAGAAAGAAATTTAAGGATATTATTCTAAAAATTAAAAGAATCTAACAAAAAAAATTTAAGAGGTTTTGAGTTGAAAATAAAAAGCTTGCATTACTTTAATTCAAAAAATAATTAATTACGCAATTGATCAAAAATGCTGTTTCAAATTCAAAGGAATATTAGTCACCAAAAAAAAAATCCAAGAAAGATGTAGAACGATTTCAATCATAGAATGAATATCATTATTTGATATGCTTAAGAACCAAACCATTAATTTGGCTTTGGTTTTTTTTTTTCCCTCTTTTTCCTCTGTTAAAAAAAACCTCAAACACATTCAAAGTTTCTTGTTAATATTGATATGTCACAAATCTTGCACTCATCAATTCTTTACTTATTTAAATATTAGTTCTTCGATTGAAGGTCTGTCTAACAAATGGTTCTATATCATTACAATTTGCATGTGATAATGGCTCAATCTTTCAAATTGATATATGGATAAGCACCAGGCAATAATTTTTTATTTTAACTTTTTGAATGTTTTTTTATATTTTCTTTACCCATTTTTAGTCTTTGTATATGCCAAACTCAATTATTTCTATGCACTATCTCAAAGTATTTTGGTCAAACAAAAATGATAAAAGATACTATTAAAATCTGAAAATGGGGCATGTTCAACATCCTTGTTTGCTTGTTGATTTTCACATTAACGATGTTTTCTTTTTTCTAAAATACAGTGATTAATATACGCTATTTTCAGTGCCAATGTGCCAAATTTATTAAAGATATCGAGTAAATTTGGATTTTTTTTTAAATAAATAAAATAATTTTTTATTTACAAAAATAGATAATTTATAGTAATTGAAATGTATTGTATTTCTTATCTCGTTTACAGTATAAACAAAATAACATTGTAAATGAGATAAGTGGTAAATTATGACGTTTACACTGTAAACGAGATATAGTACGACAAAAATTTCAGCAGCTATAAAAAGATGTGTTACCATTTGTATTTTTTACAAACATTTCACTTCTTCTCTTCCGTTTTTCTTCCAAAAATTAAGCAAAAATGTTTACTATTAGTGGATATGTGGCTGTTAGTGTGTATCTCAATTGTCATATGAGAAACGATGACACTAGGATCATATTTGAGTGTGATAATCCCATTTTGTTGCGCACTTGACGAGTAAGCTCTTTGTCTAAGGTAAAGAGTCTGATATTAACGAGCGTTGGTGCTAGTGGGAGAAAAGAGAATGGCAAGGTTGGGTATAGGTTGCTAGCGCCGATGAAAAATGGAGTTTTTCAATTCCATCTGTTTTGACTCCATGGCGACGAGCATGTGCGGCTCATATTTAACATCCATCGTAAAATCATGGTGGAACAAGTGGTGGAGCTTTTTGCGAAGGTTGGTGATGTCGGTGGCCATGGATCTGGCCACTGAAATTTTGTGCAGGATGACCCACTGCTGCACTGTGCTAGTCCAACGGTAGACATGGGCATGAATGGTGAGGAGTTCGATAAGGAGTATGTTGCCGATAGTAACGATAGTGGTTCTTTTAAAGATGATGATGAAGAGGAGTTTGTACCAAAGACGCCAATTGACGCATCATTTTGGTGTATTTTCTGCCTGTCCCGCACCCAATTCTGGCCTTATCAGTTGTATTCAATCACTATCGTTTCTTGGATCTGGACCCGATACATGAGAAGATTTCATTTTCCAAAACGGGTGAAGACGATTACAACTTGGATGGTGGTATGGAGTTTTGGGTTGGCCATAGATTCAAAAGCAGATATGCGATAATGCAAGGTGTGAAAAATGACAGCATTCGCAGAAAGTGCTGAGTATCGAGTTGTGGAATCGGACTACTTAAAGTACCATGCCAATTGATGGAAATCTGCAGCAGGATGCCCTTGGAGTCTCCATGTTGCCCTCTAACAAAATCTCGAATACTGGTGAGGTCAAGTTTAATTGTGGTGTATTTTCTTATTTATCGTTATTATATTTGTTAAAAATGTCAACTATGTATATTTTATTTCATTAGGAAGGTGTGTAGGGTTGGAGGTGCACACACATGCTTAGCACCCACCATGTCTCAGGATTATCAACAGTTGGACAGCAACCTCATTTGTAGTGTCATCCTGCCCTTGATACAGTCCAGTCCATTCGTCAGTATCCCTGTTCTCTAAGGTGCAGTTAGGCAAAGCTATCACTTCAAACCCTCATACAAAAAGGTATGGATATCGAAGCACAAGGTAATTGCTCAGATATATGGTGATTAGGAGGAGTCATACAATAAGGTGTTGAGGTTGCTGCAAGAATTGCAGAGTTGTTGTCTCGAAATAGTATGTGATTTCAGCGTCATACCGCACTATGATGGCCACCTTATGGTCTGCGACTGCAACCAATTTGATAAGGTATTTTGGGTCTTTCATGCTTGTGTGGAGGCTTTCAAGCATTGCAAGCACTTCGTCTCCGTTGACGGCACACATCTGTATGACAAATATGGTGGTGTGTTGCTTATGAGAGTGGCACGGGACGGTAACAGTAATATCCTTATTGTTGCTTTTGTAATTATTGAGTTTGAGACTACGGAGTCCTGATCGTTCTTCCTTACTAACTTAAGACGACATGTGACCCCACAAGATGGCTTGTTGATTATATCTGATAGATCACAGGTGATCAAGGCTGCATTAAGAGCTGACGATATTGGTTGGCACCCTCCTAAGCCGTTCCATGTTTATTGTGTTAGGTACATGGCCGTGAACTTTATGTCTCGTTTCAAATCTACAGAGGGCAAGCAATAACTCATAAATGCCACTTATAGTCCCAGTAAGGATAGGTACAAGTGGTATATGGATGCCTTAAGAGATCTGTCATGTGAGATGGCGAACTGAGCAGGTAGATTCAACAAGAAAATATGGTTACAATATTGCGACAGCGGTCGCTGGTTTGGTCAGACAATGAACCTCTCTCAATGCATGAATGTAGTATTTAAGGGTACGCATTATTTGCCGATTTCAACTATCATGCGATGTACTTACGAGAGGCTGCAGCAGTTGTTCGTAAGAAAGGGCTGGGAGGTACATGCACAGCTGGCAGCGAGGAATCAATTTTCCCAATGGCTGGTAGCTGCTATTGAGAAGAACAAGGAGGGAATCTCGAAGATGCGTGTGTTACTCATTACGACAGAAGGACTTTAGTGTTTGTAGTCGATGAGTTAGAGCCTTTCGAGGGTTGGTCGCAGGGTTCGTTCTGTGTTCGATTGACGGTAGGCACGTATGACTATAGACTTTTCCAGTCACTCCATTTCCCATGTCATCATGTACTTGCCGCTTGTGCCACCACAAGCATCAAATGGGGTCCATATGTTCATCTGGTGTATAGACAAGAGACGATGTTCAAGGTGTATGAGGCAGAGTTCCCACCGATACCAGATGAAAAGTTGTGGCCGAAGTGGTACGAGACACGCTTGCATCCTAATCCATCCATGTGTAAGAAAGCTACTGGCAGACTAGTTTCCACTAGGTTTCGTAATAATATGGATGAGAAAGAACGGCAAGAGAAATGGTGTGGTCTATGCAGGCAAACTGGGCATCCCTAGAAAGGTTGTCCTAATCAACCCACAGGCGAAGCTTAGCAATGCTGCCAGTTTGTTGGGTGTTATTTGTGGTTGTACTTTTTTTAGTTCTTTCATTTGTTTGGGTGTCTTTTGCAATTGTACTTTTTTTTAGTTGCTTCATTTGTTGGGTGTTATTTGCGACTGTATTTTTTTTAATTCGATCGTTAGTTGGGTGTAATTTGCGCTTCTTCTGTGTTTAATTCCAACAAAGGTAAATAAAGTCTGAATGTACAAACATAAATGACATAGAAAACACAAGTTACATAAAAGATGGATACAAACATAAATAAGGTACAAAATACAGACTGACTAATACAAGAAACAAGATAAGTACATCATCGATGTTGGTCATGCGGGTAATGTAACTGATGTCTGGTGCTACAGGGGGAGGCTATGCCTGACGATAGGGATTCTGCGATGATAGGGATTCTGCGAGTGTGGTGGAGGCGATGGTGGAGATGGACGAGCATATGGCTGGGTCTGATACTGAGGCTGACCAGGCAGAGGACATGGTGGTGCAGGCATCTGCTGGGGGGCCATCATCAAGCGCTCGTAGTCCACCGATGGGGCTATCGCATACTGAGCACCAAGATGGACATCTGTTCTGTATGAACTACTAGGCCCCAATGACATGTGCGGAACCCACACTGATGTAGAAACGGGTGCAGACAAATGCTGATGAACCTGTCCGATACTCTGCTCCCTGTTGGTGTAAAATTTCTCTACGATGCGCTGCATGGTGTACTGATCAGCGGTATGAATCTGGAATACCTCGTCGACTAGAGAGGCCTCGTGACAACTACTCAATGGCCCAAGATCAAACTACTCGTGGTGAGTCATCGTCGCCTGCTAGTATATCACCGTGCTCCTCCTGTCAATGATACTCAACCTCCCCCTTGGACTCGACATCCAATCCTCCCTGCAAGGCCTGACCCTTTCCCTCTAAGGCCGTGCAGCTCCTCCGCGATGGTGATCGGGGACGTCCCGGATAAGGTGAAGAATGTCCATAAGTTGGCTGGCAGTAGACTGGACATCACCCCGTATGTCCAACAGTCTGGGGTCAACAAGTACCTGCTGGCTGGACATATGTCTAACGTGACAAGCCTGCCTGTACTAGTCCCAATACTCCTGCATAGTCCGGTAGTTTGTGAACAGCTGAATGGAGATTTGATGCCCCTCCTCAAATCGACCCCTTCAGAGATAATACCACTGTCGAAGCTTGGTAGACCACCACTTGTCCTTGCCCCATCCTGTGGTGGTCAAAAATTTATCGACATTAGCCGAGGCCCTAGGCATTGGTTGCTCAGCACCAAACCGGCGTTTAACCCAATCAACATGGTGAAACTCAACAATATTGAACCAAACAAGGAGAACAACAGGCATCCATGTCCCCACTTTGCCTCCTCCTTCAACCATAGCAGGTAGAATGCCTGCAGTGCAAGGTTGTCATACGACGTCCACAAGAATTACAACACAAGATGTAATATAATCATGAGCAACAGTTACTTACAACGGATAAGTAATTCACACAGTTGTGATTGAATAAAAGAATATCACTTACCTCATGTAATTGTAACCGATCCAATGCTAGACGCCATCGGAGGACTCTCTGCTCGTGCTGGTTCCTATTCTGTTGTGCTATACCTATCAACCTGTGGACGCATGCAAGAATAATAAGGTATCAATTTATGGAACATGACCTTCAAATACATAAATGAAGAAGAACAAAACCATAAGTAATAGTTACCTCGCAGCCATAAGATATATCAGAACCTGTTTCTCAGGTGGACACCACTGAGAAAATCTATGGTATATCCAAGAGACTAGCAGTGGAGTGCATCCAGCAATGTCTGTGGTGGATCGATGTATTGCAGAACATAGGGAGTAGTGCGTCTATGCAAGTACAGCTGATCTTCAAGACAGAGAACGACACCTCTAAAAGTCATCCAGTAAAGGTAGCCACCGGAGATGGACCTAATTGTTTGACTTTTCACTGGATTAGCTATATCGGGCATCTGCCAGACTCGGTTCCAAAGCCCTGTCAGCTTGAGGGAGAAAGACTCCTGCCTCTGCGGACTCTACTGCGGACCATGAGGAGGCCTGGCACCAAGTAGCTGCTCCACACAATTTGAAGTCTCGTGCTTGTACCATGTCTAAAAATCACGGAAACACCCACCCACTGGCTCTCCATGCGCGCGTAATCCGAGATGGTAGGCAACATCCTATAAGGTGATGGTGCACTCACCCCACGGCAGGTAGAAAGTGTGGGTCTCCAGATGCCAGCACTCCACGAATGCCGTGATCAAGGAGTTATCAAACATAAAGTCCTTGAGCATCACTGTGTCGCCAAAGCCAGCCTCCTTCAAGTAAGGGACATTGGCGTCTGGTGGAACAAGTGTGTGATGATGAGCGGATAATTTATACGCTTTTTTGGCATTGTTTTTAGTATGTTTTTAGTATGTTTTAGTTAGTTTTTATTATATTTTTATTAGTTTTTAGTTAAAATTCATTTTTCTGGATTTTACTATGATTTTGTGTGTTTTTCTGTGATTTCAAGTATTTTCTGGCTGAAATGGAGGGACCTGAGCAAAAATCTGATTCAGAGGCTGAAAAGGACTGCAGATGCTGTTAGATTCTGACCTCCCTGCACTCAAAGTGGATTTTCTGGAGCTACAGAAGCCCAATTGGCGCGCTTTCAACTGCGTTGAAAATTAGACATCCTGGGCTTTCCAGCAATGTATAATAGTCCATACTTTGCCCGAGATTTGATGGTCCAAACAGGCGTTCCAAGTCAGCTCAAGAATTCTGGCGTGAAACGCCGGAACTGGCACAAGAATGGGAGTTAAACGCCCAAACTGGCACAAAAGCTGGTGTTTAACTCCAATAAGAGTCTCTACACGAAAATTCTTCAATGCTCAGCCCAAGCACACACCAAGTGGGCCCGAAAGTGGATTTTTATGTCATTTACTCATCTTTGTAAACCCTAAATTACTAGTTCTCTACAAATAGGACCTTTTACTATTGTATTTTCATCTTTCAATCTGAGATCTTTTGATCATGTTTTTATGATTGAACCCTCTTTGGGAGGCTGACCATTCGGCCATGTCTAGACTTTGTTCTTATGTATTTTCAACGGTGGGGTTTCTACACACCATAGATTAAGGTGTGGAGCTCTGCTGTACCTCGGGTATTAATGCAATTACTATTGTTCTTCTATTCAATTCAACTTATTCTTGTTCTAAGATATCACTTGTTCCTCAACTTGATGAATGTGATGATCCGTGACACTCATCATCATTCTCAACTAGGAATGTGTGCCTGATAACCACCTCCATTCTACCTTAGATTGAGTGGATATCTCTTGGATCCCTTAATCGGAATCTTCGTGGTATAAGCTAGAATTGATGACGGCGTTCAAGAGAATCCGGAAGGTCTAAACCTTGTCTGTGGTATTCTGAGTAGGATTCAAGGATTGAATGACTGTGACGAGCTTCAAACTCGCGATTGTGGGGCGTTAGTGACAGACGCAAAAGAATCACTGGATTCTATTCCGACATGATCGAGAACCGACAGCTGAATAGCCGTGCTGTGACAGAGCGCGTTGAACATTTTCACTGAGAGGAAGGGACTGTAGCCATTGACAACGGTGATGCCCAACATACAGCTTGCCATGGAAAGGAGTAAGAAGGATTGGATGAAGACAGTAGGAAAGCAGAGAGACGGAAGGGACAAAGCATCTCCATACGCTTATCTGAAATTCTCACCAATGAATTACATAAGTATCTCTATCCTTATTTTATGCTTTATTCATAAATCATTCATAACCATTTGAATCTGCCTGACTGAGATTTACAAGATGACCATAGCTTGCTTCATACCAACAATTTCCGTGGGATCGACCCTTACTCGCGTAAGGTTTATTACTTGGACGACCCAGTGCACTTGCTGGTTAGTTATGCGAGGTTGTGATAAAGAGTTGAAATTGCAATTGAGCGTACCATGTTGATGGCGCCATTGATGATCACAATTTCGTGCACCATGTGACTTACTCGTCTAGGGAGAAGTAGGCGAGACCTCTGGTAAAAAAATTATAAAAAATTGGAATAAGAAATCTATTTTAAAAAAGTAAACATTTAAATGTCGAAATAAAAAAA
This sequence comes from Arachis duranensis, assembly GCF_000817695.3. Lineage (NCBI taxonomy): Eukaryota > Viridiplantae > Streptophyta > Magnoliopsida > Fabales > Fabaceae > Arachis > Arachis duranensis. The sequence goes on from NC_029778.3 coordinate 6,801,879, forward strand.
ATATATTAAACAAGTATTCTACATTTTATAACTCAATTGAAAATAGAATAATTAATTTTAAAGGTCAACTTTTCGAAAAAATATATTGAACAATTGTAAATCCCATTAAAACATTGAATATCAATAAAAGATATTATCGATAAAGCTATCAAAATAAAAAGATATCTACAAACAAACATTTACGGAATAAATTAATATAACTAATAACTAAATTAAGTTAACAAATAACTAAAAATATTTAGTTTAATAACTAATACCTACATTAATAAACTTTTACTTAATAATTTAATTTAAATAAAAACAAAATAAAATAAACATTTACTTCATGAATTATTTAACTAATAACTAAAATTATATCCTATCAATTACTATTTACTAACAATACATTCTATCACCTAATATATACTATATCTATAAAAATATCCTAACCATGACTAGAAATATATGCTTATTTAACTTATGCATGAAAATAATAATGCTAACTTCAAAGTCGGCTGTCCAACGATATGTCACGTTACATTCAAGCAGTTGATGTCATCGTCTCGTGTATCTATACGCGTCATAATCTCCGAGTACTTCGATAATATGGTTAGAAAAAAACTAGAAGTGGAAGAAAAGTAGAAGAAATGGAAGAAAAGTGGGTGAAAAAGGCTTTGTAAATGACTTTAATATATATATATGCGCTTCTTTCTTATCTTGTTAGATAAGGACGTTACACACCACGTGTGCAAACGTCATACGACCATATCGTTTTGTCTCTTATTTTGTTTATAGTATAAACGAAATAAAAAATATATCACATTTTGATAAAAACGCTACAAATTACTTATTTTCGTAAATAAAAAGTTTATTTTATTTATTTAAAAAATCCAATATATGAATCTTATTTTATAATCTAATAATCTTTAAAAAAATTGTAAACAAATCTCTAAAAAAATTAGAGTAAATACCTCATTCGACCCCTGACAATTACCTCAAAAGGACTACGAGGTTTCCAAGAAAAAAAGTATATTCAACCCAGTCTTTGATATTTTTTTTTTGACTGATTAGCTCCTGTATTAAAAAAAATAACATTAATTTTTTTTGACAAAGAGACTAATTAGTCTCATAAAAATAAAATTCAGAAATCGAATTGATTTTGTTTAGGAAAGTATGAGGAGCCAATGTAATATTTGTACAATGTGTACAATGAATGTTTATGGAGAATTAGAGATATAACTATTAGTGTTATCTTTTTCCATCAGCTGAATCTTTTGGGATGAGTGGTATCATGACATGGTATTAGAGCCTTAGATTTGAAAGGTCAAGAGTTCAATCCTTGGTGAGTCCCAAAATCGGATGGTTATTCTAGATAGTATAGAGGATATTCATTTTGTAACTCAATAGCTCATTGTACATATTGTACAAATAGTCCATTGTCTATCTAGCGGAACTCTTTTTTTTTTGTTAAAGATCTTGTTATCTTTCGAAATAATTGTCAAGGCTATTAAGAATTTTTTTAAAAAAATTACGTAAAATTTGAAATTGAGTTACGTTCATGTAAGCTCCGTTTATTAGTGTCTCAAAATTTTGAGACACAATATGAAAATTTAACAATATTAAACTTGTTTTGCTGCAAAGACTCGCACAATGACTAAGCCACTTACTTTCGCCCCCTTTCTTTTGTTTCTTTTTTTGTTCAGTAGTTGAAAATCCAGTTAATACTCAAATTAGCCCCTGAAATTTGACTCTCGACTCAATTTAGCCCTCAAGGTTTTAATTGACTCTAATTGTACCCTGAAATTTTGACCCGCGCCTCAAATTGGCCCTTATAGTATTTTCTGTCACCGGAGAGCTGACCTGATAATTTTAAATGACACCTGACAGTCTCAAAATGACGCCGTTTTACTGTTGGCACCGAAATTCTTAGAAACGACGTCGTTGACATGAGAAAAGGGGTTAAATGAAATACAAACATTAACCACTTCAAAAGTGAAACCCAATTGACCCTTTCTCTTCCTTCTCTTCCCATCGTATACATTCCCATCAGAGAAGCACCATGGGTGTCGTAGTAATGGAGGTTTGAAGCTTTTCTTACTTGTTTCGCTCCCCATTATGAAGATTAATTACTTGGGAGTCATCTTTTGGAAAACAGGTTAGTAACAAAAACACTACTCTCAACTACCATGCTCTGTTTTTCTCAAAATGTTGTTGTGGGTTATTTTTCATTTTTTTCAGTCTGCTTCATCAGTGAAACTTTGGGAGAATGTGGTTGATTATGGTTATTGATGATGATAGAGTTTTTGTTTGTTAGGGTTTAATTTTTTTGCATGTGTGTGACTGTGATCAACTGAATCGTTCAGTTCTTTGTCTGTTTGAGCAGTCTTTGATTCTTCATATTCCATTTTAAAATAACAATTTTACACCTTCATATCTCATTTTAATTTAATTGTTAACTGGGTAATTTCTTATAAAAATAAAGGATTTTTGGTGTTGAACATTGTCTGTAATGATCATAATAAGAATATAATTTTGATAAAAAAATCCTACTTTTATACATAAACTTTAAAAATGTGATTACTAGTTGGAATATAATTTTGGTTAATGAACACAATTGACAATTTTGCTTTCATGTGTTTTCTTGTTCCTTCTTGTACTATTATTTACAAGAGTACTGATATAGTGGAAAGGGAGTACTGCATTATGTAATGATCATAACAGGAATATAATTTTGATAAAAAAAATCTTATTTTTATACATGAACTTTAAGGGTGTGATTACTAGTTAGAATATAATTTTACTTAATGAACACAGCTGACAATTTTACTTTCATGTGTTTCCTTGTTCCTTCTTGTACTATTATTTACAAGAGTACTGATATAGTAGAAAGGGAGTACTGCATTATGTAATGATCATAACAGGAATATAATTTTGATAAAAAAAATCCCACCAATCCAACATAGTAGATTGCAGAAAATCCGAAAAGAATCTAAAAAATGGACACCGATTTGGAGTGGAGATGAAGAATATCAAAGATTTGAGATCCACGGTTGGCCTACCAACATGGATGTTGACTTGGGAAAGAGCATATGCACCTGTAGGTTTTGGCAAATAACAGGTACTGAGATAGCTAATAATTGCTTATTTCTATTTATTTGTATCATTTGGTTAAACATAGTTTAGATTAGATAGTGACTGGTTTGTATTCATTTAAGTATTGTTATTTGTTTAACTATTTTATTTGTCTCTGGTGATTGGTCTCTATTTAAATAGATTGTTGGATAATGTTTCAAAATATCTGTCTTCGTAGGCATGCCGTGTGTCCATGCATGTGCAACCATCTCCAAGATAAATCGAAATCCTGAGGATTTTTGTCATCATTGGCTGACCATGGAAGCCTATAGAGATACGTACAAGCACTCTCTCAATCCAATACCAGGACAAGATCTTTGGGAGAGAAGTGAACAAAATAGGTCCCATGCACCTAAAATGAAGCGAAAGCCAGGGCCGATAACCCAAAAAGACGGAAAGATGCTGATGAAGAGCCATCTAATGTCAAGAAGTCAAAAACTGAAATCAAGTTGAAGAGGAAATACAAAGAATTCACATGTACTTACTGTGGTACGAGAGGGCATACAAAGAGAAGTTGTGCTCATAGGAAAGCTGATGACCTTGCTAGTGCCCTTGTTAATGCAGCAGCGACTGTTGTTGCAAAAGAGAAAGGTTCTAAGGTTGGAGAGACTAGAGATCCAGCAAATGCTGCTACTACTAACACCCAAGCTGCTGAGATTAATGAAAATGCTCTATTAGCACCAGGGCAAGCTGTTGATGATGCAAATACTTCAGAGATTGATCTTACCCAACCCACTTACTCACAGCCAGAAAATCAAGAACAGATAGTGATTGGTTTTTAATATTTGATTAACTGTTAACTAGTTTGTATTGGTTTATAATACATGAGTAAATGTTGGGTAGATCCAATTGATTGATACTATTTGATCATATATTGCTTGATATTTATTGGGTTGTATTGGTCACTAATTCTGTTAACAATTTCACTAGGTCCCTCCATCAGACCCACCTCTACCTCCACAACAGGTCACAAGGCCTGACAAACTGCAAACTAAGAGGAAAAAACTTTTAATGTAGACCCAATGTAAGGAGCAAGTTCTGGGACAGCTGCACGCTTGGCAGAGTTTATGATATTCGTCCCCACCCGGGCTTCAAACCACCACCAACAAAATAGAAAACGATTTGCAATGTTGACTAGAAGTTGTGTAGAACATATTTTGTAGAGAGCATTTGATCAAACTATGCTCTTTTGATATTTTGTTACTATGTTATGTAGAGTAATCTGTTTTGGTTTAGGATATTTGAAACTATGTTATCTAGGGTATTTGAAGTATGATACAGATACTGCTATTGCTAATGCTGTGATATTGACAATGATTAATGACTATGAATTACTTTATGAATTACTTATTTGTGAGTCCTTTGTCAAGTGCAAGAACCACAAAAGGTTCTATTAGATTTTCTTTTGTCATTAATGGAAGTGCATACTACATATATAATTATCAGAGCCAGCTCCTGATCTTATCTTCATATACAGACACATAACAGCCTGACCGATTTGATCAAACTATGCTCTTCTGATACTTATTTGGTCATAAGTTATACCTCCTCTTTTGTATAATCTCAGTTTTAAAGAATTTTTACAAGATATATCATACCAAGAGAACATAAAATTCCATTTCTATTTTGTCATTAAATACATAACAATGCTTCATTCACATAACTGACATCACAGTTACATATATTTCATCCCACCTAATCCATAAGATACAATCACAATTCCAAAAATAATAACAAACACAGACAATATAATATTCCACAATTTTAATATTCTAATTTCAGCTTCAACTGCACTAATTTTCCATTCTAGAGATATTTTCCAATGGTCTTCACTAACTGAACTTTTATTTCTGCCAACTATGGCTTCTTCTTCTTCAACATCTGCCCATTTAAAAAACTCGCACCATCTCTTACCGGTAGTCTACAACACCAAAAATCCAAGAGGAAGAACAACTACAAAACCAACAACCATTTGAGAAATAAGACACACAATCAACTTGCAACAATTCAACCAACTCACATTATAGTTAGAGCATCCATAGAATGGTCTTTCTGGATTAGAATCCATCCCAGACTACCAAAGAATAGGACGCAACCCACAACCGCACCAATGCGGAACCTTTCCAGTTCTGTCACCTCTGTCATGGTGTGCGTTCTTCACCCAGCCACCATGCGAACGAGTTCTATTAGAGCTACCTGAGTCTTGGCTGCTTCTTCCCAACATTCTTCTCAATTCTTGGAGACACTCTTGCGATTTGGGAAAATTGGGACTTCTAGGTTTTATTTAAAATTTTAAAGGGTTAAATTGATATTTTCAAATATTTTACCATGTCATCTAACTGCAAGGGTGTCAGGTGTCAATCAAAATTGACAGGTCGGCTTTTCGGTGACGGAAAATGCCGAAAGGGCCAATTTGAGGCTCAGGTCAAAATTTCAGGATACAGTTAGAGTCAATTGAAACCTTGAAGGTTAAATTGAGTCGGGAGTTAAATTTCAGGGACCAATTTGAGTATTAACTCGTTGAAAATCATCAAGTACAAATTTTATCGTCCTTCTTATTCAACATAACGGAATCAGTTTAAAATGGAGATGGAATTTTTTTTTCCGAAAGCTAGAATCTCATCTATACCATAATTATCTTTAAGATTTTAGGGTTACTATTAATTTAGGAATTTGAGGTTCAATGTTGGAAAGCAGGGAGGCATTCCCAAGCTTGCCTTCTTGAGAGCATCTCCAACGGGCAAATAAATGGAGCCCTCCTACTGTGCATGTCAGAGAGAAAAGAGAGATAGGGCATTGGAGAGGAACTCATTTGAGTTCCTTCACGCCATTCAAAGCGAGGGAGTCCCTCTGAATGGGGACTCCCATTAAGCAATAAACAATTGCCACTTGGCAATTAAAATAAAAAATAAATAATTATATAAAATATTAATTAATTTATATTAATTAATTAACTAATAATTAATTAAATAATTAAATTATAATTAATTTATTAATAAGTAAATAAATTAAATAATTAAATTTTTATTTAATTAATAATTTATATTAATTATTTATATCATTATTAATATTAAATATTATTTATATTTATATTATTATATTAATTTAGCCGTTATAAAACTAGCCGTTGTAAAAATAGCCGTTAGAAACTAGTCGTTACTATGTTACCGTTATTATTAATAAATTAATATTTTGTTACTCTATATATACCACTTAGATACACTTGTATTCTCACACTCTCTACTACTCTTCTTCATCTTCTTCTAAGTTTACAAAATCAAAGTTCTGCTACTATTATTTTTTGTTCGAAAAAATGGATCCAAACCAACTCAACTCTTTCTTCAATTACTTACAAAACTTTCCTCAAATTCCAAATACCCAACAATCTCAAACCTCAAACTCTCAAGTTCCAAATCAAAACTTCATTCTACCAAATACATTTCAAAATCCAAATCCACAAAATCTCTCTAATTTCAATTTTCAAACTCCTTATAATAATCAATTTCCTATTGATGATTGGATTTTTGACGGTTTAGAATTTCACAAATGAATTCTTGTTGCAAGTATAGTTTCTAAACCAAAAATAATCCTTTCATACAAAAGATTGTTTGTCACAAGTAACAAACCCCTAAAATTAATAACCGAAGTATTCAAACCTCGGGTCGTTCTCCCTAGGAATTGTAATGAAGTATTTTGTTATTGGTTGTGAGTTATTTTTGGGGTTTTAATAAGAAACATGAAAGATAAATGGCAAGAAAGTAAACTAAGGCCTAAAAAGGTCTTGGCAAGGGTTGGTGGTTAAGGATCTCTATCCTAATCACTAACCACAATATGAGAATTGGCAAGGATTAATCTCATTAAATCATCCTCTAACTAGTAGTAAAGGAAAGTCAAATGAGCTATATCAATCCTAGTCCATAAGTCCTAACTCTCCACTAATTCAATTAGTGAGAACTAAAGTCAATGGATCCCAATCATCAATTACTTGGACATTAGTAACTCAAGAGTTCCTAAGTTACCTTTCCAAGCCAAGAACATAAAACTCTACTCTAAAATCCAACTAAGCATTTCATCAAACACTTGGAAGGCATAAAAGTAAAGCATAGTAAATCAACAACAAGAACAAGATCTAACAACAATTATTGCAAAGAATTAACAACAACAATCAAGAAAATCTCAATTATCATGAATTACCTCAAATTGCATTATTGAAAGAGGAAATAAAAGAACAACAATCTATCTATAACAAGATGAAGAATTATAAGAAGTAAAGTACATAACTAGAGAGAGGAAGAGGAGAAGATTAAGAATTGATAAAGGAAACGTGAATCAAAGCATGAATTAAACCTAGATCTAAGAAGAGAGATTAACCTAAACCTAATCCTAATTCTAGAGAGAAGTGAGAGCTTCTCTCTCTAAAATTACTCTAAACTAAAACTATGACTAATGGTAATGAACTAATAATGAGATCCTCTCCTTGCTCTTCAATCCTTGGCTTTAAATAGCATTTCTGGTGCCAAAGTTGGTTACAATTGGGCCCCACAAGCCTTGAGAGTTCGTTGGTCACGTTTTCATTAAAAAATCATAAATCGGCACCGACGCGTACGCGCATAGCACGCGTACGCGTCCATAGGGTGATTCGCAAGGTGCGCGCAAGAGCCAGGTGCGCGCGCGCGTCCATGGGCAAGTTCAACTTCTTTGACTTTTCATGATTTCTCCACTTTGCATGCTTTCCTCTTCACTCCTTTGATCCATTCCTAGCCTTTCCAATCTGAAATCACTAACAAACATATCAAGGCATCTAATGGAATCAAAGGTGAATTGCATTTAGCTACTTTAAGGTCTAGAAAGCATGTTTTCACATCTAAGCACAAATAAGGAGACAATCACAAAACTATGCTAATTCATTGAATAAATGTGGGTAAAATGTATTAAAAATCTCTTAAAATCAATACAAGATAAACCGTCAAAACGGGGTTTATCAACCTCCCCACACTTAAACCAAGCATGTTCTCATGCTTAAACCAAGAATGAAGTAAGGGTATGGCGTTTATTCAATGGAAACTAACTAAATGCAGTCTATCTATATGCAACTATCTAGATGAATACAATTGCTTGGTCAAAATAAATCAATTTCCAAGAATGCATATATAAGCACAAGGGCAAAAGGTATTAACAACCATGCCAAACCACAATTGAATTGAGCTATTAAATATTTTTACAAACTTGCATGAAAAGTGACATTATGGGTGGAAACATGTAGTTGAGCAATCGAACCCTCACCGGTAGTGTTTGCACTCCATTCGCTCAAGTGTTTAGGGTTGATTATCTCAATTCTCTCCTAATCATGCTTTCCAAGATTTGTTTTTCATCTAACAATCAACATTTATTCCATGCATGCATACAAGTATCATGAGGTCTTTTCTTTATGTTGTAATGGGGCTAGGGTCAAGGTAGGATGCATATTTGGTTAAGTGAGCTTGAAATTTGAATCTTTGATAAGCTTAGACTTCCCACCACAAAATCAAAATTCACAAACACCCCATTTACCATTTTCATCCATATTTAACCCTTCTATCGAAAATGTTACTCCAACTTCCTTGTCGTTTCCAACTCAATTTAGTGCATCAAGACATAACTCATCTGGTGTTGGTAGCTCTTCTAACCCATCCTCTCAGACTCCTATACAATCTAGTCCAAATTTGCAATATTCAGATTTTGCCAACCCTCATGGATTAGATGCTATCGACCTCAATGATGATATTGAAGATTGGAGGCAAGATAGTATTCAACACTGGCATTGGAAAGAGGATGAGATGCTGATCAGTGCATGGTTAAATGTTTCAAATGACCCTATAGTTGGTACCGATCAAAAGGGGAAAACATTTTGGAGTCGAATTCATAGCTATTGTGTAGAATTTTGCTCCGACATGACAAGGGGGTAGTTGCATGTAAGAAATGATGGTATAAGATTAACAAGGCTGTTGCACAATTTGCTGGTTGCTACGATCAAGCTAGTTGAAACATAAGGAGTGGTTCGAATTCTGATGATATAAAGGAGTTGGCTTATAAACTTTATTCCACAAATTATGGTCAAAAATTCACTTTTGAGAGGCATTGGAACATGCTTCGGTTGGAGCAAAAATGGAGAAGCCAACTACCTACACAGAGTGGTGGCTCAAAGAGAACCAAGGTTAGTGCAACTGGAGCATACTCATCCTCATCAAACCCAGAAACACCATTGGCTGACGAACCCGGTGTGGACTCTCCCGTTCGCCCACAAGGATCAAAGAAGAGCAAGCGAAAATGTAAGGGAAAAGCACAGATGTCTGAAGATTTTAGCGAAAGAAAATCATCGGTTGTCAAAAAATTATCTCTCATGGAAGATATTAAGAATGTTAGAGAAAAAGAACTAATGGATAGGGAAAAAGAAAGAGAAGATGAGAAGGAACATAGAGCAAAGATTATGGCAATCAAAGAGAAGGAGTTACAAATTCAAGCGGCAATGAAAGAACAAGAATTACAAGCTCAAGCAGCAATGAAAGGAAAAGAATTACAAGCTCAGAGGTATATTAAAGAAATGGAGATAAAAGCAAAAGAAAGGGAAATGGAAAGGATGGCCAAGGAAAGGGAAAGGGATATGGATATGCAAATATTTAATGCTGACACGTCTACAATGAGTGAAAAACGATGAGCTCTTCATGAGATTGCGTGTGAGAAAATAATCGCCAAGTGGTTTACTTTATGGTTCCTTGTATTCGTAGTGTTATGTAGTATGTTCTTATTTTTATTACGTATTACTGGTTTATAATGTAGTTTGTTTTATTTATTTCTGATGTAAGTTTTTAAATTAGTCAATATTATTGTGCCCTTATTGTTCATGAAAGTGACCATTGCAAAACTGGCCGTTGCAAAACTAGCCGTTAACTAGCCATTGCAAAACTATGTTGCAAAACTAGCCGTTAACTAGCCGTTGCAAAACTAGCCGTTGCAAAACTAGCCGTTAACTAGCCATTAGGGTACTTATTGCAGACACACTTATAAATATCAACTATCAATGACTCTGCAACTCCACTTCAACTCTTGTTTCTCACCTCGAAAGAGAACTAAAAATTACATTTCTAAATATGGCTAGAAATTTTGATGATATGTTTAATGAGGCTTTGTATGGCAAAAGAAGACGGGAAGATAACACAGTCATAGATAATTGGATCGATGAGTGTTTACTCCAAGATTCAAAAGAAGAAGATATCGATAGAAGCTCTATCCCAATTACTCGTAGATGGATCAACAGAGATCGAGAAGCAGGACATGATCGCCTTTATCAAGATTACTTTGCAGATGAACCGGTGTATAATGCTGACATTTTCCGATGGAGATTTCGAATGAGAAGACAGGTGTTCCTTCGGATAGTAGATGCTCTCTCAAACGTCTATCCGTATTTCCAACAGAGGGTTGATGCAACTGGAAGAAGAGGCTTGTCACCACTCCAGAAATGTACCGCTGCGATACGGATGTTAGCATATGGTGTAGGAGCTGATGCTGTTGATGATTATGTGCGCATAGGCGAGAACACTACAATTGAATGCTTGGAAAAATTTGTTGAAGGTGTCATTTCGGTGTTCGAGGATGAATACTTGTGAAAACCCAAACCAAATGACGTACAACGCCTGCTACAAATAGCGGAGGGTCGTGGCTTCCCTGGCATGTTGGGTAGCATTGACTGCATGCATTGGCAATGGAAAAATTGTCCAAAGGCGTGGAAAGGTATGTACATGAGTGGTTATCGTGGGGTTGCAACCATAGTACTTGAGGTTGTAGCATCTTCAGACCTTTGGATATGGCATGTGTTCTTTGGAGTTTCTGGTTCAAATAACGATATCAACGTGTTAGATCGTTCTCCAATATTCGATGATATTCTAAATGACCGTGCTCCGGGGGTAAATTTCATTATTAATGGTAATAATTATACTATGGGATACTATTTAGCAGATGGTATTTATCCTGAATGGGCCACATTTGTCAAATCAATCTCAAAGCCACAAGGGGAGAAACGCAAGTTATTTGCACAATACCAAGAAGGGCAAAGAAAATATGTGGAGCGAGCATTCAGAGTGTTGCAAGCACGCTTTGCAATTATACGTGGTCCAGCTCGTTTTTGAGAAAAGAAGAAGCTTGCCAACATAATGAGAGTTTGTATTATATTGCATAATATGATTGTTGAGGATGAAAGAGACACTTATGCAGGAAATTTTGCTCAGGGCTTGGAGTATGATGATGTCGAAAATGGCTTATCACAACCTCAGCTGGGAGAAGAAGATTTCGCACCATACCATCAATTTCTCCAAAGAAATGCCCAACTTCGAAATAGACAGCAGCATAGACAATTGAAAGAAGACTTGATTGAACACATATGGCAATTTCACAATGCTTGTCGTCAACTATAAAGCTTAATTATGTTTTTCTTTGTATTAAGTAATTTTACAAATAGTGTAACCCCGAATTATATATTATGTATTATTATTATATATGAATTTATTTAATATTAATATATTTTAATAGTTAATTATTTATAAATTTATAAATTTAAATTACATTATTCAAAAAAATTAATTAAATTAATTTCAAGTATTTTAATTAATTAATTAAGTGAAACCACAATAGGGACTAAAATTAGTTCCTCCTAAGGGAAAAGAGAGAGATGTTGTGAGTTCCTATTTACTGTTTATGATGCAAAAGCTGATGTTGAGTTACTTTTTATGACAGGTGGACTATAAATAGAAACTGGGATGAGTTTCCTACTGGAGATCGTCTGACATCCTTAATCGAGATGACTACAAACTACCTAGTATTTGTCCACTAGTCAAGTACCCAGGGATATTTATTGTGCATTTTGAATAGGTTTTGGAGAAAAATCAATCCATCCGATCTATATAATTTTTTATAGTTTGGGTTTGATTTTATTTTATTTATAAATCCGATCTAATTTGATTTAATTTATTGTGATTTGGATTGATTTGGTTTATTTAGTTTTTAAAAAATAAAATTTTATAATTTTATTATTAAAAATAAAAATAATTTTAAGTAAATAAAATAAATAAACCAATAATAATAAAATAT
>NC_029778.3:6815810-6816988 GCF_000817695.3 Arachis duranensis
CTACTATACGTACTAAATTTTTATTTTAGAGGTCGTAATACCTTGCCATCTTTGAATTATGACTTAAGCATAAGACTCTGTATGGTAGGGTGTTACAAATTTTAATATTAAATTCATTAATACGATTTTAATTGTATATAATAGTTAGAAAATAGATTAGTAAAAGCAAATCGAAGAATGGCTTTAATTAGTATTTGATAAAATATTCATTTAGAATAATTAAAAAATATAAAATTATGATATTATTAAAAATAATACATTTTTATGGTAAAAAATTATATTTAAATAAAATATTTTTAAAATATAAAATTTAGAATAACATAGCTTCATGAATATTAATCATTAATCAATTATAAACTAACATAAAATTATAATATAATTTATTGATGAAAAATAATCAATAATTAATATTAATAAATATAAAAATCATCCAAACACTTTAATTAAAAGTATGAATGGTTAATTATTATTCATTATTAATAATATTTTTTCATAAAAAAACTGAAAATATAATTATTCAGATTTAAATTTTAGAAAAATAAACATATAAGTAACAAATGATCTATTTTATCATGTATATTATAAATTAATGAATTAAACTAACTGATATAATGAATTATAATTAATTAATTGGTATAAATTATAATAAATTATATGATATTTAAAAAAATAAAATGAATAAAAAGAAAATAAAATGAAATAGAAGAGATAGAAGACTACAATAAAATAAATTTAGTGTGAGAGTTTTTTTTTTATAAATTTCATATCACATCCGTTTCAATAATAATAAATAAAAATACGTCAATTTGATACCTAAGAGAAAATGATGAAATAAAATCATAACACAATTCTAAAATAAAAGCTTAAATTAAACCATAATATCATTGTACAACACAAATTAAAAGTAATTTCACACTACAATATACCACATAAATAGATAAATGACTTAAATTTAATTACGAATTTTTTATTTATTTATGCAAACATGATAACACCATGGTCTATAAATGCTTAATGGATAACATATCATATATTGCTCTGAATGATGAGTACGGGAGTTGAAGAGTGTGTGCTGATTTGTATCCATGATGGTTACTTTCTTGTGACGACACCTCATAGGAAGAAAAAGAATTGTTGTAAAAGCTACCCAATGAAAGAGTAATTGGTAAATGAATAAT
>NC_029778.3:6817077-6817826 GCF_000817695.3 Arachis duranensis
AAATTTTGTATTTTTATATTAGAAATAGAATTTGATATTTATCCTAATAAAATTAAATAACAAATTAGTTATATTTAAATAAATAAAATAAGTTAAACAAAAATATTTGTAAGAATTAATCAAATTAATTAGTCAATACAAATAATTAGTATAATTAATTTTATTTGATTTATTGAATTCAAAAAATAAATTAAAAAATAATTGATTGAATTAATTAGTTGATATAATTAATTTATTATAATTGATTGGATTTAATGAATTAGAAAAAATAAATAGGAAAACATAGGACACAATGTTTTTTTAACTAAATTAATATGTATTTATTGTATTTAATCATTATAAGTAATAAATCATCTATGTTATTAAGTACCTTATAAATTAATGAATTAAAATAATTGATATAATAAATTACAATTATTTGATTGATATAAATTATAATAAATCGTGTGATATTTAAATACATAATCAAATCAATTAGTTGATATAATTAATTTGCTATAATAAATTGTATTCAATGAGTTATAAATAATAAATTAAGAAACACGCTAAGAATTATGTCACGCCCATCATAAAGTGCAGAAATTTAATTTTTATATAATAAAAATATACATTCTTATATATGTTCTAGAAATATAATTTGATTCTATGAACTTGCTTATTTTTTTAAAACTTGCCACCTATATTCAGTATGAAATTTTAATTTTTCTAAAATAAATTTAGAAGAGAGAATAGTACTTTCATTTTGGAGA
>NC_029778.3:6817958-6820985 GCF_000817695.3 Arachis duranensis
GCAACATCATAAACCACTAACCTCGTCGTTGATTACACCGGCGATATGAGCAACTCCATCCAAACGATAAAGCCTCCCTGGATCGTCCCCTGTCGACTAAAAATGCCGCTCTGGTCTTACTCGGCCCGAATGTTGGTTGTTTTCTCTGGGATTTGGTGGGGTTGGAGAATGACAAAGTGATTCGAATGAACTTGGTTCGAACTCCTTATATAGTTGAATCCCTTGTAATTCGAATCAACTTGATTCGAATTACTATGCAAATCGAATTTCACCTAATTCGAATCAACTAGATTCGAACCTCTCTCTTGTGTTCTTTTCCATCTAATTCGAATTAATATCACTCGAATTACACTTTTATAATTCGAAATTATTTGTTTCGAATTACTAGGCTGGATTGCATGCTTAATTCGATTTGAATTGATTCGAATTAGCTTATACTTGTTTCTGAGAGTAGTTCGAATTGATTCGAATTACATGTTATATTAATTCGAATCTTATTGATTCGAATTATATTAAAATTGGTCCTGGTGGATTCAGGTATAGAAGTTTGATTTGGCTGATTTGGGTTATATTGACCTGTGCTTGGCTCATTTGAATTTTTTACCCTTATTATTATTATTATTATATATAGGTCACCATTAAGATAATAACTTGTCACTAATAAAATCTTAGGATAATGAATAAAAAATAGAATTATATCAATATAACTAAAATAGTTAAAAATATTTTTTATTGATAATTAAGTTAATAATGCATTAATTATTGATTTTATATAATTATAATAGAGATATTTTTTAAATTAATATAATTATGAATTATTCATTAAATGCTAAGTATAATATTGTTATATAATTATAATTAAGATAATTTTCTGAAATAAATTTAAAAGAGATTAGTATAATTATAATAAAGAGATTATCTTAAATTAGTATAATTATGTATCATTCATTACATACTAATTATAATATAATTATATCAATTAAAGATAATTTTTAAAAATAAATTTAAAAGAGAGAAATAGTGCAATCATTTTGGAAGAAAAATGGGTTCACGAGAAAGTGACACCTCACTTTCATTAGTTGGAGAAAAACACAATTTTAGTATATTAAAGAGAAGTAGATTGGTATAAATTATGATAGATTACATAACATTTGAAAAGAAAATAAAATGAATAAGAAGAAAATAAAAATAAATAGAATAAATAAAAAACTACAATAAAATAAATTAAATGTGAGTTTTTTTGGTACATTTCATATCACATTCGTTTCAATAATAATAATAATAATAAATAAAAATACGTCAACTTGAGGCTAATTTTTTTATATTGTATAAATATATGTGTAATACATTGTTATGGGAAGATTATGTGTTTTTTTTATATGGTGTTTTATTCAAATCGGACGGTCCGATTTGTTTAGAAAAAAAGTAAAGTACAAATCGGAGGGTCCGATTTGTTTGATAAAAAAAAACTACAAATCGCATGGTCCGTTTTGTATTTTTAATTTTTTTATTTTTTAAAATAGAAATCGGACGGTCCGATTTCAACATTAAAAAATTTTTTATTTTCAAAAACACAAATCGGACCATCCGATTTGTGATTGTTGATTTAAAAAATGAAACAAATCGGAGGGACCGATTTGTTCACACCATAGCAATGAAAAACTCATCTCTTCTCCCATCATTGTGAGATGCACTCAGCTCTCTCCCACACAAAAAATAATAAGCGTCATCTTGATATCTAAGAAAAAAATGATGAGATAAAATCATAATACAGTTCTAAAGTAAAAGCTTAAATTAGAACATAATATCATTACATAACACATATTGAAAGTAATTTCACACTACAATATATCACAAACAGGTAAATGACTTAAATTTAAATACAAAACAGTTTTTATTTATACATACATGATAACACCATGGTCTATAAATACTTCATAGATAACACATCTTATAGAGCTCTGAATGATAAGCACGAAAGTTGGAGAGTGTGGTAGTTTGTATCCACGATAGTTGTCTTCTTGCAACGATGCCTCATAGGAAGAAAAAGAATTATTGTAAAAGCTATTAAATGAAAGAGTAATTGGTAAACGAATAATATTTTCTTCTAGCATACATGATCTTTTATAGTAGTAAAATAAAAATGGAAGGAATTAAATTTTATATTTTTATATTAGGAATAGAATTTGATATTTATCCTAATAAAATTATTATTATTATCAATATAAATGGGTTAACAACTTGCCACTAATAAAATCATTGGATAATGAATAAGAATTAGAAGGATATGAATATAATTAAAATGAATATATAATTAAAATATTTAAAAATATTTTCGATTGATAATTAGTTTAATGATGCATTAAATATTGATTTTATATAATTATAATAAAGATATTTTCCTAAATGAGTATAAGCATGCATTATTCGTTAAATGTTAATTGTAATATAATTATAATAAATATATTTTTCTAAAATAAATTTAGAAGAAAAAATAGTGATTTTATTTTAGAGAAAAAATGAATTCATGAGAAATTGACACTTCACTTTTATTAGTTGGAGAAAAAATCCAGTTTTAGTATATTTCTCGTTATTATATATTTTTCTCCAATCATATATCCAATGTTTTCTTTCCTTCGTTTCAGTCTGGGTTTAACTTGTCGTAATTCTCACTTCTCAGTCATTCTATTAGATGCAGTTGATAACTATTGAAATTCTTTGATTAACATAGGAGAAAAATATATTATTATATGATAGAATTAATATGAGTATATTTTGTTATTAAATACACAAAGTTAATGTAAAATAAAATTACACATAAAAAAAGCAAAAAAAAAATTTAAAATAGCAAAAATGATAAAAAGATTATTTTTACAATTTTGTTTTGTCATTTTTATGTATAGAAGATTACAAAATAGTAAACTTCAAACTAAATTAATTGGTATTTGTTGTATTCAATTTAAATAAGCAATGAATTATCTTATTTTAATTTATTCTTTAATTTATATATCATAAAAATTAAATAAC
>NC_029778.3:6821197-6874131 GCF_000817695.3 Arachis duranensis
ATTATTATTATTATTATTATTATTATTATTATTTTTAATTGATAATTGATAAGTAGTTTAATAGTGCATTAAATATTGATTTGATATAATTATAATGAAGATATGTTGCTAAATTAGTATAATTATATATTATTCATTTATTATTAATTATAATATAATTACAATAAAATAATTTAGAATAGAAAAAATTTTTTATTCGTTTTGGAGGGAAAACGGAGGCATGAGAGATCGACACGTCACCTTTAGTAGCTGAGGGAAAACTCAGTTTTAGTATATTAAGTAGATGCGGATTTTGATCGGATTTTGATTTGAATAAGATTAAATAAGTAGTTTTGTTTGGATTTATTTTTAATTCTAACACTAAAACAGATATAAGAGAAGAGATATCTACTAGACTATTATCATAATATTTAATTAACATATACAATAATTTTTTTAATGAACAATAAAATTAGATTAAAAATAAAGATTTTTACTAAATTTTAAAAAACTATAAATTTTTTGGTAGATCCTTTTCTATATTAAAAAAAATAATATTTACTCTCAACCAAAACTTTACTCTTCATCTAGCAATAGCATTGCCCAAACATATTCAATGTAATGTTGAAATTACAAAAATAACCTAGGTACATGTATCCTATAACATCCCTTAAAAAGATGGTTCTTAGATAGTGGAATTCCAACGTGGCATCCACCACATTAATTCTCACAAGTTCTTTCTAAGATGCATCGTAATATATGTAGTTCACATGGTCCATTCCTACATAAGTCTGAGTGTCTGACTCATTCTTATGCATTTCCTTTTGTCCATTTTCCTTGCCATCCAATCATGTCTACTGTTGTCTAATTTCAAAATTTCAAATTTCAAATTTTAAAATTTTCAAAGTTTCATAATATGCAATGTCCAGATGATTATTTATTCAATTTTTTCTTCTTCACACTCTTGCTCTCCCTTTTCTTAATATGAAAAACTCATTCAAATGCCTCCATTAACCATAATACCCCGGCTAATAAATTCAATTTTCCTCACTTCTCACGCTTTGTGTCGTCGATGCTCTCCGTCGTCGATTTAGTCAGCTGTGGTTGCAGATGCTTTCGAACCGCCTTCATGCCGCCGCTGATGTGCGTTGATCCCAAACCTGCAATCGCGCTCCCGCTTGGGTTCTCGCCGCCTCGGTGATAGGTGGACTCCTCTGTCTAGGTTCTGAAGCTGCTTGTCCCCCCAAGTAGTGACCGCTCTGCCCCCCGTATCCATTGGTTTGGTCTAGAGTACCGCCCCCAAATTTGGCAGATCACCGGCAGATTCGGTGGAGCACGTAAAGTTTTATGAGAATCCCTGACGATGATGACATCCCCTTTATCAACCTTGGCACCCTTCTCCCTCAACCTAGCGCTTCTCCGTTGTTGCCATAACAAGATCGACGCTACTTGGAGAAATAACCAGAGAGCGCTATTTGAAAAGTATTGAGTGTCGGGGCCACATAGAGCACATACAGCGAGACTATGAAAGCAGAGATCATAGCAACTGCGACCAAAACAGAGCGGGGAGATCTAACCGACGGCCAGAGCAGATTTTCATGGTTGTTATTTTTTGTGTTTTAATTAATAAATTAGATAAATTATGTGTATGATTATTATTTGTTTAATCTGCAAATTCTAATTTTTCAAAATTTAAATTTTGAATTGAGATTTGATTTTAAAAAAATTCATTTGTATATATTCATTTTTATCATTCTTACAGATCATGTTTTCCAATTCGTGGGCACCCGGCAAGAAGGTTCAGCTCTCGGAGTCCACGATCCAGAGACATTTTCTTGCCACGGCCAAATTTATGGGATCTCCAAGCTCCCATTTCGATTTGTGGTACTCTAACTTCTTGCAATCCCTGACTCTACTGCTTTTTTTCTTAATAACAAGTGAATATGTACAATTTTGTGCATCTCTTACTGTACTGCTTTCTTTGTTGCAATCCCTTTTGTTTCGGTCTTCTTCCTTTTTGTTTTTAAGTCGGCACTTGATTGATGGATTATTGCGCTTATTTTTTATTTTAATTTTTTTCTAATACTGGTTTTATATTGTTTTAATTTGAGAGTGACATTACTATTATATTCTTCAATATGTTTTTTAAGCATATTTTAAAATTTTGATTTTCATTTCATATAACTTCTCTAGAATCTTATTTTTTCAATGCATTATTGACTAAGATTCTTAATATTCCTCCTTTTGAACACCATTTTTCTTTTGTTATCTTTTTCTTAGGCTTTAGTATGAGATTGGGGTCTATTCTGATATGAAGAATTTTGAGCACAAGGCGCTTGATAGTAAATTTGATTATGTTGAGAAGTTCCTTTCTGCATTCACAAGGGTTGATGAGAATGAACATTCAACCTATATCTACATTAATTTGAATAAACAAGTAAGTTTCTATAAGATTTTTTAGCGGTGTAACTTTGTGTATGTTCTATTATGTCAGTCATTAATTATTCATTTCAATTATCCCTGTCTAAATATTTTATATCTGATTTGATTAGTAACTATGGTGCCAAGACTTTAAATGTCCTCATGAAAGAACTGTGGATCGTTCTAGATTATCAAGGGACAAAAATAAAAATTGCGTTCTTTAGTGTGCATGCAGAAAATTTTTTATATCTCATTCAAAGCAAGATTTTACTTTTTAAAGAGGAAAAGAAAACAGAACGAAGAACAAATAAAACATAGAATTTGACAGTCTTTAGTTTCTTTTTCCTCACTTGAGAGTAGATGAATGAAACAGGATATGACTGAACTTATTAATAAAATTAACAGATCTTCCATTACCATTCAGTTTATTAATAAGATTTGAAGAATCACAAATGGGGCCATTATTTTATTTGTGGGTGAGTTCGTTCTGGTTTGTTTCCTTCTAGATTAATGGTATATATCAATTGCTTTACAACATTAGTATTTGATATTCTTTTTTCAGTGGTTATGTTGTAGTTGGACGAGGTGGATCTGGCTAGTGCAAAATTTGAATATTTATGGTTTGAAGTGAATATTTTTTTTTGAAAAAAAAATCACGAAACTTTTTATCAAAGCCATTGCTTTTTTACTGCTTTAACTTTCTTTAGCTTTCATTATTGTATATTCATGCTCTAACTACACATGCTATATTTTTTCAGCTAATTTTTGTTTTCTTGAGATGATGAATTTGTCTCTTTATCTTGAAAAATTTATGTGTGGCAAATATATGCATTTAAACCATTTTTTCAATTTTTCTTTTCAAAGCCTCTGTTCCTATAGAATTAAGATAGTTCTTTCTTAGACTCTTTCATTTTGAGAACCTATTATTCTACATAATGAGAGTTTAGAGATCAACCATTTTGCATTGTGTGCATTGTGCATTCTGTTTACTAGAAAAATAACTAAAGTTCTCAAAACACTTGCTTACGTGACTGATAAATCTGATAGGAGAGCCCTTGAGCAATTAAGTGAGTAAGAAGATTCAGTACTTTGTTGTACTTAATGTTCTATGCTCTTTTTTCTTTTTCATTTCTGTTGAAGTCATATGCCTTCTCTTGCTTATTTGCTTTTCATAGAGTTGTGTGCTGATTTGCCTATATATTATGACTTAATTTTTTTCATTTGATGGATATAATTTTATTTTATTGTTATTGTTATTGTTATTGTTATTGCAGCTTACTACTAATATTGGTTGAGAAAGCCTAGGATGGATCTATCTTAAGATTCACTTCTTTTAGTTTTATATAATGTGTTTAAAATTCCAGCGACATGGATTGAAGACCAAATGCAACAGATGAATCTGAAATTTTAACAAGGGTGTACTGTGTTTGAAGCTTGCTAATGAGGTAAACTATTGATGATTTATTATCTATTTTACAGGTATTTTATCGTTGTCATTGTAAGGTTTATGGGTCACGCTTCCAGTTTGGCTTATTACTTAAAGCCTCACTAATTGATTGGGTTTGTAGTTGATGATAATTTTCTTGGTGCGACTTGATTTTGATTTGTCAGAGAACCTCACTGATTGTATGGATGTTCAGATAAAGAGATGAGCTGCAGAAAAACAAAAAACCAATATGCAGTACTATCATCATTACAAGATGTATGCTCTTTGACATAAATTTTGTATTGCTCATATACCATTTCTCTTTAGGATTTTGGAATGCACCTTTACTACCCTATGTTCTGAAGATTGTCAAGAATGAAATTATTGTCAAGAAAGAAATTATAAGCAAGAATGATCACTGAAGATTGTAAATTAGAAAGAATGCACCATATATGTAAATGAATGTTGTTATTTTTTATTAAATTATTAACCATGTGGCATGTATCATATTATGCTCTGTGTCTTTCTACTATTATCATGCAACCAATCATTATATAATTTAACATGTTATTTATAATGTTAATACTGCTTTGATACTGTTCAAGCACATTTAGTGAGATAAACTTAGTTATATTGTTTATTTAGCTCCATTTTCCCGATCCTTAAGTGTTGCATCCAATTGCACAATCTTTCCTCATGTATGCAATTGTTAAATTTTGGATTCTGTCACGAATTCTATCATTTTTTTCCTGCTTTAGTTAGTAATTTTCTTTCTTTGAATAATGGTTAATTTCAGGGGTTTGTTTGCCATGGTAATAGATGCAAGAAGTTAAAAAATCTGATACTAAGTGACTGTTATTTATTAAGTCACAAGGGTTTGGAAGTAATTACTACCGGATGCAAGGAACTTACACATCTTGAAATCAATGGATGTCACAACATTTGAGCTTTGGGCCTAGAATCTGTTAGAAGATTTTTTCTGTTTATTCTTTGTTATTGTTTGTTGTGTTTGTTTCTCTGTGTATTGCTAATATACCATTTCATTGCTTTTTGTTTCCTGTATAGCATATTGTTTTTTTAATTTGTTCTCAATCTGGCTTATGTGTTTGTTACATATCTTTGGTTGCTGCTACAAACATTAGCTAAATATAAGTGATTCAGGCAATCGTCTATTTATTTTTTAATCTTTTGCTTTTTTTGGATTTATTGCAAGTTGAATAGAACTTTATATCATTGTTGGTTCTAACTTTTTTCTTTTTCTCTTTTCAGGTTGTTTTTTTTTCAGATTTTTTTTTATTATTTGATTCATTGACTAAAATATTTGAGATTGCTTAGTGCTCGAGTTTTCAGACAGATTTAAACTATAAATATAGCTAAGTTTGAGTATAGTTTTGATAATTTAGGATTAGGTATATTTTGAATGAGAAAAACTCTGCGTACAAGCGATTAGGGCTTGTAAGTATTACAAGTCAATTAAACTCTAACCCCCAAAATTCGTTGCAAGTGCTACATCCCTTACACGCGCTACATCCCTTCTTCTTCTCCTTCTTTTTCGATCATTCTTTTCTCCTCCTTTCTCACTGGTTTGTTCTTCGTCGTTGACGTTAGTTCCTCCACATACTGTTACGGCACGTTTTCATTGCACCTTCTTCTTCTTCTTGCTGCACATTCTTCTTTCTCTTCCTCCTCTTCTTCTTCTTTTCTTTTGTTTCTTGCCTTCTCTTTCTCCTTCTTCATTTACGTGCTTTTCTCTCTGTTTTCTTTTTTCGTTATTCTCGATTTCTGTTGTTTTTTGACATCAGCTCTGAAATCGTTTTTGAAGAAGAAGAAGTAGCAGAAGATGAGGAGGAGAAAGAGAAAGAGTTCTGAATTATGCATGATTTTGGGTGTGGTGAATTCCTGTAACCGTTTGGGTGTATTTCTGTAATCGTTTGGGTGTATTTCTGTAATCTCTTGGGTGTATTTTATGTAATCGTTTGGGTGTATTTCTGTAATGCTTGCCATTTTTCTGAAATGAAAAATACACCCATAGATATCAGTAAGATACACCCATAGATATGAGTCAGATACACCCATAGATATCAGTTAGATATCACTCAAATACACCCAAATTATTACAAAAATACATCCAAAGGATTACAGAAAATGCACCCAAATGGTTACAAGAATTCACCCAAACGATTATAGAAATACACCCAAAGGGTTACAGAAAATACACCCAAAGGATTTAAGAAAATACACCCAAAATTCGTTGAAGTAAATCTTATGCATAATTCAGAACTCTTTCTCTTTCTCCTCCTCATCTTCTGCTGCTTCTTCTTCTTCAAAAACGATTTTACCATGAAAAATCGAAAAAAACGAGAAAACAGAGAGAAAAGACGTAAATGAAGAAGAAGAAGAAGAAGAGGAAAACGAGGAAGAAGAATGTGCAGAAACGAAAGAAAAGGAGAAGAAGAAGAGTAAGAGGAAGAAGAACGTACAATAAGAAGAAGAAGAATAGAAACCATGAAAATCGAAAAAAAAAACGAAGAAGAAGAAGAAGAAGAAGAGGAAGAGGAAGAGGAAGAGGAAGAAGAAGAAGAAGAAGAAGAAGAAGAAGAAGAAGAAGAAGAAGAAGAAGAAGAAGAAGAAGAAGAAGAAGACGAAGAGGAACCGTTTGAGTGGGGCGCGTGTAGTTACGCTCCATTCAAAATGAGTTAATGCGCGTGTTAATGAAGTTTGGGTTGATAACTTGTAAAACTTGTACGGCCTTTTTACTTGTATGTGTAGCAGGCCCCATTTTGAATTGTACTCAAAAAATAAAAAATAGGATTAATTTCGAGTAATGTACCTTTATTTTATCATAATTGTTTTATTTTGTTTTAATTTTTCATATTAGTAGAATGATTGGTTTTATGCTTTGTTCAACTAAAAGATCACTTGAAATAAAAAAGATCATGTTAATGAAGATAAGTAGTCTAAAATAAAAGGTAAAGTGGTGTACAGAATAGAAAAAAACAGTATAAGAAAAAGCTAATGGAGATATATTGCTAATTGATTAGTAAATATTATACAATTCGTTATAGAAAAAGTAGATGTCAAAGATGAGGATTTAAAAGTGGTATTAGATAACAAGAAAAACTCAAAAGCCAAAGAACATGTAATTCGGAAATGCGGTTCTTGAAGGACAAGACTACAAAATAATTAACCTCAAACATATAAACTCAAAAGCCAAATTAAAAAAAAAAGACTGAACTGGTTCTATTCTGAAAGGAAAATGAATGAGTTAGATGTTACGAGAATATATGATTTGCTAAGGAAAATGACATAATGTCGATCAAAACAGAATGTTTAATGTTAATGATTTTAGAGGCAAAATGATGAGATATGCATGAAGGGCATGAACACTAGGAGACTATTTTGGAACTGAATCCATTCTAAAAGTAGAGTGATGTTGTTGGATTTTTTTTTTAGTTGATTTGATTACTACACCCTATCTAAAAGTTGGAAGAATTATTCTTCTAACATATTTTTGATATATATATTAATCACTTTACTGTTAAAAATTTTAGGGTGAAACGATAGTTTTATAAGTATAGAATTTATCCTTTTTGTATTTAATAATAGAATTTAAATTATACAAATTATAAAACTAAATGCTTGAAACTTAAATCAAGAACAAATTAGTTGAGGACAATATAAGCTTATATTTAAAGAGAACATAGGATTTTAGTTTTTTTTAATAGTCTATCTACTATTATAAAATTACGTAAATTAAATTATTATAAAAAATATTTTGTATTCTAAAAATTTATTATTATTAGCTATTAGTTATTTCATTATGTAAGTTAATTAAATACTAATTCTATGTATTACTATTTCAATTAACATATATAATATATTTAACGATTTTTTACTATTTTTATGTCATGCCCGTGCAACGCACGGGTCATGCACTAGTGTCAAGCTAAAACCCATATACCCTTCCCTTCCCTCGCTCAGTCAGTCACTCCATCCTGCCGCCTCCTTTGCCCGGAACTCGTCCTCGCCCTCGTCTCTTAACCGTCACGCTATCTTGCCTCTCGCCACCAGTTCGTCTGCATCTCTGCCTGTGTATCTGTTTCTCCGTTCTGCGTCGCCCCGTTGTCCTCGCCCGCGGCTTCTCACCTCCAGCCGCCTCGACTAGACACCAATTGCTTCAACTAAGTAACTGATTGACCGTTCTCCCAATGGAGGGTTTGAAGGTCTCAAACGCTAATTTAACTGTCTACCTTCACCCTTCCAAGAGTAGAGACGCTTCCGAAGCCATTCTTCGTGAGCTCAGCTCTTTGCTTTTCACGTTCAGCGAAGCCTTGGATGGTGTTGTCTTAGCTTACGATATCAATTCGCTTGATAACAAGGCGGCCAAGATTCTTTCTGGTGTTATTCCTTATTTCGGTGTTCCGCTTAGCGTGGATTTGTTGCTTTTTTCTCCAAAGCCTGATATGCTTTTAGGTTAACTCAACTCCTCCTTTTAGGTTTTGTTTTATGAATGATGAAATCGATGAATGAACTTGTTTGCAATTTGGTTCTTGTTTTCGCAAGGAAAATTCTTCATAGCCAGAAATTTTGTTAAATTTATAGGGTTCAGGATTATATGACAACATGTGATAGGAGCAGTTTTAATTTTCAAACCACTAATAATTTATAGGGTTCATTTGATAACTGTTGCTTTCAGAGGGGAAGGTTGTTAAGCTTTCACAAGAGTCTATTCATGTTGTTGTGCTTGGATTTTCTTCTGCCATTATAACCGAGAAAGACATTAGGGAAGAATTCGTGTACAAAATTGTGAGTATCTGCCAAGAATGTTTAGTGGTTGCTGTCCATTAAATCTGATTGTGTTCATAATTACTAGAACTGATATGGTCTATGTATGTACTGTGTTGTTTCTTGTAGAAACATGAGCAAGATGTGTATGCAAGCAAATCTCACAAGAGACATGTTATCAAAGTTGGAACTATGATACGGTTTTCAGTCAAGAGGTAACATGCTGTTAATATATTTCGAATGTGACTATATGTATTCAATCTAGAGTCCAGAAGAATTCGTTTGAACACTGTGCTAGTATGTTTGGGTTTTAGTAAAATCTTATATTCATGCTCCAGATTCCAATTGGTGAAATATATTTGTTAGGTAAAAACTATAGTAGCCATCTTGTACGATGATTTTCTTATTTTGTTGCATACCCAAATAGATGCACTGATGAAACACAGTTTCTAAATATTTTTGTATGAGTATTAACTTGCCAAACTCTTTTAACTGTTTAGCTGCATCCCTGTATCTGAATATAAATAAATAGCTTGCATAGTTATGCAGCATTTGCTTTTTTCTGCACTTCATTGGTAGTATGAGATTAACAAACTCTATCCTTTCCTTTCTAGTAGATAAATTTAGGGTATTAAGTGACTTGGACACTTCTTTTATTTTATCTACTTTTGATAAAAAATGAATTTCATTAAGACAAGATTACGAGAAAGATAATACAAATTGGGGATAAGAGTTCTCCTATACAAAAGCAAAACACAACAAAAGATTTATCTAGATCCTAACTTTCCAATCTCTCAACATGTCTTTAGAGCTAAAGTCTTTTATGAAGCTTATGAGCTTTACACCAAATAAATGCTTGGCATCTAATTCTATCCTATTTTACATGCTAGGCACTTCTTTTATTGGCTTGATGAAGTTCTAAAATGAATGAGGATAAGTTTACATTATAATGGTTATGAGCTAAGTTTCTCATCACATTAATGTTGGTTATTAAACTTTTCAGCTTTGATGAGGAAATACTTCATATTTATGGCTCCTTGATGCCAGATCACACAGGCAGCATTCATATATATATATTTTTGTGCTTTACTTATCTTCAAAAACTGCACAGGATTGCAAAGAAGAGGGAAAGTGAGGGAGAACTAACAACAGTCAAGCAAGATGCTATTGATGGGAAAATATCACCCTTGGACTCTGCCCTGAAAATAAAAAGGTCTAAGAAGCAAAAAATACAAGAGGAGTCTTAAACATCACACTGTAGTTCAATTTTGTGCCAACATTTTTGTCCACGGGTAACATTTCTGTTTTCTATTGTTAACCAAAGGATTTTGCTTTGAATGATGAAAATTCTGATTATTCATTGTTTGAAAGAGTGAACACCTCAAGGAAGGCGCTGTGTTTTCGTTTAATGAATGTCTGATTCACATGATGACACCTTTCAACTCCCTATATGATTTTAATTTCCCACAATCTTATACGTTCAACTTTATTAATTATCTAGTGTCTCATAATTGGCCACAAGAATCTGATTGTTAACTATAGTTGTTCGAAATTGCCATCTGATTTCATATATGTTAGAATCTCATCTGAAGGACATCCAACTAGAGGATAGTAAACAGACATGTTTTCACTGATGTGGATGCTTCAGAGTTCTGCCGTTGAATTTCATGATTCTCGAAGTTGCCTTGGACATGGGTGCACTCTTTAGCTCCATATACAGATTACACTATCTCCAGAATATACTTGGTGGTAAATAGTAGTTTTGAGGAACATGGCATGTGCGTTTAGTGTGAATAGAGAAGCCTTGGGACTTGGGCATTTAGTTTCTGATGTTGACATCGGGAATTCTTTAGGAGTTGAGGGACATTCATGTGTATCACTGTTGATTTGATTGCCTCAAAAGTTACCATGTTTTAAATCCTATGAATATTATTTACTTCATTTTTCAACAATTGGTTTTTCCTACTGTATAGATTGGCCAATTTTTCTACATGTATAGAAACTAGGGGTGTTCAAAATCGATCTAGACCGAATTAGACTGACCAACCGAACCAAAAAATCGAAAACTGAATAAACCGAAAATCAAAAAAGTAGAAAAAAATGCATCTTGTTGTTTTTATTGCTGTTCGATTCGATTTTCGGTTCTGACGGTGAAAACCCCAACCGAACCGAACCGATAAGGTTAAAAAATCCTAAAACAACCAAGGCTCCTCCCATTCCCATACCCCAAATGAACGTGAATACGTGACCTAACCTCCAAACAAACTCCACGCCCCACTCCACGCCTCACCCCCAAAACGAAATCCTCCCAGTGCCACCAAATCTTTCCTGCCATTGTTCCCAGGACCTCCTCGCGGACAGAGAAGCCCAGCACTAATTACTGAAACTGCTTCTGGTTTATTATTCATACTGTTATTCATACTGAAATTGCTGTTCTGTTTGTTGTTATCTGATAATATTCGAAAACTTGATCTGAAACTGCTTCTGGTTTATTATTATTAGTTATTTTGGAAAAATACAAAATTACTTTTGAACTGATTTAGTATGATTTATTACTTTTGTTTCCAATTATATATATTCTTAGCAGCAGGACAAAGTAGCACAATTACAGGAACATATGTAGGACAATTCATAGGACAATTCATAACTGAAGGGTTTTTAAGGCTAAATATAAAGAAATGGTGAAAGTAGATGTTGTGCTCTTGTTCCAACAATGATAGCTGCTATAGTTTTTAATACATCATGTCATATGAATATAAAAAATTAGTCACCAATTAAATCACTTTATTTGTGTTTGTCGATTTCAATGTTATGACTTTGTGAAATAGTATGGTAGTATTTTTTTGAATTGATTGAAAAAATCGAACCAAACCAAACCGTAGTTTAATTAGACGATAGGATTGGATTTCTCTCAAAAACCGAACCAAACTGCATTGCGAACACCCCTAGTAAAAACCACTTGTCAAGCAGGAGGATGTGCACATAGGGCCCAGAAGATGTTGAGCAATGGGGCCGCGCTTGCGTTGGGTTTGTTCTTGCAGGAAACAAGGACTGTAGTGTTTATGTGATAATTAAAATGCCATTAAATTATGATTACTGGTGTCATAGGTGGGCTTATGATTGTGGAAATGCAAATTTTGGATGTAGTATTTTCGTTTTATACAGCCCAATTCAAAAAACACGTTGTGATGGTTTTGAAAGAAAGGGTCTTGCCGAAGAGCCTTAGCTCAGGTGGCATTTTACCCTCTTCTCACCACTAAGGTCTAGAGTTCAAACTCTAGAGGATGTATTTAAGGGAAAAAAATATGATAAATGTGTGAGAAGTGTGTGGGTCTTGTAACTGATTTAGAGAAGATAACATTGAACTGGGTTTCATTTTTTCTTTTGTAATGACTGAGGAACAATGGTCCGTAAGGCTTTGGTGTGATAAGAAAATAACAAGAATGGGATCAAAAGTGAAGAGCATAAGATACCTTGTAGAAAAAAAAAGGGGGGGGGGTTGGCATAAGTAATGTTTATATTTGAAATTATTCCTATATGGGAAATTGAAAGAAAAGAAGTCTTTGAAATGTAATGAAAATTTTGAAATTAATAATTAGTATTAAGAAAATACTTTAAACAAATATTTTTTGCAATAAAGATAAAGAAGCTAGGTGGTTCATTGTTTAGTGATTAATTATAAATAAATTTGTTTTGAAATACTAGTCAAGAGCATTTATGCGAATGCTTTGGAAAATGATTTTGTGAGAAGCATAGGAAGAATATAAATAGAATGCCAACATGAACATACGGTAAAGATGATAATGGTTTGGTCATGCAAATGAGACAAATATAACGAAGTGGTGTTGGTTTAGGGTTCATCATTTATGAATGTTTTTTCCAGTTTAGGGTAGTTAGTTTAGGATTTAAGATTTAGTTTTAAAAGTTTAGGATTAAGGGTTTATAACTTAGGATTAGATTAAGGGTTTAGAGTGGTTAAGTGTTGTAGAGTTTTGGGATTTATATTTTAGGATAAGGTTTAGGGTTTGATTAAAAGTGTAGAATATATTGTTATTTGATGTATAAAAATTTATTAAAATATTTAAAATAATTAAAGATAAGTAAATGTTAAAATAAGTAAATGTCGTCTACTTGTGATTGTTGGTACTAAAAAATATTACTTGTGATTGTTGGTACCAAAAAATATTACAAAAATTTTTTGTATTTCTTCTTCTTATATGTCAAGTTAAACGCTAAGACATCTCTGAATTACTAAGGCTGCGTTTGTTTTCGAGAACAGGATAGGATAAGACACTGAAAAAAAAGGATAGGACAAGACACTGATGGACAGAGACACAAAATTTTGTGTTCTTATATTCTGTTTGGTGATAAACTAGAGCAAATTATGAAAATCCAATTTATTCTCATTTTGTTTTCATTCAAAAAATTTTGAGAAGAAAAATATAATAATAAAAATTATAATTATGAAAAATTAACAAGAATAATGAAAGAAAAAATAAAAAATAAGTTATGTCTCTTGTTAGTGTCTCTGTGTCCTTCCTGTCAGGATAGACACAAAATACACTAATTCAGTGTCTCTAGACACATTGTCTCTGTCTATGTCTTCTTTGCCAAACACAATTTTGTATCTCTGTATCTCTGTCTCAGTGTCCTGTCTCTGTAAACAAATGCAGTCTTAATAGTCGACTTTGCTCCCTCCATAGGCTCAAAACAAGTTCGTTAAAATTCCATCTTCAGTCAAGTTGTACCATGCCATAGACATTGAATTGGCCGTGGCTTTTCCTTCCAATTATACAATGGTCTCATTTGCATCTTGTTACGGCCTAAAATGAGTCATAAATGGCACTTAGGAAAATAATTCTCTTGCAAGTCTAACAAATTTAAATATAAGTTGAATAAAAAAATTACAAATATTTTACAAGTTTTAAAATAAATAGTTATACATATTTAACAAAAAAAATTAAAATAATTAAGAATGATTGGATTCTATCTGTGACATATGGAGCATATACATCTAGAAATTCGATAAAACTAGATACTCATTGCAGATCGTGACTCTTAATTAGAATGTCTCACATAGTCAAGCATTCGTTCCTGAAAAATATTTTTAGAAAAAGGGATGAGTTTTACAACTCAATGACTAGACAATACATCTATAATCCACATGAGAACATTATTATCAAAGTAATTTTTATTAGAAAATAGTAGTTGATAATAATAATAAGTGAATCAATAAGGGAGTTCTCATATGGAAATCAAATCAGAAGTCCACACTTGGGTGGCTTCACCTCTAAGGGTAGTCTTTTCCTCTTGTGTGTCCTAACAGAATAACAGATTGTCAGATTTAATGTGTGGCCTACACGTTAGGCTAGCAACACCCCTGCTAGCTGGGGTCTGAGTTAGATGCATTTAAGTTAACGTCATAACCGCTGTTAACTACGGTTTTCTAATACAAGCCTCCCAAACCAATTCAAAATATATAATTTCAAATACAACCAATCATTTGACCTTTCAAATATATAAGGTATCAAATCAAATCAAATAATACCTTCTCATAAAAAATTCCTTTCAATCATATGAATGTCGAATATACTTTTAAAAATTCAGAGTATATAAGTGAGTATTAACAATATTTCAATATTCCAAAAACACATATTCAAATAAAATCGAATATTCAAAAATAATACAAACTTCATCAAAAATATATATGGTCTCAAAAATAGATATTCAAGTAAGATAAAAAAAAAGTTTAAAATAATGCAAAACTTCATCAAAAATATATACAATCTCATATGCAGATTAAAAATTTAAATTTCACAAAAATAAATAATTAGTTCTAATAAATCCATTATTAAAATCAAATTCAAGTCATTGGTTAATAACTTGTAAGTATAGTCATAAATTCAAACGGCATATATCAAAATAATTATAGATGTAAAGCCAAATATTTATAAATATAAAACCTACTCACAACGTGGTCTTAAGGGATCGGACCAAAGAGACTGAACCCGAAGTGCGAAATTAACGGGTGAGAAAGATCGATGTAGAATGAAATGAAAAGACACAGGATTTGGACCGTGGCAGCAGAAAGTTGCGGCTGCAACAACAGCAACATCCATTTCTTATTGCAACGTCAATGATCATATAGCACCTAGAGAAAATATTGGATTTAAATTGAATAGAAGACAACAAGAAATAGTACTGGAAAATCCAAGGTAAAGCAGATGTTCAATAAAATCAGAATGGCAGGATACCGAAGTGAAACAGATTCAAGGGAAAAGAGCCAACCAGAATGGCAACAATGGCAGCGGACAACTCGATGGCAGCAAGGAGGTATGGCGGCAAGGTGGCAGCGCTGCTTCTTCTCCCTCACGAACTCGCCTCCTTCTCCCCCCTCTGTTCACGGCTCACGGCGGCAACAACAACTTCATCAACGGCGACAGTGGTGAGGGAACGGCAGTCTCCGACGGCGTGCTAGGCAGCAACCAGGCGCAACAGAGCTAGCGGCGTCCTCTCCTCCATCGCAGTTTCCGCAGTGGCAGCTCTCTGCCTCAACGTCTCACTCTCTCCCCTCTTCGTCAACGCCGGCAGCAACTCGTGGGACAGCGGCTCCACAGTGGTGAGGCGCGACGCCGGCATGCTCCAAGGCGACGACAGTGACGGCAGGCAGCCTTTCCTTCCTTTCTTCTCTTCTCCGTTCCCTCACTTTCCCCTTTCTCTTTTCTTTGCTTCCATTCCTTCTCGCTCTTTTTCTGAAATGTGTCTATGTGTGTAAAAGGGAGGGTGTGAATTTTATTGAGATTGGGGTTTGGATTTGATAAAAGGGATAAAGATAGAATGGGTATTTTGATAAAATTAGAGAGCAAATCTAAAATGTTTCAAAAAAAAAAAACCTTGGAATATTATACATCTCCGGGCTTTTTTATTAAAGTAAATAAGAAAAAAACTTTAATTCCCTAATTACGGATGCCTAAAAATAATTTCAAGAATACGTAGTCCCATGTTATGTAAATCACCTACGAGATGGGTTTGCATACCAATTCAGGGGAGCCGCCCACGAAATGGGTCACGGATCCAATACACGGACAGCAACTACGAATTGGTGCAATGAAAAAGAACAAAAGAATAATATTAATAATTTTAAAGCTTTTGAGAAGAACTCCCGCATAGAGTCGGGCTATGTTGGACTGAAGGATGTAAGCACACCTCAAGTTCATGTTTGATCAAGTGTTTTGCATTCGCATATTAGTGTTTCATAATGCATATATCCATGGCAGCTACTCATATTTTATAGATGTCACTTCTCAGGTGAATAGCGGCGTGAAAGACAACATGATGCAAAGCTTCTTCCTTGTGGAGACACTGAAGTATCTTTATCTTCTGTTTTCGCCTCCAACAGTCATCCCATTAGATCAATGGGTGTTCAATACGAATTGTGCAAAGAAACGAAGGGGTCTGTTGGGAACCTAAATGAGAAGCAAAAGCCTTCTTTTAGAATAGGTGGCAGGAAAGAAGGAAGGTCAGGTTAGATGTCTCCATATTTGTTTCTACCATTGCCGGTAGACCCTATTTTGCCGGGATTCGAGAAATGCAATTTGATCCCTTTATAGAGAGCTTAGAAGATGCTGCTGGCATTTCCTCAATTGAGTGGGAAGGGGTTTATTCTGCTTAGCAAGTGGGATGTTATATTATATATGTGTCATGGCTCGAACATGGCCATGACTGGCGCTCAAGGGACAGGTCCCTCAGCAAGCCAAACGACCAAATTTTAGAAAAACGGACAGAATCTCCTCTGTTTCTAGGACCTTACCAACATAAATATTAACTCCATGTATCAATAATAAACATCCATTTCCACAGACAACAACAACAGCATATTCCAACTATATCCACAACCACATATATCCAAAATACGCATTTCATATATGTATATATATCAAGTTGATAACTAGAGTATATAGTTAAATTCATAAGTCTTATATAACCAACTTATAATTACTATCTAAACAGTTCAAGATTCCAAAATAACATAACCCACACGAGGATCCTGCCTGTGACATATAGAGCATCGACATAATCTAAATTTTGAGCAAATGTTTCATTACATAATCACTTAGCCCTTGGAAAGAAAAAGGGCTCACCGAAATGACTAAGATCTACTGAGGGGCAGGTGGAATGGAACCTGGAATGACTCCTGTATCTGAAAAATATGGGAATATAATAGGGTGAGTTTTGCAACTCAGTGAGCAAACATTACATCTATAACACACACGAGACAATACAAAGTTTACCTTGAAAATTATATTTCTTTTTAGAGATGAGAAATTCATATTAATTTATTATGCAAACAAATAAATAAGTAGTTAAGCGGATGAACTTAAATGGGAGTTCTCATTCCAGAAGTCAAATCAAATCAAATATTACACACCTAGGGCGGCTTCACCTCTAAGGGTAGCCCTTTCCTCTAGTGTGCCCGTACGGTATAACAGATCCAACGTGTGGCCTACACTAGCAACGCCCCTGCTAGCTGAGGCCTGAGCCAGATGCATCTAGCTTAACGTCATAACCGTTGTTAACTACGGTTTTCTAGTCAGAGTCTCCCAAACCAATCCAAACAAAATCACTTATAAAAATCTCTAATACATATAACATACTACTAAATTCCATAGCAAATCCAATATATATAAGATTGCATACTAAAATTTTTATTTAAAATTCAATAAAGTCAAATAAGAAAACATATTTACTTTACAAAATATATAAATATCGTCTCGTGTGTATTTTTATAACATTATAAGTTTCACAAATCAATATTTATTTTCAAAAATTCAAAAATCACAATAATCAAATATTTTCAAACTACAAAATAATGATTCAACATAAATATTGATAATAATATATTTAAAAACAATTATAGACATAACATCCACTCACAACTTGATTCCAAAGAACCGGAAGCAACTCTGAGCGCGTCAACGAGCTACAAAATGATGTCCAATAATTCTACGACTCTAGAAATATGACAATAATGATATTTGTGAGCTACTAATATTGTCAATTAACATAATCTTACTCACCTTGACAAAAGCCCCAAATTTTCTAACCCTAATTCGAATTTTGCTATACCCACAAGTATAGGGATGCTAAAAATTTGAGATATAGCTAATTATTGAGTCAAAGAGTTACTTTGAAACCTCAATAATAACCGGAACTCAAAAGTTGAATACTTTTTTTACTAAATAAGTTGAAGCTCCATGGTTTAGGGTTGTGATAAAAGAAATTTGAATGAATAAAATAAAGAAGAGAAGAGAAGGAGAAAGAAGTAAAATGAAAGAAGTGGATTTAATGATAGTTTATGATTTCAAGAAGAAGAAGAAATGAAATTAAAAAAAGGATAAGGGTTTCGGGTGAAAGAAATAAGTGGGGTTGGGGAGGGGGTGAGTCACCTGACTCACTAAGTCCCTCTTCTCCTTTTTTTCTCTCTCTCTCTCTTCGGTTATAACAATATGAATTTGGATCCTCTAAAGTTTGAATTTCACTTTAGAGAGTAAAGTGTGATTTTCTATCCTTGAATAGTTTTTCTTTCGTATTTATTTTTGGTCCCACCTATGAAATCAATGGTGAGAGATCACACTTTACTCTCAAAAGTAAAATTCAAACTTTAGAGAATCCAAATCCATTATATATATATAGGAAATCAAAAGTTTCATTTGTGTGGAGCCAAAAATATTCACAAGCATAAATTGCTGAGTTTTATGTATTTGAGGCATATTTTTTATACTCACATTTACTAGTGTAGACAGTTCCTTTAGCAGTTTCGCCAAATGCCAATGTCTTCTTCTTTGGTTGGACAGTGTTAAGACAATGAAATATTTTTCTAACATTTTACTTTCAAATCAGATAATTAAGTGAAATAATTATATAGTCAATGGAGGCTCAGAGTTACGGTAACAATAGCATGATCAAATTAACTTGAGGTCGAGAGTTTCAAACAAAATTAATATTATTTAAATTTTCTTGAATTTGGGTTTGTTTGGTGAGCTTAAAATTATTCAAATATATGGACCATATGATTTCAAATTCCATGGAATGGTCCATATGACTTTAAAATTATTTTTATTTTTTCATAAAATCTTTAAAAAAAAGATAATTCTTTAAAAAAAAGATAATTATTTTAAAAACAGATAATTTAAAAAAATAGAAGTTGACTCAAACAAACCATATTAAAAAAGAACTACCAAAGTCCAAAAGAATGTATATAATGTCTCCTATGTTATTTTGCCTTGTTTTGTAAGTAAACCAGTAACGATAAAGCAAACCCTTTTAGTGCTATATTATACCACATTGTAGTAGTGATTGTACCCCCACGAATTTGTTTGTTTCTTCTTTCCGTAATTAATTCTACCAAAGATCGAGTTTTGAAACCCTTAATTCACTCGAAACATCAACAACCAAGCTTTTCAATGGCAGAGGCAGAGGTTGCCCCAAGAAAGAGACTCATAATTAAACTTCGTTTGCCGCCTTCAAGACCAGTATCATCTGAAGAATGCACACTAAAGCATGATGCTGATACTGAAAAGCGTGGACCAGAATTTATGGCTTCTGATTCATGCAGCCAGAAGAGGAAGAAAGATCAGCATTTCAGCACTACTGAATACTCGTGTAATGTAGTGGGAAAGAGCAATGCTGAAGGTTCTAGAACCTTGTCAACTGATGCACAGTGCAAACAGAAGAAGGACGATGATGGTGCTGATTCTCGCGGAGACAGAAAGAGAAGAAAGTTGGCAACTTCTGAAGTTTCTGTTTCCACAAAATCTTCTGTGCAAGAACACCACAATGTATGTTCAAAAATCCCAAGAACCGGTTCTAAGGTGCTTGACTCAAAGAACAAGAAGAAGGAAGAGGAAGAACACCACAGTGCATCTTCAAGAATCCCAAGAACCGGTTCTAAGGTGCTCGACTCGAAGAACACGAAGAAGGAAGAGGAAGAACACCACAATGCATGTTCAAGAATCCCAAGAACCGGTTCTATGGTGCCTGATTCCAAGAACACGAAGAAGGAAGAGGAGATGGAGGTTGTTCTGAACGAGCAGAGAATGGATCGTTATCAAAAGATGCAGTGTTGGGTGATCTTGAAGCGCTTCATGGTTGGAAGAGATGGCTGGGCTTTCAATAAGACTCTGGATCCCAAGAAGTTAGGGATTCTTGGTAACAACTGTGAGAGTGTGTTGTTGAAGCCAATAGGATTTGAGGAAATAGAGTCGAAGCTGCACAAATTCGTGTATTCAGGGCCTGATGAGTTTGAAAACGATATGAGGCTTTTGTTCTCTTATGGATTCATGTACCCTCAAAGGGATCAGATTCATAGAGTTGCAAGGAGATTCAGTGAGAGCTTTGAAATTGCATGGAAGGCTTTGACAGAAAAGTGGTCAACTGAAGAAAGGAAAAGGAACAATATATCAAAAGGGGAAGAACTAATAATAAAGCGGTGCACCAAAAATTTTAGTACAAAGCTCTGAAACTGTTATCAAAGGAAGAAGCAGAAAGTGGAAGGAGGCCACGTAGGCATCAACGTGCTGGATTCAACTCTTTTGCTAAGTACTATATTATTCTTTGACAATTTTCTTTACCAATGTTTATCAAATAAACTCAAGCCAATTACTTTCTTTTTTAATTCATTTTAGTGTGATGAAAGTGTGAAATCCGTACACTTGGTTCTAACTTCAGTCAAATTTTAACTTACTCATGTTTGTGACACTGATGTTTTAATTTGTTTTGTTAATAATATTCTAATTGTTCTTATTTTTATGTTAATTTCTATTCAATTATCACTTTTTAGATTTCTTTATTTGGCTTTATGTCATCAATTCGTCCCATGACAAACTATATTATTCTCCTTAGTGTTTTTCTAATTTTCTACAAGTGTTTAAAAATTGTCTCAAAATTTATTAGAATCTAAAATTGTTATTTGGCCAAACAAAACTATTAATTGTTAAAATTAGTTTCGGTCAAATTTATTATTTCAAATTGAGTTTCACTATCAGTAAAGATTAAATATAATTTAAATATATGATCCATATATAAGATCCCATGGAATTTGAAATCATATGGACCATTCCCCTCAGCGTCAACTCTTGATTATGATCAAGCTAAACCTTTCTAACCTTCCAATTTGAGCTAGACTTATCAAGATAAATGGATAGCTTCGCCTCACAGTTTGTTCGTGTTTTCAGCCTATGAGATATGACTTGATCAACTCTGTCATAGACTCATAGTGCTTTTCATCTTTTAGACTGACCAGTAAATGAGATACGTATTTATTTATTTCGTTTATATGATAAACGAGAGAAGTAATGTGATCTTTTTTTATAAAAACGCTAATAAATATATATTTCGATGATTAATATATTTATTTTATTTATTTAAAAAAATCCGATAATTTTATTCAAATATATGTGACAGTCACACTAATTATTCTCTTTCGGCAATTTACGTCTCATAAAACATTTCATTGATTACTATTCTAATTCACATCAAACACTTAACAACGAAGATGAAATAGTTCTAATAAGATCAGATTTTGAGTTTGGAAAACTAGATTGAAGACACTGATGATTCAGAACCGATTTTGAAGGGAAATTTAATGCAGGTTAATTGGTTGTCTTTATGGTCGTTGAATGTCAGCTTCACATTATAGGTTCCCTGCAAAAATAGCCAAGTTAAAATAATGCATAAGAAGAAGTTAACAAGAAATTAGTGGCAAATTATTTTTTATATTGGGTGAGAATGATGGTTTTTATGATTATGGATTGTAAAAGTGTGAATCTTAAATGTGGCATTATTTGATTTAAAATGTAGAAATCGAATCCTTCTATTTTTATGGAGTAAAAATCAGATCCTCTGGTTTATGAACTTTAAAAAAAAATCACAACAAACAAAATAAATTCTCCAATTTCATATTATAGATCTATGATATATAAAAATGTTATTCGAACACCAGAATTAGTTATTAAAATCAGCCACCAATATATTTGTATATAAATATATGTGTGGTTTAATTTATTTTCAAGGAAAAATTTAGGAGGCCAATAACTTTTGTATTTTTTGGCCAGCATTTAACCATCAAAAGAAGAGTGAGTGATTTCTCACTATTGGATATAATCTCACACCATTAAAAATACTATTAATGGCCAAATTATGGTTACAAAATACCAAAGTTGCTGGCCCTAGCATTTTTCTATTATATATTTGTATTCCAACATATATTTTATACTGGTGGCTTGACTTTGGTGACTGATTTTAATGTACACGTAACGTTTTCGTATTATATATTCGGTTTATTGTAACGGAAAAACTAACCAGTGGAGTATAGGAAGGCAACAATTCAGTGTGAATGAGGGTGAAATCGCCAGCAGGAAGAGGACAAGGTGCTTCCTCACATAGATCATGGTGAAATGTAGCAGGTGCTCCTTCTGCTCCAGCATATGTAATTTCATACACTAAGTCCCCACTTGGAATTGTTTCAGCTGCATCAAACATATATAGCTTCAACACATTATATATCATTAATTATTGATGGAATTAAATTATGAAGTTTAAGGGAAAAATAAAAAGTGTTATATATATACGTGTATAAGCAGAGATCTTGAAGGTGAAAGGCTCTCCTCTGACCACAGGATCTGGTAATATCTTCACATCACTCACCTTCACAACATAGTTTGCACTCTTCTCTGCATAACATACAGTTCAAATTAAATAAATATGCAAGTCAAAAGTTATACAATTATATTATGTGTATACAAAAAATTAGTCACTAATCTGTACTGTGTATGAAAATACGAACATTTCATAAAAAATGTTATTGTATACTACTATAAACAAATTTGGTTATTCATCTATACATATTTGATTATTCTACTATTATAATATGTTTGATTATGCTGTTAACTGATTATTTAGTTAAAAAGAATATGTAAACTAATATGCATAAATATATAGTTAGAGACTGATATTGTATATGGAATATTTTTGAAGTTATAATATTACTGTATCAAATTAACGTTAATTATTTTTTATATGATATATGAAGTTGTGTAATATATTCATATGAGTCCAAATTGATGCATTTTACAAGTGTGATATTAACACAAATCGTGAATACCGATTTGTATATATAACAAAAGAAATTGTAATTTATTATTTTATAATTTAAATTTTTTCTTAAAATCATGATTTCTTCTTATCCTATATATTTTTCATTTATATTACTGTATTACACCAAAATATCATAATATTAACAAAAATCACAAATAACATTTTAATATAAAAAAAAGTTAGCCTCAAATTAAATGTAATAACTTATGTTCTTTTTTTTTGGATAATAAAGTTTAGCAAATTTGATGCTAGTTTGTTAAGTTGCTAAAGTAAGGACGTATAGTGAGAGTTTTTTAACATTTATAAAGATACTTATAAATCATTGATTAAAATAATCATCATATATCAATATAGTGAAAGTTGAACTCATCACATTTTTATAAGTGACAAATTTTTTATTAACTATATTCCACAAAGTTAAATAACTTTAATTTAATGATTAGCAATTTAGCAGACATGCTTTATGTTTTGAATCTTTATTTTAAAATTCAGCATTATATTCCATTTTCCTAATAAAGAAAGGCCTAAGCATAAAGAAAAACCTATCAATTTTTTAACAAGCTAAGAGGGATAGGAAGGGTTTTATTCAATTCCCAAAAAAAATAAAATAAAATAAAATAAAAAAGTGTGGAGAGTTGACCAACATTTACATAAAAATTATCGACAATTGGGTATAATTTTTCATGCTGGGAACAATATAATACCAGAACTTTAAGGCATGAAATTTAATTAATTAAATATATATGACCTGCTGCTGAATGAATCTCTCTAAGCTTATCAATCAATAATGGATATATAATCACATAGAAGAAGCTCTAAATAACATAACATGAAGCAGGATGAATGCAGAGAATGTTAAAGAATATTAGAATAATAAGCCAAAAATCATAGAACTCATAAAATAAAAAATGGTAGCAAATAAATTAATAATTAATTTTTACCGCAGTATTTGATAGTCTCAGCTTGAGCTTGTAGCAAAATGGTGGAAGAAGAAATGCATAGGAAGAGGAGTATTTTGAGCACTGAAGCAGAAGAGTGAATCTCCATGGCTATTGATGAAATCAGATTATGAAAATGCTTAGTTTATAAAGTTTGTCAACATATATATACGACAAACTAGTTACTAGTTTTAGTAATAATTTAAATATTATATAATAATAACTCGTGCAGCATGTGGCTCAATTTTTTCTATTATTGTTATATTTATTATGTGTAGTGGTAAATAATTTATGATTTATCTTAGTGTTTAATTATGTTACTGAAGTACTTAATCATGTTTAAAATTTTATTGATTAATTCAGTTCAATTTGTTTAGTTTTATGGTATAAATTAATTGGATTCTGATACAGGGCTAGGTAGGATGAGATGGGTATGAGACAAGTATATATACCTGCAGATTTGGGACAAAAATTAAGATATCCTTGAATAATTAGAGGAAAATGGAATAGTGAGTGTTCATAATACCCGTTCCATCATGCCTCATTATCATAATATTTTATATTTAATATATATTTTATACTAATAATTAATTTTGATAATTAATTTTATTATAATTGATATATTTTTTTTGCATTTTTATCCATTTATTCTACTTGTTTCATTGGATCACTCTTTATAATAATGCTGTGATATTAGTCAGCATTAACCAAATTAGGATCGATTTTGTAATAAACTTATCAAAATTGAATTTTGAAAAAATAACTGTAAATTTGTAACGTATAGAAGTAACTTTTACTAAACATAAACATTAATTATACTTTGTAAAATNAATATTTTTATATCATCTTTAACTTTTAAAAATTACGAATATAAATATATTTTTTTATATTTATCAAACATAAAATAAAATATTTATACTTTTAAACATTATAAACACCTATTTGAAAACTGTAAATACTAAGTATTAATTGAATTCAAAAGTTTTGGAATATCAATAATTTAGATTAGATGGTGAAAAAAAAAGGAGAAAATATTTTTTCCATTTAAATTTTAAATCAGTATTTTTTTAAGTATTTAATTTGACATCAAATTTATTAAATTGTACAAGAAAGGAATGGCGTCTTTTTTTATTCCAATATTACGTTTATATAGAACGCATTTTGAGTTGAGGTGTGCATGGTCTGACTCGACTTGAAGATTCGGCTTGGTTTGGAACACTGTAGGAGTTATTTTGGTATTTACCAGGTCTAGGATCGAGTAAGAATCTAAAAAATAGACTCGGTCATTATTTTGGATCGGATCCTGGTCATGACTTAGGTCACTCGAACTCGGCCTGGTGGTCCGGTCATCATACACAATTAATATTTTGTGTTATTAGTGATGAATGATGGCTATTCTTATGTAGAATTTAAGTATTGTAAACCTTAATATTTTGTGTTATTAGTTACTGATGAGTTTGGAAAACTCTATTTTTAATTAAGTGATGATCAAATATTATTAATATAATTAATTGCAAAATTATTAAATTGATTTTGGATTAAATGTTGATTAAAATAATTTTGCAATATAGGTTTTTATTGGGCCGAAATGAAAAGAAGAGATTCCAAACCCAATAAAATCAAAATTCAGCCTTATGCAATTTTTGTCATATGAATGTTGGATGAAATGTTTTATTAGATGGGCCAGTTTTATTT
Source organism: Arachis duranensis (assembly GCF_000817695.3). Taxonomy (NCBI): domain Eukaryota; kingdom Viridiplantae; phylum Streptophyta; class Magnoliopsida; order Fabales; family Fabaceae; genus Arachis; species Arachis duranensis. The sequence goes on from NC_029778.3 coordinate 6,846,596, forward strand.
ATTATTGATATAAGCCCAAATTATCTCTCATCTATGATCCGAAACCAAGCTTGAAAGAAAGTAAATGTATTGCGTTTAACTTTCAACGGAATCCATTTCTAGTGAAATTCAAATTTCATTAAAGTGAAGTTAATACATGTATTGGAAACATGAGAGAGATATTGAAAACATGAGAGAGATTGTCATTTATATGATTGATGACATTAAGGCTACACGCTACTCAGGGAAGGAAAAGCAACTTCTTTTCAATTAATTTGTTTAATTCATTTAATTGCTTCTCTTCCAATGGTTTCTTCTCTCTCATTCTTTCTTTCTTCTCTTTTGGTCATTACCCAGCAAACTATGGAAGCCATGACTAGACACCGAAGAGAGGAAGAAGCACGCCAAAAGACCATCACAATGATGGCAAGAAAAAACAAACAAAAAGTATGCTGTGGCTAAGATTCTCATTCACTTGTGGTAAGATTTTGTAATGAGATCTTGACTCCTCTATACCAAAAATGGTAGAGAAGATCTCGGCCAGCAAAGAGAAGATCTTTGGAAGGATGGCTTGTCTCTGATCTTGCTCAACCACTACAGGAGGTAGCTACAGTGGCTACGTGATGGAAGAGGCAGAGATAGGAGCAGATGAAGCTATCATCATTATGAAGCATCAAGGGCTAGAAGTTCATCTTGGAGAGCAAGAAAAGATGAAGGGCTCGGATTGATGAAGATTGGTGACCAAGGAAGGACTAGAGATAATTGCATGTTGGGTTTTGCATGGGTTATCTCTTCTCTCTCTCTCTAGCCGAACCGGTTCTATTTTGAAGAAGAAGAAGTTTAGCTTGGTTTGTTTGGTTTCAACCGTGAAGGCTTCTCCCTATAAGTAAGGGTGAACAGTCAGGGTTTGAAACAAGGAGAAAGTGTGAGAGTGCAAGGCATAGATTTCTCAGAGCTACCTGAGCTAACAGATTTTTTCTCCTTCAATGTATTATGTTTTGTATTTTTCTGTTTAATTTTGTCATGCCTTGAGTCTCGTGGAAAAAGGCTAACAGTGAGGTTTGTATGAAAAAGCCATAGAGCGAAAAAAGGCAGAGAGTGCAAAATTAAAAGAAAAAGCCATAGATGTCCTTAGAGTTCATTTGTTCGTATATGTTGTGTTTCATGATTCTGTGGGAATCCCCTTATAAGTTGGGTTAGTACTTTACAGTCTGTAATCAAGAAGATTATAGTGAAATTCCATCATTGTTGTGATAGAGACTGGATGTAGGCTGCACTGCACTTAGCAGCTGAACCAGGATATATTTGGGTGTAATTTTCTCTCTCTTCTACTCCATTTCTATTTTCTACTGCACAGAAGGTAAAACTGAAAAAATATCTCGTGTCAAGTGACGAGACAAAAATAAAAGTCTCGTGGCTAGGAACGAGACAAAAATAAAAAAGTCTCCAAAAGTTGCTTCAAAGACCAGCAAGTGTTACTAAGCAAAAAAGGGGACTAAGATTCAACCCCCCCTTCTCTTAGCCACTGAAGACCATCAATTATTATAAAACTATAAGTTAATGTTTTATGTTTAAAATGCATAAGATTTTAGACTAATGCATAATATTGGGTTATTTGTATTGATTTAAATATTTGGTGTTATTAGACAATATTAGTATTGATTATGGTTATGCTTTAATTTTAGAGAAGAGTTGGTTCTTGTTATATTTTGCTAAGTGAATTTTACCATGTCAAATAATGGTTGGAGTATTAAAAATTTCGATATTTTCACATGCTAACTTATAAGAAGGTATTAAGGTAACGTAATGTTAACGGCCCGATTTTCACCCGGTTTTTACCCGGTATAATCGTGGCTCGAAAGTGTATATGTTTCATCGGGTTTAGGGTCAGATTCGGATCTAATAAATAGGTCCGGTATATATTTTGGGTCGAATTTGGGTCACATCAAACTTAGTTTCACTCGATCCATACACACCCCTAATTTTGAATAGGCTAAAAGTCAATCAAATAAACTCATGAGCCAATTTAAACTCGATTAGTTAGCAGGTTAATAAGATGCGCTCATGAGTTACGCAATTTTAAATTTAAATTTAAACTCGAATCTTAAATGAGTTGAGTTTGAAATTAGATAATCTTAATTTATTAACTTTTGGATTATCTTAATTATACATATAATTTATTATAATTATTTGTATTAATATATATTTTATATTTTATACACATATATACATATATAATTTTTATATATTATTATGACAAAGGATATAAATTATAATCGATAAAAATATAAGTTTTTATTTGAATAGAATTATAAAATGTATTCATGTTATTTGAGTTTGTTTGTAAGTTTTTAGGAAGTTGAGTTTAAACTTTATAAATAAGCTCGATTATTAATAATTCGTGAGTCGAATTTAAATTTAGTCCGACTCAATTCGAGTCACTTCTAATACTAATTAAAAAAAAATAGTAAAATTATTTTTAATTTTCACACCATTTATTAATTTTTTAGGATGCCAAATTGTATTCATTTGATCACTTCCTATTTTATTTGTTTTTGGTTCAATTATAGAAACTTATTTAGAAAATGCTAAAACTATAAAGAGGTTAGTTAGAAGTTAATAATTAATTTAGCCAAAAGTATTAAACTAAATTAAAATTTTTTTCACAAAATAATTTTTACATGCACAAAAAGCGAATAGCTTTCGACAACGCAGGTTCTCTCAGATCTCTCTCTCTTTCGCATATCAAAAACGAAGTGTAACTGCAGATTGAGATTTGATTCCAAAACCATGGAGCTCAATCCATCACTCTCACCCAACATAATAACCTTCAGGTTCCATTCCCACATTCTCCCTCGTTTTTCTCACCATTTCTCTGTCACTGTTCTATTTGGATCACACCTTAATCGATTCAATTTTCGAGTTTCAATTTGATTCTGTTTATCGTCATCTGTTGCTGTTCTGTATGATCGCATGTTTTTTTAAACGAAGAAGTTTTCTTTTTGTTTTTGTTTTGGGATTTTGTGGTGCATGCACACATGTCTTGTAGCCCAAGCTTTAAACGTTATGTTAGGATCATGCCATGATCAAGAATCACGATTACGTGAGTGTCATGTTATCGTAGACAAAGGCGTTGAAATCAAATTAATAGACGTTTGGACGAGAAAATTGTTAGAAAACTAGGTTTGATTGGGTATATATAGATATATATATATATACCAATGTATAGTCAGCTGAAGTGGCAGATGCTTAGCTTCTTCACTTAATCGATTGTCTTGGGTTCGAGTCATGGAAATTGAGTAATTGATACTGGGGAGGACTTTGTTGTGTCTGAGATCTCGTTTTCTCGAATAGGACTATCTACTTATTGTTCCACCAAAAGAAAAGAATCAAGTATAAGCAGGGATGATCACAGGAAGAGACGAAAGGGGGAGTTGGGACCAAAAGATAAGCAATATAAGTTCAGATTTAATGATATGAAAAACCAAGAAGTGGGGAATCAAACCATAGTCCCATGGTGAGGTAGGAAAGTGTGTAATGCTTGTTAGAATTTTGTATTCTAAAAAATGTCGTCCAATATGTTACATCAGAAATTAGTCTGAGTGTATTGTAAATTACCGCGTAACTGTCTTGTGACCAACTGCATTGGCGGTTATTGAGACAGTTTGTTCTCTGATGGTGAGAACATATATAAAGCATCTTTTGGTTCCCAATTCTGATCATCAGAAACACTTTGGTTCCATCTCGGTTGGTGGTTCAAGAATTGAAAAATTCCAAATTGAATCAAGGATTCTCAATTAAACAAGGCTATGGCTGGAGGTATGTTGATTACTGTGATTAAGAATTTTCTAACAATGCTGTATGAGTTTGTGATGTAACTTTCAAAGGTTGTCTCAGCTCCTGTAATTTCATTGTCTCCTGCTATAATTTCTGTCATGAACTTCAGTTACATTATTCCAATCCTGTATGAATAATTGGTGGGCCCTTCCTCTCTTTTGAAATGAGTCTCTTGCTAGTGACATGATGTTTCATGAGATGATTTTCTTTAGTTGAGAGGGTATTTGGATTATTGGTGAACGTGAGCTTTGTATTTTTTTATTATTATTTTTTTTTGTGATAGAAATGGTGGAATTGTTGTTGATTAATGGGGGTACTGGGAAAATGCGGCGTGCTGAGGTGACAGTTGAGGAACTGCTGGTGGACAGAGCAGTCAAGGAAGAATGCACATATGAGAATCTTCCCAAAAGGCTGCAAGCAACTGTGTCTTCCAAAGATGAATGGCACAAAAGGTTAGGAAGAGGAAATATACCTTTGTTCTTCTCCTGCATGTGTCTTCTGTAGTGGACTAGTAGTATAGTATTGCTTAAAATATATTTTTTTAGGGCTATAATATATATTTTAACCATTTAGTTATCTCAGCTGAAATGGCAATTGTTTGACAAATCTTTACTGGTGAATGCTGATTCTCAATGAGTCATTACGAAATTGAGCAAAACTGAGCTAGGGCCTAAGTACTCATAATTTAAAGCCCCATAAATTTGAGATAGCATTTTGCTGTGTTGCACTCATATTCTTGTGTTCAAAGGGGATGGAGAACTCTTTTTAACGCTTTCATAAGTCTTTTCTCAATTCCTTATATAAATTAGTTGTTTTCCTAAAGTTATTGTGCCTTAATTTAATAATCAAATCACAATATACTCCTAAGAAAAAGTCACTTTTGAGTTTGATGGATAATTCTTGTTTACGAGTTTTTCAATTAGATTTTCATGATTGTGATACTTCACTCTAATTTTCATGATTGTGATACTTTCAACTATCATTATTGTTTTTCTTGTATATATGTAATTATAATGTTGCCTTCTCTTGTGCTTGCCATGGAAATTTCATTCAGGATAGTTCAGCACTGCATAAAGAAGAGACTTCAATGGAGTAGTTGTTATGCCCGGAAAGTCAGTAAAGAAAATGAATATTATGACGAAATGATACCGTACTTGCGAAAGCATCTTGCTGTATGTGGTCTTCTAATGTCTGTTACTCCAATTTGAATTGTATATCAATTGTTAAATATATGCATATGTTCTTTTATGCATTTGGAGAAATCAATTTTGATGATTATGTATTTTATGAAGAAAATTGAAGTTTAATTCCTGAAAAATTTAAAATACTATATTGTAATTGTTATGCCTTAATTTAAGGGTCTGGGTTTTGATCAATAATTTAATCATATTATGTTGTCTTTTTATTTAAAAACATTTCATTTTTGGGCTAATACATTTGTTTCTAATATGCCACTTGCAGCTATTTCCATATCACTTGTCAGAGTACGTGTGTCGTGTAATGAGAGTATCAGCTTTCAGATATTACTGTGATATGCTTTTTGAAGTAATGAAAAATGGTACTTGTTACTTGCTTGTTTCAATCCCATATGAATATACTCCATGATGTTCATGCTTAATTTTTGCTGTATATAGTATGAAATCAAGACATTTTTTCTTCTTGATTTTTTCTTTCAAGTAGGGAAGAAAAATGCTATCACCTCTATTACTAGATACTTTTGTGGCATTTGCTTTTGCCACTAGACCTTTTGGCTTTACATTGTTACCATAGTCAATAAGATGTGGAAAATATAACTTCTTGTTTGATATTGTTTCTAGTTGTTATAATATATTACATCATTTATAGGAACTTAATCAATTTATGACTTATTATTGACTTAACAATATTATAGGTACTTTTATTGTCTTCCTCTTTACTTGTTTGATATTCTCCTTGAAGATAGATATGTGAAATTGTAAAGGTTTGTTTGAATAAAAGCTGGCTTCCAAATGTTTTTTTTTTATGTAGAGCAACCTTATGACAGCATCCCAAATTTTAGTGCCGCAGATGCTTTAAGACTTACAGGAATTGGGAGAAATGAATTTATTGATATAATGAACAAGTGCAGATCTAAGGTACTTCAAAGATTTGCCTATATGTTAGATTTAGTGGCATTATATGCTTCATAGAAAAACTATCCTTTAGCTTTTATTTCCCTGCAAAACAGACATTTCCATGCATATTATATCATGCATGTAACATCTCTTTTACAGAATAGGATATATGTGTAATGAGGGAGGTAGTAGAAAGAGAATTGCAAATTATAATGGAAAATAATTTTAAATCCTTGAAGAATAAAGGCAATTTCTTTGATATCAGCAGTTTTATGCCTTTGCCTAGACTCATAGCAATTGTGATGAACAATCTTGTATATATGTATTTATTTTTGGATGACTTTCAATTTTCCCTCATAAATTTGAATTTTGTTAGTCCATGGACTTTATGCCCGTTGTCCGAATAATGATTTGGATCTGATAAAATTCTCAACTATATTTTGGTATGCCGTTATGCTTAAAGGCAGGCTGGCAATGTTTATCAGTACTATCTCACCCATCGTTTTATCTTTTGGAGTATCCAGAAAATCATGTGGAAAATAAACAAGTCAATAGCAAGAGAACATTTGCCTACTCAACCTGTGGATTTTCCAATTGAACCATGGTGGGGAGTTTGCCTTGTCAACTTTACATTGGATGAATTTAAGGTGAGAACTACTTGTCAACCTTTTGAAACAAAGGAACTTATAATAGCGTTCATATAGTGTTATTTTGACAATGAGAGAAACTATCATGTTCCTTTTTTCTTTAACTTTAATAGAAACTCTCCGAAGATGAAATGGCCACAATAGACAAAGTCTGCAAGGAAGAGGCAAATTCATTTGTCATGTTTGATGCTGCTGTTGTAAGGGGTCTTAGCAAACGAGGACTGGTCTACTTTGACATTCCTGTCTATCCTGATGACCGACTCAAAGGTATGTTCGATGTGCATTTTGATTGGAATTTTAAAGAAAACTTTTGTTTTTCAGAAAAAAGGTGTAGGTTGATGCAAATGAGGTTTACTTATTTTTGTAACTTAATCTTTCAATGATTTCACCTTTTATTTTGTTAATGTTCAAGCATGTTGATAATGGTGTACTTCTAAATATATACCAGTTCCTTTTTGAAGGAATTACATTTTTCTTCCCATCATTTAGCATAAGATTGTACCGGGATCATGCTTAGGCTTTGTTGCTTGGACACATGACTAGTAATATTTAAAAATATTAGGCTCGAAGAATATATATACTGGGTTTGAATATGCATTGTTTTATAATTAATTTGGTAGTAGAAACATAATACACAAATTGTAAGGAAGATCCTAAGTGCATGTATGACTTTAAAAACACTATTTTCAATGTATATGTTTCTCTAAATGACTTCAGTAATATTTATATTTATGGTGGTTTAGTTTCCAGGCTTGAAGGTTTTGTTTCTAACAGGGAGCAGTCTTTTGAAGATCCTATTGAAGAGTAAAGCAGTTATTTTATGAATTTCTTTAAAATTTTGTTTAAGTTTTTTGTTTGCATATAACTTGAATCTAATGCTAAACCTTTTCTCTCAGTTTGGTGTATGCAGTTTTTGTTGTTTCAAATGAAAATGCAACTGTTAGTGAGTTGGCAACAACGCTACAGGCTGATTTGTCACATCTGCAGGCAGCTGCTGCTTTTATGTGTAGATTGGGATGGGCAACAAAAGCAATGGATCCTCAACCTGTTGTTCTAGATACAAGTATACCTGGTTCTCCTAAGAGTGTAAGTGGTGATGAAGATGCCTTTAGTGCTTGTTTGGGTTCAGAGAATCAGCTTGTTGATGGTGAATCCATTCAAGGGGATACTCCACGTTCAAAGAACCATGGCCATCGTTCTTCTTATACTCGTGTTGCTTTCATGGTTGATGCCAATATTACTTCATATCTTATGATGGGTTCTGTTTCACCAGGTTTATACCTTCACTCTCCCATCCCGAAGCATAAAATTTGTTTGCTATAATTTATTTTTTCTGAATTTGTTTTTCAAGTATGGACTCGAAGTTAGCTGCTGTTATAGAAAATTTTGTTATAACCCAAACTAAGGTTCCTCATTGTTTTTTTTAAGTGATTGAGTGGATGACTAAGCTACCAATTTTTGTTATATCTCATGTATATATTTCCTAGTCCTACAATTGAACTTTGTCCTTTAGTCTCAATAATTTCCAGTACAATTGAAAAACAATGCTCCTTTAAGTTTCCAAGTACCAACATTTGTAAATGTTTGTTTTGCTAGAGAATTGAACAGTTTGGCAGCAATCTGGTTTTGTGTATAATTGATTTCCAGGGTATGATAAGCAATGAAGTCGACCTTTCAAAAATAGAGTTGATCACCAGTTTTACAAGGTTATCGAAAGAATTCAGTAAAAACTCGTGGTGATGTTTTCTTATTTGATAATGTGTTGTTTAATGAGAGAGAAAAGCAATCATGTAACCACTTTTGGGAGAGAAAAATTTGATTATCAACTACAGCATTATGTTGTTACTTCATAATCTCCTCCCATTTTCGGCTTTTGCTTCTTAAGGAAAATGATGATCCTCTTGCTGCTTATGGTGCCAACTTATGTCATTTATTTTTCTTTTCTCTTGCTATTTCTTACTAAGTTCGTCCATTAATGGAAAGCACACTTTCTGTCGAACTTTTCAGGTCTGAAATCTCATGCAGTAACACTATATGAAGCGGGGAAGTTGGGTCATGCCAGCATTGATGATCTTTGCAAGGATCTTAGTACTATAGAGGGTGTAACATTTGAGGGAGAACTACAGGAATTCGCAGATCATGCATCTAGTCTGCGTTGTGTATTAGAATGTCTACAATCAGGGGGAGTACTAACTACTGTAGCTAAAGAAGAGGAGGAAATTGATTCAAGCAATGATGAAGCTAAAGAGGAGGAAGGAAATGGTAAGACGAGTGCGGTTACTTCAAGCAATGATGAAGCTAAAGAGGAGGAAGGAAATGGTAAGACGAGTGTGGTTACTTCAAGCAATGATAAAGCTAAAGAGGAGGAAGGAATTGGTAAGACGAGTGCAGTTACTTCAAGCAATGATGAAGCTGAAGAGGAGGAAGGAATTGGTAAGACGAGGGAAGTTACTTCAAGCAATGATGAAGCTGAAGAGGAGGAAGGAATTGGTAAGACGAGGGAAGTTACTTCAAGCAATGATGAAGCGGAAGAAGAGGAAGGAATTGGTAATATGAATATGGTTACTTCAAGCAATGATGAAGCTAAAGAGGATGAAGGAATTGGTAACATGAGTATGGTTACTTCAAGTAATGATGAGTCAAGTTCTGTGATCACAGCAGTATCTTCTGCAGAAAAGTCAGAAAACTCTCGTATTTCAGAGGCTGATATAAACAATGATAATTTATTAGATTCAGAAGAGCATGAGGAGACTTCTATTTCCTCTGAACCTGTTCCTAGTAGTATGAAGGATGAAACCCATCATAGTCCATCGGAAGATGACAGTGGTCACATTCATAAAGCTAGTAAGTCAGACACACATATCCCGGTTGTTGAGAATCCATTAATACTTGGAATAGAAAAGCTAAAAAAGAGAAAGAAATATCGTGTAGATATCCTCCGCTCTGAAAGTTTGGCTTCTCTTGCACCAGCAACTCTTAATCGTCTATTTATTCATGATTATGATATAGTTGTGTCCATAGTGCCTCTTCCTAGTTCATCAATTCTTCCTAAACCCACAGGTCCAATTCATTTTGGTCCTCCTGCCTATTCTTCTATGACTCCATGGATGAAATTGGTATTATACTCAACTATAGCCCGTGGTCCTTTATCAGTTGTTCTGATGAAAGGACAGTGTCTGAGCCTACTTCCTGCTCCATTGGCCGGTTGTGAGAAAGCCCTTATATGGTCTTGGGATGGTTCAGCAATAGGAGGGTTAGGAAAGAAAGTTGAAGGGAATTTAGTAAAGGGTAGTATACTCCTACATTGTTTAAATTCGCTTCTTAGATATTCGGCTGTGTTGGTGCTTCCTCTCAGTAGGGCTGATCTTAGTAAATCCGGAAATGTAATTACTTTGGATATTCCTTTGCCCTTAAAGAATTCAGATGGGACTGTTGCCTCTGTAGGAAAAGAGTTAGGACTGTCTGAAGAAGAAAATTCTAAGTTGAAACCTCTCTTAACTGAGTTGGCAAAAACGGCAGAACTGTCATCAGTTGGTTACATTCGCCTGTTGAGATTATTTAGTGGACGAGAATCAAATAAACGCTCTTCTGGCACATATGATTGGGTTCCATTAAGTGTGGAATTTGGGATCCCGCTATTTAGTCCAAAATTGTGCAGTAACATATGCAAAAGGATAGCTTCATCGGGATTGCTTCAGTGTGACTCATTTAGTGAACACCATGATGCAATGGTAAGCTTAAGGAAAAAGTTACGCGACGTTTGTGCCGACTATCAATCAACCGGTTCAGCCGCAAAGCTTCTTTACCATAAAGAGCAACCCAGGGACTTCTCTGGACCAATAACAAACTATGCTAGCGGAAGATGGAATTCATTTAGGGATGCTGCTTCTCCCATTTCAGGGACATCAACTCCACAACAAAGGGTTAAACTTGCTAATCGACAACGCTTCCAAACCGGAGTATTGTGCTTCGATGGCAGTAACATCAGGTTTGCTACTGACCATTTTATTAATGCATAACTTACTTCTTGGATAGAATCATAGTTAATTTCATAATTTTGATTTCATAATCAACTCACATTCATTGAATGGTGCATGCAGATCATATGCATTAGCTCCTGCTTATGAAACTTCCACAAGAACTATTGCAGAAATGCAGCATACAGATACAACTAATACTGAACTAGAAGAAAATGATAGCAAAGAAGCAACCCTCCCGGGCGTTAATATTATTTTTGATGGTTCCGAGTTGCATCCATTTGAGATAGGTGCTTGCCTCCAAGCTCGCCAACCGGTTTCCTTAATAATAGAGGCTGCAACTGCTTCAGCATCTGCAACAATCAAATAGTTACGAAGTCATTCCTACACATTACTCCTCTTTGATACACATGAATGACAATGCTGTGTGCCATGTGCCAATGTTAATGCTACTTCCTGTTTCATGGTTGATGATTGTGCACAAAGTTGGCCTCAAGTTTGAAGGTAAGGTTCATTATGTTTTGGTAGACACTTCAATGGACTTGGTTTCTTACTCCTTATGAGTTAGTAATGCCTGTTGTATTTGCTACAGATTTCTTCTAAATCAGAATATTCAAACCAGTTGGAGAGATGGAGCTCTGGAGACTAATTATTTAATGGTCTTTAAACAATGTAAATACATATATGACATGAATTTTCTTACTCATGTCACATAGTGCACTATATTGTAGGGATTCTTAATTAAAATAATAAAAAAATAGTACTCTACCCAATTGTCCTCAACAAAAATTTCATTATACTTTGTTCACTTATTAAATTTTTTTGATATGGTGGTAGATTGTTGACTTTTTGTGAATTTGTTATACAGGTAAAAAGATTTACGAGGAGTAAATATGCCGAATTTGTGCATAAATCATAATAGGATATTTTCATTAAGTTTAACGCCTTAAAAAGGATTATGAATAAACGAATATCCGTAAATTTGAATATAAATTGTTACAAGCTATTGGATTTTATGGTTTATTCATATACTGTATCAGTTTTTTTTTTTTTGGTGACTATACTGTATCAGTTTACAGATTGATGAACAAACAGTGACTCGTAAATAATCACAAATAATAAGTTGTATTTTATGGATTGAATGTAAAATCCTTTTATCTATATCTATAACCAAATAGTCAAATACACATACACAACATAAACATATTACCTTCAAAATTATACCCAATATATTAAAACACATAATAAATTATCCAAACTCAATTTATAATCCACTAAACATAAAAGTAACAATTTTTTAATTACTATGTATAACATCCAATAAGTTCTGTCCAATCAACAAGTTCAAAATTCTATCTAAATCATTTGCTTAAAGAAGTGGTTAGGTAATATGTTAAATATTAATATGACATGCACGCAAGATCTTTGTTTAATGTGGTAATAAATTAATGATCTTTGTCTTACAATATATAAGATTTAATAATTACCTGAGACCAATATATTCAATATGCGAGTGTATTAGTATAGGTGAGTATTATGATATGTACTGTTTAAATTTGGATGCTTTCTAACGCATTCTCTTTAAAAAAACAATACTAATATGACACGGCTTATCTTATACAGTTATACTTATAGCATTATTGCATTGACATGTTAATTTGTGATGTATTAGTATTATCTAACCTGCAATTTCCTCACTTAAACATCCAAACTGGTGATGACTAAAATTAAATGGATGTGGGACCCACAGTGTTTCATACGCAAATCACACTTCATCTAAAAGACTAAAAGAGAGTAGTAGTAGCAGCTGGTCCTGGTTGCGTGGCTCATCAACTCAACAAACCGAAACAGAAACAGAAACAGAAACAAAAACTGCGATCCCAATCTTGCGAATTGCAATGGAAACGACGAATCCCGATAATCCCGACGCCACCGCCGCCCTAGTCGACTCCTTCTGCGAGGTCACCTCCGCCACCAAGCAAGAAGCGCTTTTCTTCCTCGAATCCCACAACTACGACCTCGACGCCGCCCTCACCACTTTCCTCGACAACGATGCCAACAACAACAACACCGCTGCCGCTGCCGCTGCCACTGCAACTGTCGCCGCTAACATTTCTCCTCCAAACAACGCCGTTGCGAATCCCAACGCCCTTTCCGAATCTCCTTCTCCTGCTTCCGAGCCTCACTCCCCTGACTTCTCGCCCTCTCCCTCTCGCTCCCGTTCTGCTTCTCCTACTCCCTCACGCGCTCCCTACGAGCTCCGATCGAAACGGGCCAGCGGTAAGGAACCCGCCGCTAAGTCCTCAGGAAGCCAACGTGGCGGAATCCGCACGCTCCGTGATCTCAAACGCTCTTCTACCGATCAAGGGGACGAAGACGACGACGATGATGATTCTGATGAGGGTCAGTACTTCTACGCTGGCGGTCAGAAGAGGTAATTAGCGATCCATGATTCTCTTGTTTCTAGGGTTTTGTATATTCGTTGCTTTGGTCTCACGTAGTCAATGGAAATCCGCAATATTATTTTTTATTTAGGATTTAGGATTCAATCAAGAATTGGCTTTGTTTGCATCTGCTATAGCTGGCTTAGTTAGTTAGCACACTGTGCCAAGAATTTTGCTCTTTGTGTGTATATCTAAGTTCAGCACCTTTGATTACTTTGTGCAACGTGAGTTACGAGGTGCTGTTGTATTAGTCGGGTTCCCTTTCATTGTGAGTATGTCGCTGAAATTTGCAACCTCCATTGATGCACCATTTTGCCTATGTGGCACGTCAAAGATTAGCAACTGTTAGTGCATTTTGTTGGAGAGTGCTAGTCTTTGGGGGGCATGATGTTATTTCTTTCTTTTGGGGGGCAATTTTGTTGAAAACCGAAACTTTGGGTGGCGAAAATGCTGGTTTACTCAAAATATTAATTGTAGGCATTAATGCATTACTGTATCTGTTTATTCTTATTTGATCAATTTGACATATATTTGACACTGAATTTGAACTAATTTTGCTGTTTTGAAATCTGTTTTTTGACTTAGTTCTTTTTGCTTGTCTTCTAATTTTGTTATGTGTTTAATACGATCTTGAATGTCTCTTTTCGGGTTGCATGATTATCTCCTTTGCCTTCATTCTGTGAACTTTCTCTGATATTACTTATTAACAATTCTTTTTGGCCTTGACCAATTGCATGCACAGTTAATGGTATTTGGTATTATTTAAGAGGAGTTTGCTGTTTTTGGCACCCGTATCACTAAAAAGAATTTAAAAAACAATCATGTATGTGGAGCTGAAAGTGAGTGACATATTGTTTTCATGGTTATAGTAGCATGCTTGTCCAAGATCCTACCAAAGGTACCGATGTGGATGATATTTTTGATCAAGCGAGACAGTCAGCTGTTGATCCACCTTCTGAAAATACATCAAGGTCAAGGAGTTTTACTGGCACAGGAAGATTGCTTACTGGAGAGACTGTGCCATCTGCTCCTCTACCATTAGAGCCTATTACACATGCAGTCACTTTCTGGAGGAATGGGTTCTCTGTCGGTGATGGTCCTTTACGGAGTTTTGATGATCCACAGAACGCATCATTTCTGGAGGTAATCTAACTGCCATGGTGTTTGATTCAAAAAGTTCTAGATAAGTATTTGAATTGTTATATTCTTATCATCATTTATTCCTCGAACAGAGCATAAAGAGATCCGAGTGTCCCAAGGAGCTTGAACCAGCAGAGCGAAAAACTTCTGTCCATGTCAGCCTCACAAGGAAGGATGAAAACTACCCTGTATGCTCTTCTTATCTCACCTCATGTAGATTTGTTATCTATAGTTATCTGTGTATCTATGTGTTATTTACATTTCCTTTTTCTTTTTTGCAAATTATCTACAGGAACCAGCAAAGCCACGTCATCTCCCTTTCCGTGGTGTTGGAAGAACTTTAGGTAGCAGCTCCTCCAGTGGTGAAGCAGCTGGTGAATCTCGCGTAGCAGCTCCAGTGCCAACAATGGGTTTAGTCATAGATGAGTCACAGCCAGTAACATCAATCCAGTTAAGGTTAGCTGATGGTACACGCATGGTTTCTCGTTTCAATCACCACCACACTATCAGAGATGTCCGAGCATTCATTGATGCATCAAGACCCGGTGGAGCAACAAGTTACCAACTGCAGACAATGGGTTTCCCTCCCAAACAACTCACTGAAATGGACCAGACTATAGAGCAAGCTGGTATAGCCAATTCAGTTATCATCCAAAGATTGTAGGTTGTTTTTTCACATTCTATATTCAGGTCAACTTGAGATACCTGCATTTATGGTTAAACATTGATTGATCAACTTACTTTGGTGAATTTCATATGACGTGCTTGGTTAGTATATTCTCCTTCCAAAATGGAGTACTTTCTTGAAGAGAGATTGAATATTATGAAACTTGATGCCAAAAGAATTCTTAGGTATTAGGTCATAATTCTTTGTTACCCTCTCGGTATTAAATTCCTGAAACTTTTTTTTTGGACCTGAAATTCGTGAAACTTTGACGCCATATGTCATCTTTTATTTGGTATACAACGGGGCCTTAAGCCCAAGGAGCCATGTTTCATCTTAAATGGAGTTAAATAAAGGTTTTGATCTACCAAAAAAGAGAAGGTTTTGTTCATAGTTTAATAGCGTTTTTCTTTCATGTTTCATTTGAAGTTGTTTTCCAACCTGAATTCCTTGCAATTAGTGTTACTACATTTGGTACCCAAAAATAAAATTCATACGAGAAAGGATCCTAAGGTCCAACTCAAGTATAAAGAAAACCCAAGGTTGAATCCAACGAAGTAGGCCCAATCTTATAAAACGTGAGCACCGAAAGGGAAAAAAGAAAACATATCCAATTGGCGATCTACATTACCATGTCGAATCAGCCACACTATCAGGTAAAGATGTATTTCCATTTAATATTATATAACGCTAAACGGTAAACTTCTTAGTACTATTTATTGTTGTGTGTTTGGGACATGGGGGTACATTCTTACTATTTACTTTAAATAATTTGGAAGATTAAATAATTCGTTGTAAGTTTATTTTTTTTATAAGTATATAATTTTATATATTTTTGCTCTAGTATTAATAATTGTTTACCTGGATAAAAATTAACGTTGTCACTTTTTTATATAAAATAAAATATTTGAGCTCATAAAAAGTGGGAAATGTATTTAAAAAAATAAAAAAATACTGGTTTTGAGTTCTTTATGTGTTATAATTTATAAGGACTCTTTGGATAAACAACTATTAAGCACATTTGTTAAAATTTATTGAATATGAAAATATGTTCTAATTAGTAAAAATTGAATATAAAAAGTGTATATATATATGTAACAAATTTTAAATGATAATATATAATTAAAATTATACATTTTGAATTCAATAGTGCATGTATAATTTTCTTCAAAAAGAAAAAAAAAACACAACACAACATGTCAAATTGTCAATCATCATGTAGGGCAAGGTTGCATCTTACAAATTGCAATAGTAATAAAACTGTAATGAAGAGACATTAGGTGTGTCCCACAAAGAAGGCAACAAATTATATAATATGGGTTTCTTTTGCTCTCTTTTTCCCTCTCTTCCAAAAAAGCTTTTTCCCCTCTCTCCATATTACTATTTGATTAGATTGACATGACTCCTCTGATGACCTATGTGTGTCTTTGCATGAATTCCATTTCTACAAAACGGTGTCGTCTTCTCTCCCTTTTCAAATCCTTCCTACCTACTAGCTAGTGTAGATAATTATGTTCAATACATTCATTTTATTAGCCTTAAAAATATTTTTTAATTAATAATAGTAGAATTAATGAATTTCTTATTTCTAACGATATTGCTTTTTCTCTCTAATAAATTTTCGTTATCTATATTTCAGTATTATATCATTTTTCTAAGCCATTTTTCATGCATTTAGAAAATAAAAAGTGAAAAATGAAAGATTTCTCATTATCATATATGAAAGGCACAAGTCACTTGTGAAAAAGCAAGAAGCCAAGGTGTTTGAAGAGTGATAAACCAATGCAAAGATCCGAATATATATCATCACAAAAGGGAATATCACATGCATATGGCAATACAATACACTGATGGGTGATGATGATGATGATGGAGAGGTTTGGATGGACGGTTGATGTTTGATTCTTTTCAATCACAAACATAGCCAACACATATGCCACTATACTTACTCAAAGCCAAATCAAAGAAGAAAGGTAAATTGAATATTTGATTACCAAAAGGAACATACATGCTTTCATTTTTCACTTTAATTTGCTTTATCACATGCCACTCAGTTTTACAATGTTCCCCATCAAACTTGTTACAAATTAGTGTCCATTTGTGCTTGTTTAGTGGTAAACATTAGCAATAGTAGAGATTTTAATTAAAAAAAAAACACACAATGTTTTGTCTAATAAAGTTAAGCATAGAAAAATATCATTATTATTATAAATTTAATTTTGATACATTGTCAGTATAAAATAGTTTTATACATGTATTCAATTACGTAACATCACATCAACACAAATAACTACCTTTTACATTGATTAATAATCACATAAATAGTCATTTAAAAGAATAATTTTTTTTCGGTTTCCTACAGTATCCTCTAACCCGACAGGTCAAGGACTAATCCGTTGCGATACTGAGCTCCATTTAAAGGTTTGTCGCTGGTCAATGGATTACTGCATGCATAAGGTAGGATTCGAACCCCATTCAAAAGAATAGATATGTGTGATTATATGACTGTATAAAATATTTTACACTATCAATGACTAAGTACATTAATTAAACTCATTATTATTTGCTAATGTATGTTTCAACAAAAATTACTAGCTAGACCGCGTTCTATATATTTATGTTGGCTAATCTTTCTCTCAAGTATCTAACATAACTTATATTAGAAGATCTAAGATTAAGGTACATTAGAAAGCAAACTAACCCTAATCCCCAAAAAAATCAATGTTGAAACCCTAAAAGAAGATATATAAACCAAGCTTAGCTTGTTTGGTTTATAATTTGTAAAACACATAGTTTGGTTTAATTAGAGTAACTTTTGCTTTCTTACTCATAAGTTTTAAACTGTATGTAACACAACATAATTTTATCAAATTATACATATTAAAACAAACTAAAATTTAATTCAAAACATTATATATAATATGCATACGCAATAAGAATGTGTGCTAGAAAAACTATATATGGAAAAATTGGTTCAAATTTAGGCCACATTTTGAGAATATGCATCAAATCTATTAAAGACAATCCCTACCCTAGTTCTTACAGCACATTCCGGGCATCACAATTTTATTTGTCTACTATTTTTCAATAGAAAATATTTTTTTATTATTATTAGATAACTTTCATAAATTTATGATGTCGTCACCATTGTATTTTAGAATAAAAAAATTTTCAAGTATACTGTGGTACCGATGTTTCAATAGTTTTTAACTGTTAATTTTAATTATAAAAAATATATATAATATATATAATTAAGATTAACAGTTAAAAATCAATGATATATCGATATGAGTATATGATGATACACTTAAAAATCTTCCTTTAGAATAAACTGTAAATTTCATTTATTAAAATGAGAGCCAAATTCTATCTAATAATAATAAATTTTAATACAATAATTACATAAAAAAACTTAGCATTATTCTACATTCCTCTTATCGTAGTTATGTTTAATTTAATCTTTTAGATTAGAGAAATATTATATTTATTCTCTAACAACTAATATCTTGTTGACGGTCATATATAGTGGATTTTACATAAAGAGGTATAGTTGTGTTGAAAAGTAGAGATACAATGGATTAAGATTTTTAATTATATTTTTATTTTTAAGTTTTTATAAAAAAATAAAAGATATTTCTTTATTTTTTATTATTTGTTGCAAAAAAATTAAAATAAAAGTATAAATAAATAGATCCTATTAGAGTTTTAACTCCAAAATAATAATTTAATTATATTACTACATTTTATAATCATAAATCAAATTAACCTCTTATACAAATTATATTTTAACGTTGCTAATAAAATAAGATATCAACATATGAATAATTAAGTGTTATATATGTATTACAAAATTACAAATGAGCAAAATATTTTTTTTGATATGTGATATATAAGGCTGCATGAAAAAAATATATTTAGAATTAAAATTAAATAAAAATATTTTAAAAAAATATTATTATAATTTCAGTTTTTATTCTAAAAATTTTAATTTTTTGTATTTTTATTTTCTAAAAATGCTAAAAAGATTGAATTTTTGTGTCTCAAAATTTTAATTTTAATTTCAATTTCAATCTTTAATCGTTAAACACAACACATAATTTTAGTCCTCCAATAATCTTAATTTTAATCCCAAAAAAGTAACACAACCTAACTGACAATGTTAGTATTTCATGTGATACTTAATAGTTCAAATTTAATTTGTGAGAGAGCCTATAAATTGATTCATGGTTTTTAAAACTATGGATTAAGTTTATCAAGTAGAATGCTCGAAAATCAAATTAATCAATGGATTTGTTTATATTATGACATGATTAACATGCACAGTGTGACATAGCAAGAGCAATACATGTGTAGAGTAGTTGTCTGCAAGAAATGAGTTATATGAAAAATCCTATTTGTCAAACTATCAACAGTAGTAGTACACATACATGAACAGTGCTATTCCAAAGACCAATGCAAGGCAAGGAACCTGAGACTAATTAAGATAGTGTGAGATTGTGACTTTTATAACTGCGTTTGAAATAAAGACTAGCAGATACAGATTAGAAAACAAAAATTAAAAAATAAATTAAATTACATTTTTATATTATATTTAATATAAAAATATATAAAATTAAATTATATTTTAATATTTTATTATATTTATAATATTAAAAGAATTAGAATTTTATATTTAAAATTAAAATTTTAATTCCGATCTCAATTTATAGAATATAATACTGATGATACCACTTTTTTCCGTTTCTAAGGTTCTATTTGTTTATAAAAATTGGACACTGAGACAAAGATATTAAGATACAGAATTGTGTTTGACAAAAGAGACATGAACAGAGATAATGTATTAAAAGACATTAAATTAGTGTATTTTGTATCCATCAAAGAACACAAAAATACTAACAAGGGACACAACTTATTTTTTATTTTTTTATTATTCTTGTTAATTTTTTATAATTGTATTTTTTATTATTATATTTTTCGTCTCAAATTTTTTGAATGAAAAAAAGAGAGAATAAATTAGATTTTCATAATTTATTTTAAGTTATAATTATATATATTTTAAAATTTTTAAAAAAATAAAAATAAATTAAATTTTTATAATTTATTTTAATTTATTATTAAATAAAATATAAAAATACAAAATTTTATATTTCTATCTGTTCCATCTTATTTTCAGTATCTTAACAAACACCGTCTAAACAAACATTAGGTTGTAGCACACAGAAGACAAGACATAGATGAATGAGTATGTGTATGAGATGAGTATGTATGTAGATGTATGGTGATTTCATTGGGAAGGAAAACTGAGTGTGTTGTTGCAGAGACACACGTTATCCCTGTGTTGTAGCCCCCCTCTCTGTCCGCACCCTCCTCTCTTCACAAACACAAACTCTCAGTCATACAAAACAACCCACTGTTCACCCCTCTCTGTTCCTATCCATTTTCCAATGAACCCAAACACTTCTCTCTTCTAGTACTCTTTCTTCTTTTTTTATTGACAGACCCAACAGAACTCGTCCTTAAAAAACACGGGTGGTGTCCATAATTTAGGGTATGTTGGATTTTTGTAGGAATAAAGTGAAATAATTAATTTGTTTCAAGCTTCATTTGCGGGAGTCCTTTCTGATCTCATCTTATCTGATCTCTGATCTCCCACAATTATATGCAGCAAAAAGCCACCTACTATTTTTTTTATTATTAAAAAAATGAAAATGGTTTGCTTATTATTATTATTTATTTATTGTTAACTGATGGAAAGATTTGTTTGATTGAGAGTAGGGTTTCTTATCTGCTTCTGCTTCTGCTACTACTTCTTCAATGGACATGATGATGAATATTGACGAATCCAACAACAACAACAACAACAACATGATGAATAGTGATAGTAATAAGTTTCTTTCGTCTATTATGGCTACTGTCATCAACAAGAACACCAACAATTCTTCTTCTTCTTCACCTTCTACCTTCAACATGCCTCATCATCATAACTATACCAGCCACCACCAGCAACAACAACAAACCGCCACAAACACCAACAGCAACGGCGCCGGAAGTAGTAGTGTACAAGTTAGGGATAAGATCATGGCACATCCTCTCTTCCCTCGTCTCTTATCTTCTTACCTTAATTGCTTGAAGGTCATCATCATCATCATCATCATCATCAATATATCAATACTATCTTATAACAAACTACATATGTTCTTTTTTTCTCATAATGTTATTATTATTTATTTAATTTGATGGTATTAAAGGTTGGAGCACCTCCAGAAGTGGTGGGTAGGTTAGAGGAGTTATGTGGAAAGTGTTCATCATCATCATCATCAAGAAGATCAGATAGTAATTCATGCATAGGTGAAGATCCAGGGCTTGATCAGTTCATGGAGGCATATTGTGAGATGCTCATTAAATATGAGCAAGAGATTTCTAAACCCTTCAAAGAAGCCATGCTCTTCTTCTCAACAATTGATTCCCAGCTTAAGGCCCTTTCTCTTTCACCACATTTTGGTATATATCCATAAACATTCATTAATTCAATTACCCTTTTAATTAAACAATATCTAAAGTTTCTTTATATAACATAACATCCATAATTATATATTTATTTTATTTAAAATAATAATTATTAAGTCTTAAATAAGACAATTTTGAAATGTTTGGACTGGGTTTTTTATTTTTTATTGTCTTTGATAATCTATATGATCATCATGTGTGACCTATTGAAAAGAAAGAGATAGAAAAAAAAACCCTAGAAATTAACCCTCCCTCCTTTGCTAGTTATGCCCGTTTAGCCATGGGAATCTTCAGAAGAAATGTCCTTCATAGTTTATAATTAAATTTGTTGGTATTAAATTTAAATATTAAAAATTGTTAGCAAATAGAAAAGTAATAATTATATATATACACATATAAATCACTTGGAAAAAAAATTAATACTAAGGAAAATAGTAAATGATTGTTTCATATATATCTAAAGAATGTTTATGAAAATAAATGATAGATTGTGATGATATAATATATTTTTCATTTAAAAATGTTCATTTGAATATCTCTTGAATGAGTTGCATATCAGTCAAATGATCATTCTCATCATAAATAGTGTCACTAGAGTTTTACATGAACTTGATTAAAAGTTCGAATCAATTATTTAATGGGTCCAATGTGTTTGAAAAATTGTATTTTCCCCCTTTTTTAGTTATTATTCGAATGATTGAAAAATTTATTCTTAATGCTTCCCAATTAAGTGATCAATTCATTATAATTTTTGTTTGGTCATGGTTTGCCGCATTATTATTAGTGCTTATTTCTTCTTTTTAATTGTTTCTTCACTTCATTTAAATATGTAAATGATTTTGTCTTGGTCAAATTAAAGTCCTTTAAGGAACAGTTGGTAGAAAAGGGAAACTTCTTGTCTTGTTTTCTCTTGTCATGTGTTTCTTTTATCAAATTGTTCCCTATGCAGTAGTTTAATTTGTTAGTTTCTCAAATTAATTGAATCTGTCACTACTGTTTTTTATGTGTGGTTATTTTTCGTTCTTTTCATCTCTTTCTGTATGCACTTTAATTTATCAATGGTCTTGAATAGTTTTTATTTATTTATTTATTTATTTATATAACAATAGCTTCTTTTATGAAATTGACTAAGTGCGATTAGATCATTGATTAGATGCATTAATCAGGCTTTTAGCAAAAGGTTATTGTCTTTTGTAAGTGTTGACATTCTTAATGAAGACTTTTGCCATGTTATGCAAGTCTAACTTAACTTAAATAAAGAAAATGCTAATCAAATCTCTTTTGACGTTTTTTTTTTATTTTTTCCCCACTTGGTGACCACTCTTGGCATATAATCTTTAGGTTATCTTGGATGTTATTGGATAATTCAAGAAATATTCTACTTAATTACATAACTAATATAATGCACCGCCTTTCAGATATACAAGAGCATGCTAATTTTAAAGAACATTCTTAACCCCTCATTTTTTATAATATTTAGTCATTATATTTAAAAAAATACTTGAATAAATTAATGAGTGTATTTGGAGTACTGAGTACATATAAAATGTGTATCAAAATTATGCATTTATATATTAAAAAAGTTTTACACTATCATTTAATTAAATTCATTTATTTAGATAATTTTTTTAAATAATAAATTTGCAAATGAGCTATTTTTGATAATTTGACAACTTACTATTAAATATTTATGTAAAATTATTTTATACATAATCTGTGAATGAAAATTAAATTTTATATATATAGTCTTCCTTGGCTAATGATGTAATATTTTGTGATATATGTCATGCTATATATATAGACACATATAGTCAATAATGATAAGGACTAGCAAGTGCATGCAATTTAATTAATTACTTGGTGCGACATATTCTACCTGCAACATTTATTGAAGGTTTTTAAGATTATTCCATATTGTTGTGGTAATTTTATTTGAAAGGTACTAATCATCAAAGTGAATCATCATCATCTTTACTACAAAATGAGGTTGATGTGCTTGATGAGAACAACAACAATAATAGGAACATGGATACAAGTCAAGCTGAAGAAGACAGGGAACTAAAGATCCAGCTTCTGAAGAAGTACAGTGGATATCTTGGTGGACTCAAGAAGGAGTTTCTCAAGAAGAAAAAGAATGGAAAGTTGCCAAAAGAAGCTCGTCAGCAGCTTCTTGATTGGTGGAACAGACATTACAAATGGCCTTATCCTTCGGTATGTATATATATATGTCACAACTTTCTTAATAACTTGAATAAATCATTTTACATATTTACATCTCTCTACATATCTAGTTTATGGATAGGTTTAATTACTTTGTCAGTCCCTGTTGTATCACAAATTAGGTTCCTATATTTTTTTTCTTTTCAATTAAGTTCTTATACGATATCAAAATTTGTAATTAAGTTTCTGCCATGACAAAAACATTAGAATTAACAGAATATACTGTTAAATAAAATGAATACGTCTAATATTTAACTGAATATTCTATATATTTTAACAGAATATTCTGTTAATTTCAATGCTTGTCACGGTAGAGACTTAGTATATGGTATAGAGACCCAATTAAAAAGAAAAAAAAGTATAGGGACCTAATTAAAAATTAGATAAAACTATAGGGATTGACGGAGTAATTAAACCTTATGAATATTGAGAATCGAGATGTAGACACAAAATATTTGGTGATGATGTATAAAATGCGATTTGGTGTCTTTTTAAGTAGTTATTTTAGCTGATGTATAATACACTATTGATTGTCTGTCTGATCTAAAACTTTTTTATACTCGTATAGCTAGCATGGAAATTAAATTCTTTTTTTGCAAGAAATTTTTACTAAAATCTTTTACATTTATTTGTCACTAAAAATTTTTTGGTATAATATATTAATGATATGTGCCACATTTTTTACTTGATATTCCTTTGCAAGAAGATATAACATTATTTGAGATCATATTACATACTCTTTTTGGTTTCAAATAATTGTTTATTTAGATAATTGATACATTAATAAACATAATAATGTGCTTAGATTCAGATACAATAATTTTAAATGGTTTACACTATTAATATATCAAAATTAAACTCGAGAGTAATTAATTAAGCTTGATGTTGATATTGGGTGAACATAAATATATTTATGTATAGGAATCCCAGAAACAGGCACTAGCAGAATCAACAGGGCTAGATTTGAAGCAGATAAACAATTGGTTCATCAATCAGAGGAAACGCCATTGGAAGCCTTCTGAGGACATGCAATTTGCTGTTATGGATGCAACTAACCACTACATGGAAACTATCATGTGCAAGCCATTTCCCATGGATACCATGCCTATTCTATTTTAAGTTTTTAACTATGCAAATGCATATGCTATATATATAATATATAGTATTTATAGCTTGTATGAACTTTTAACTGTTGAGCTGAAACCCTTTTTAGATCTCAAGTTACCTTAGGTCTTGAAGCTGCTTTAATTATGAAGCTAAGCATGCAAGTTTCCCTATTATATATATGTATCCTTCAATCTCTTGATGTGTTATAGCCTCTTGAATTTTTTGTGGAACATTAAGGAGACTTTTGGATGATATTCTATTTATTTAGTCAATTGCACAAGTAGAAATCCTTTAACATTTATCATGCTAGGCAGTGGTGGAGCTTGAAATAAAATTTTGGGGAGTCAGATAGAAGATAATTGTCAAGATGTTTTTAATATGGACTCCATTTAAAATAAGCTTGTCTAATCTTATCTCTTTCATTTGGGTGATATTGTCAAATTTAAAGCCATTTTTTAGGGTCTCAGTTCCAAAGAATTAAGATCAAACTTATCAGATGCAACTTTTTAAATTTTTGAAGGTTGTATTTCATTTTTTTCGTGATTCATTAAAGTAAAAAAAATTATCTACAGGTGTTAATATTGTAAAAGTTATATGTTTTTCTCTTTGAATATTAACATTTCTCTTAAAAATACATCAATTCTTTGATCTTTATGATTATTTTATATAAAAATTTAAATATATATCTTGTAAAATATGTAAAAAGAAGTTAAAAGGACAAATATTAAAATTTATAATATTTATTGAATTTTTTTATCAATTTATACAAATACAATAATATTAATACTTATTGAATATTCTAATTTTTTTATCATATATAAAATTAAATTAAATAAACAGTAAAATATAAAATAATATTAAATTACATAACTAAAAAATACCTAATTTTTTATATTTGAACTCAAAAATAGAGGTAATGTTGCTTATTAAATAGAGATATGTGAAATGCGAATACACTCAATTCAGTTCAAATTCAACAAGGTTTGAATGTTTAAAACTAAAAATTATTGTGTAATAAAAGTAAGAGATGAAGATTAAACTTTAGTATTTTAAGTCATAGTAAAGTATTTGAGCTAACTGAACTATTTTTTATTTTTTAGAAAAATACTACTAATATTTTTGACAAAAGTTTGGGGGTCATGGCCTCTTATCTTAACTAAGTTCCGCCCCTGATACTAGGTTAAAGGATCCATAGTCTTGCATGATTATTTATCATGCATAGTTAGAATTTAGTAGAGTGAAAACAATAGGCTATATGTATATCCGAATCTAAAGAGAGATTTTTTAAATAAATCATTATGAAACATATGTAAGCTAAGCTTGCATTGCCTCTCGTGTTGAACAATTTAGGGCTTTGATGGAAATGTTATGGTGTATGTTTTGTTTACATACCTTAAAAGTGTAAGTGTATAATCATGTCTTTTAAACCTTCCTCGGATAAATTATATTATTGATTAGATGGTTGCTATGGTGTTTAAGAGTGGTAAATTAATTTGGTTTGACATGCATTCATAGCAAATCAAATTAGATGTTTAATTAAAAAAATTAAAAATTAATATTTAATTTTAAAATATAAAAATAAATAATTATTAAATATTTAAAATTTATTATAAAAATTAAGTTAGACAAAAATTAAACATCAAATTATAGGTATTATAAAATTTACCAATTCATTATGCGCAATTCATACCCTAATAAGTTAAAAGCAGTGTTTTTTTTTTCTTTTTGGACAGAGAAAGCAGTGTTAAAAGTTAACCTATCTAGAATCCAAGCTTTCTCCACAAATTACACCATCATCATTTGAAGCAATTCTCTCTCAAAATCCAGCGTAATTTGCTATGGGCCCATCATCACTCGTTATAGTATGGTCCATATATATATAAGCCAAAGTCTGTGGTAGCTATGTCTATGGTAATTAGTGGTGGCTAGAGTTACACTTTTAATTTAAAAGTGTAACTCTTCACAAAGAAAAGCGTCACCTAATGGAAAAAAGTAAATTAGAAGAATTTAAGAGAAGAAATAATTAAGTTATTAAAATTAATAGATCAAAAATTAATGATTTTAACTAATGTTAACTGTAATGACACCGAATTCTTAAAATCAATACAAAATGATTTTTCTCAAAATCTTTATTTTACTATAAGTTTTATTGAAGGACTTCAAAAACCTGAAAAAACTTATTTTTCACACAGAATTTCTAAAAGATGTTACCATGGAAATGATTCCCCACATCTATATCATACTTTTAACCCACAATTAAATTCTATAGTAGATATGCTTGAAGAAATATTAACATCCATAAAATTTCAAAGAAATAAGGAAAAAGAGAATCCCAAAGAAGAAAAATTTCAGAATATAATCAACATAACAGATTTAAAAGTAAAACCACCACTAAAATTATGAATATTGAAGAAAAATTAGAAGAAGTTACAATGCTTTTTAAACAATTAAAAATGGCTCAAGAAAATAATATTATGGAACATGGTTTTCAGATAGAGGAAGAATTAGTAAATTCTGAAAATATAGAAAATGAAGAACACATTCTAGATTATTCAAGTGACGAAGAACCAGCTATTCCAATACAAGTAAAAAATGAAGTTGGAACATCTAAGGATAATCAATCTCAATTTAAATGGGAAACAGGTTTTGATAATTATGCTTTTAAAAAAGGGTTTATAAATAAAGATTCAAAATATACAAAATACCATCAAAATACGTTCCTAAAATCCAGGAAATGGAAGGAGAGAGAATGCTCGATTTAGACTGCAAAAAGAACGAAAAAGAAATTTTCGAAAATTGGTTGAATTCCTTCTTATTAGAAGCCTTTACTAATCCAAAACTTGGTGAATTATCTGGAAGGGACATTTGGAATTACATAGGGTTTCATACTAAAGGAACCATAAGAGATTATATGACATCAA
>NC_029778.3:6876329-6876762 GCF_000817695.3 Arachis duranensis
TTAAGGGTGACAAAAATGTTATTGCAGATACATTAACAAGAGAATGGAGTTCGTCTACAACGCATTAGATCAATAAATTCAAAAATATGAGCAAAAACTCGAAAAATGCAAGCATTGCCAGCAAATAAGGACACAAATCCAATCCCTCAAGAAGGTCATTGAAGCAATGAAATCAACACAACAAGCAAAACCATCAGAGTTCAGCCAGCTAAGCATGGTGGACAAACCAGGTGAAGAAAAAATTTCAGAAAATAAAACAATTGCTGAAATTATCAAAAAATCCACCCAAGATAAAAAATATTATGTAATTTATAATGGCCCCATGAAAGGAGTATATGATGCCTGGGAAAAAGCAGCACCATTTACACATCAATCAAGGATAATTTATAAATGAGGGTTTTTAACACTGGAAGAAGCAAAGGAATCCTTCAGA
>NC_029778.3:6876968-6878264 GCF_000817695.3 Arachis duranensis
AATTGGACTGAAGAAAAAAGGGCAATCTTGGGATATTATCCTATTGCGAAAGAACAGCTAACAAAGCTGGTTATATTTCCAGAGGCTTCCCCATCTGACACCTATCAGTTTTTCCAGTATGGATTAATTGATACAATTTCAATTTTTAATGATTTGAAAATTATTAGTGAGTTTCCTGCAGGATTCATTGATGCAGTAAAGAGATTTAAAAATATGATTGACAACGTAAATCCAAGGGATATATCCCTAAAATTTACGAATAGTCAACATATTTTTAATGAAGAAGAAGAATGCTTGGTTCCAGCACATCAAGTAATCTTCATGTCCGTCTTCCCAGGAAATTTTCAACCAATTGATCAAGTTCAAGATCTAACAATCTACAGTCATGAAGGAAGACTAGCCAGTACACTAGCAAGGGTCTTCGAAAGAACTCAAAAGATAACAAGGGAATCTCACACAAGAATCAATTATAAAAGCAGAAATACTTTGCTTGTGTCCAGTAAAAGGAATGAAATTGAAGAAATAGAGATGAGACTCTTAGTGGAATTTGAATCAGCATTCTACAACTTATCTGGACTCTTAGAAAAGCTCTCCGAAGGGATAAAGAGGAATCTCTGCTATTTGATAAAAGACAGAGAAGACCACAAGTGCCAGCTATGTGTCTCAGAGTTATCTGAAGAAAGCAATAATAAAACGGAATCAACCCACATGATAAAGGAATAAGACAACGCATCTGAAGGTCACATGATGAAAGAGGAGGACAACACATCTGAAGCATCTCTCAACATTATTGCATAGTGACGTAAGCGCTTAGGTCATAGAGCACCAACAATGTAGCTGGTGCAAGATAATAAACAATGACGTATGCAATGACGTCATAAGAAGGGTAAGGATGTGAATTGTCCATCAGACCCAACCATTATAAATAGGTTGCTTAGGCAATTGTAGAAGGTATCAAACAATAGAAAGCAGAAGGCTAAGAGTACTCATATGCTAGGAGAGCAAGGAGGAAGCGGCCGAGGTGATTCTATAGTTTGAAGAAGAATTCCCTTAGGAAAAACCAATTCTAAACTCCCCTCTGGAGTTAGTATCTACAATCTCTCCTCTGGAGATAAAAACATCTTATGTAAAATATTCTAAATAAAGGAAGTTTTTCTCCAGAAAGGTACGCCTTTATCTTAATCTCATAGTTATGAATTATTTAGAAAGTTTAGAATTAACGGAAGAATCTGATTATTATAGATTATCTGCCTTATTAGATAATGAAAAACAGGCTGTTCTAAAAACAGAATTAAA
>NC_029778.3:6878843-6879512 GCF_000817695.3 Arachis duranensis
TGAAATAAAAGAATTAACAAAAAAGGTCGAAAAATTAAATGAAACCCTAAACACTAAATTATGACAATAAATAAAGAAGAAATATATGTAACTTATCAAAACAAGAAACAAGAGCTATTTGAAAGAAAAAATTGTTTGAATTATTTACAGTTTTCTGAAATAAATCAAAGAGCATTTGAAGCTCTAAAAATAATCTATGACAAATTGAAAGGAGAAGTTGAAGAGTCAGAAAAATTAATAGAATCTCTAGAAAATAGTGATGAATCGATGATAGAATTTGCAGAAATTCTAAGATAAATAATGAAATATACAAAGATTGAAAGACCAGAAAACAAAATAAAAAGAAAAAGGGCGAAAAAATTAAAAAGTAAAATAAAGGAGTATAAAAGGGAATTAAATAATCTTCAGTTCGAAATTAATGACCTTATAATAAAAAGGATAGAAATAAGAACAAATATAAACAAGTTGGAGCTAAACTTATAAAATTTATAAATGCCTGGAACACCATATTATGACTTAAAAGAATTAAAGCTGTTGAAAGAAAAAATGGAGAATGAAGTTGAAAAATTAAAAAATATTTAGAAACAACAAGAAAGTGTAGAAATAAAAGAAGTTTTGGAGGATTTGAAAAATTATATTTTATATACAATAATCAATATTATAAACTAA
>NC_029778.3:6879721-6890393 GCF_000817695.3 Arachis duranensis
TGTTTAAAAGTAGTGGGCTTTTTGAATAAAAAAGAGTAGTGGGCTTTTAGGCCCCATTTTAATTACCAAAAAAAAATGTTCAAGAGTAGTTATGTATTAATTTTTTTTTAAAAGAGCACGTTTGCTTTTATTCCAAAGAGCCAAAAGGATATTAGCAAAAATTTAGTCAAATATCTTTGGGTGAATTCAAAATTTTTATGAGTTAATATATATGGATATTTCTTCTGCTAAGTATCAGAATGTTTTTTTTTCATATTAAATGGATGTTCTTTTATATATTTTTCGAATTTTTTTGTATTGCAAATGTGAATGTCTCTATTTTTTTAAGAATTTCATATATTTTTTTAAATTTTATAGATATTTAATTATTTTTACTAAAATATAATTGGATGTTTCTTTTGTTAAGTATTAAGATATTTTTTTCATATTAAATGAATATTTTTTTTATAATTAAGATTGCTTTTACATTTAATCCAACATGCACACTAACACTAGAGCCCTCCAATGGTCTATCTTCATGCACTGCCATTTAACAAGAAAGCACTTTTCCTTTTCTCTTTTCTTAGTTTGGCATGTAATCTTCTCTCTCATTGACGAAGGAAAAGAATGATTTGAGAGGAAGAAGAGCACGATGATGATGCTACTATTGCAGTGCCTCCTAAAACGGTAAGGCATGATAATAACATAGCAAAGGAGAGCAGCTCGTGAAGGCTGAGTTCGGAGACTCTCACTAGCTCCTTCTTCTTGCTCATGCGCTTCGAAGGAGTCGCGACGGTCAACGATGAAGATGGCAGAACGGGAACCAAGGCGCGTGAATCCACTTCGAGCGTTGCCTCATTCGGTGACGAGAGGGCGTCGCGGAGAGCATGGAAGTCGCCAGCGCTTCCAGCAGTATTATTGAGAGAGATAGGTATGTGTGTGTGATTGTTAGAGGTGGGTAGGTTAATGTGAGAGAGAAGAGGAAGGTTTTTATAGGTTTTAATTAAGTTTACTTAATCAATTTTAAATTTTTAAAATTTTGAATTTAAAAAATTTAAAATTAATAATTAATATAAATTAATGTGATTTTGTTTAGTTTTTGGCTTGTAATCTCTTGGTTCCATATACTTTTCCTATTCCAAATAATCATAGTTTTTTTTTTTGTTGCCCACGGTATCCCTCAATCCGACAGGCCAAGGACTAATCCATCGCGGATTGGAGCTCCATTTAAGGGTCTGCTGTTGGCCAATGGGTTGCTGCATGCACAAGGCGGGATTCGAACCCCGACACTTGCTTAAACGGACGAGTGAACTGACCACTTGACCAACCCAAGTTGGTTCCAAATAATCATAGTTAGTACGAATAAATTTTCATCTTATTTTTCATAAGAAAAACGAATTTGTAGAAGTTTTTTTTTTATCAATAAATTAGACATCCTCCAATCCTACACTCACACATACCACACCCACACACACACGATATTTTCTTTTTTTTTTTTGTTTTGTTAAGTTTGCATTAGATGAGGCTTAAACCTGAAATTTTTTAGTAAAAAAGGGGAACATATGCCACTTGAGCTAAGGCTCATTGCATGTCGAAGTATTTTTTAAACCAAAGAAAAAAAAAAACCCTATTATTGGGCCAAAAGATACCCTCTTTTGTCCAGCCCAATCTGATTCGTCACTGCGATCAATTATAAAAACCGAAAAATTTATACAAAAAAAAAAACCGAAAAAGAAAGTTGTTCGTTTCTTTCCAAAATTGTACGTTATGACTATTGTACCCTTGTATCTTCGGAAATTTACAATCTTGTCCCAACCTTTGAAAAGCAGGGTTCATCTTCTTCTAGACGAGTTATGCAGCTGCCACTTCCAGCTTTGCACCTCAGTGCTGCTACTTCCATCTCCATCGCCGGTTCGATGTAGTTTTGTATGTGGATGGTAGGGTTTTTTTATGAATGCAAATTTTGGGTCTTTTTTCAATTAGTTGTTTCAAAACTTGGAAGATTATAGGATATAGTAACGAAATCACAGTAAAATTCGTCCTCAGTGGATCAAAACTCGTCACATTCTCAAGTTCTCAGTGTGCTATTAGCTGCAGAATTATTATATGTGCCTCCTTTCCGAACCTCTTCCTCCTCTCTTCTGTCTTCTGTGTTCTATTATTGCTGGAATCTGTATATATGTTAGTTTGTTAATTAGAGCACATTTTGGCAAACTATATTAGGGAAATTAACTATTTTTTTAAATTTGATCTCATATTTGCAAACCTGCTGGATCTAAAGGAATTTAAAAAAAAAGGGGACTCATAGCATTGTAGTTTTCCTGGTCAATTATATTGATCTTGATCCTCGATTACACAATTCGTTATTTTGTTATGGTTTTCATGCTATATGCACTAAGGTTTTTTGAATGATTTTGATAAATGCTAGTCTTTTATGCACATTTTTATTACTTATTTGTGTGTATTTGTAACCAATTAAGCTGCCATTTTATCTAGTTAAAGAGATATAATTACAATTGAATTCAAAATAATCATTTTTTTTTCTTCTCTTATATCAATTGATTGCCTTCAAGTTTTGTTTGAATGTAACTTAACTACCTTTACGCTTGTAATGTCAAATTTGGAGATCATGTTAGAAGAAACGGTTACATGAACTTGATTCATACTTATTGCAGTTCTGACATCAATTTGAAGTCATGAACGCATTCAAGGCATACAAGGCATGCGTCCCGATTGCTTGGAGCCCCAATATTTATATAACTCTGGTGAGAGGTATTCCTGGAACCAGGAGGCTCCATAGACGCACTTTGGAAGCACTACGCCTGCGCAAATGCAATCGAACTGTCATGCGATGGAACACGCCTACTGTTAGGGGAATGCTCCAGCAGGTTCTAAGTTAATCTCTATAGGAGTCCATTCTCTTTTCAAAATGCACTTGTTACTCTGTGTGCTAACATTGATAAGCTTCATAATCCATATAGGTCAAGAGGTTGGTTGTTATCGAGACAGAGGAAATGTACAAGGCACGCAAACAGAAGGAAGAAGCGCACCATGCTCTGCGTCCTCCATTGATAATTAGTCATCAACCAGCTTCATCAGCTACCGGTTCTTTATAATAAGGCTTCTGTTTTTCTTTAGAGAATATCATCATCTTGGTACTTAAACTATCAATGTGAAAGTTAAAAGCTTTGCTTTGGTTACCAAGTGATTCAATGGATCAATCCTTACTTTGAAGATCATGTTTTAATTATTTAGCTCTATAGGTGGAAATTCACATACGGTTGTCTTCATGTGAAGTTGCTGGTTAAAAACCATTAGATGATTTGACATGTTCGACTAAATTATTATATAACGGCTTTCAACTTTCAACTTCCCATTGAAAAAAACTGCATATGAGTGTTGACCGTAATTTTGTAGTCTTTTTAACATTAGTCAAATTCATGCCTCGAATGTATGAAACATGGCTAGAAAGGGGTTCAGTGGTTTTATTCATCTTCTATATGATTATCACTTTTGGAACATAACATAAAATGCAGCTTGAGCATTTGATATATATTTCACCATACATAAAAGTACATGAAAATTGATATAGTTCAAACGAATATTGTGCAAAGAATGTTCTGCGAATCACTCAAATTAACAAAACATGGTGTTCTTGCACACTATACATATAGGGCCAAATAAATTGACCAACTACTTTAAGGAATATATACATATATCCCTAGGCTTCTTCTTTTCCATCAACACCAATGATCACATCATTTGCACTCACCAGTTCCTTTTCTCCACTGACATTATTAGGCTTCATGTTGTTCTGAACTTTGTATTGATGCCTCATGGCCAAGACAACAAAGAGTATGAAATTCAATGCTCCTAGTATAGCCAGCATCCAATAGAAATAGTCCAATTTGCCCTTGTTCATGTTGCTCTTGAGCCATCTTTTATTAGTTACCTTGTCCACTATTGACACCAATAAGCTGCTAACAAAGAACCCCATTGAGAGGGTAGTTAGAAAAAAACCAGTGCTGAGAGATTTCATCCTCTCCGGTGCCTCCCTGATGAAAAACTCGAGTTGTCCTACATAGGCAAATGCTTCGCCGGCACCTACGAGAAAAAACTGAGGGACTAGCCAGAACGCGCTTATAATAGTGTTATTCTTAACAGCATTCTCCCTTCGTTCTCTCTCAATGTTTGCTGAAACCACCATGGCGCAGATGGAGAAAACGAGTCCAATTCCGACCCTCTGAAGACTTGTGAGCCCTTGGGTGTTGTGAGTGAGTTTCCGAGCCAATGGCACGGTGACTTTCTCGTTCAGGGAAGTGAAAAGGAGAATGGTGATGAAGAGAAAAGCTGATAGTGATCCTGAAGGGACAACAAAAGAAGAAACTTTTCTGTCCATGAATGTAGCTTGCTCTATGGTGAAGGTGTTCATTTGGGAATAGATTGTCCAAAAGAGAATGCATGTTGACCAAATTGGGATGAGCTTAATTACCATCTTAACCTCCTCAACCTCAGTTACTGTTGAAACTAACCATACATCGTTCTTGTTTTCATCTTTTGAACAGTTCTCATCTAGGATAGCAGCTTTGTCAAGGAACCTATTAAACAGAGCATGCAGTTAAAATCCATAATTTGATTCAAGGTTGTAATTTAGATCATTGTCACAAGAGCTTTAAATCTTTCATTTTTGTTCAAAACACTTGGAAATATATAGTTTTTCTTTTCACCCAAAATCAACTATGCTTTAAGAGTGATTGATAATTTATAAAGATTTAAGAAGGATTGAACAAAAAACAGCAGAACAAAAAGTTAAACTCACCTACTTAGTTAAGAAACATCTTACATCTACATCAAATAGGAAAACAGTTAAAGTGGTAATGAATCTTAGCTTGACATAAGATTACAAGGTGTGAAAAAAAGTGGTCACATATGCAGGTGTGCAAATAAGCTCTGTCTACGTGTAATTCTTTTTCCAACTTAAATTCCTCTTTTTATTTATTTATTTATTTGATCTAATGACTTGCCAATCAAAAATTGAAAAATATGTCCTTTTCTACAAGGACAACATAGAAGACAATGAAAACACAACACATTTAAGTTTTTAAAAACAAAAGTTTTTAATAGTCCCGTGATTATGAAAGTAACCACCATGTCTACCACAACCACAGACATTATATCATACAAATCTTTTCTAATTGGTGTGCAATAATTGAACAACAATATAAGCAAAAACAACCTCATGTCAAAATTTTACACGATTTAATCATGTCTAATCTTAGACCAGACATGATTGAGTCGCGTAAAATTCCGACGTTAGCTTATTCAAAACGATTTAAAACAACTGTAATTGCGTACCTAAATTTCTCTGTATATGGTACATTAGCTTCATGGTAGCCATTGAGAAAGCTAGGATCTGATGGCATAGAAAGATTCCTCTTGTTCCAAGCCAAAATCAAAACCCTCCATATAACAGTTAAAGGGCTACCTTGAGGCCTCTTGAATCTATAGAATGGTGTTCCACAAAGCAAAATAGCAACAGCAAGAACCATTGTCCCTGCTGAGATTCCATATCCCCAACTTCTTCCTACATTATCTTGGATATACACAAGTACCACCACAGCAAATAAGGATCCAATGCTGATGAAGAAGTAGAACCTATTGAAGAAAAATATCATTTTCTTTTCCTCCTTAGGATCTGTGGTATCAAACTGATCCGATCCAAACCCAGAGACATTGGATTTTATTCCTCCTCCACCTAATGCTATGGTGTAAAGTGCTACAAATAGAAGAGCCAATTGTTTTCCACTGGCTTGAATGCATTCATGGTGTTGTTTTCTTACTTCATTGCATTGAGGAGGCCTCATTGAAGGAATGGCTGTTGCCACAGTTAACAAACACACTCCCTGCAATAATTATACAAAGTGTGGAATTTAGTTAATAATACACTTGATATTATTATATATTGTTCTTGTAACCATAACACAAGAAATTGAAAATGAAACTAAGTTACCAGAGCAGCTATGGTTGCAGATATAGCAACAGTAATGTATCTGCCAAGTTTTGCATCAGCTAAGAAGCCACCAAGGAGGCCAAGAAGGTTGAGAGTTCCCATAAAATTGGTCAATATTGTAGCAGATTTAGCTGATGGAAGATTCAAAGTTCCAACCAAGTATGTCACCAAGTTCATAGATATTCCCATAACACATATTCTTTCAGCTAGTTCAGTTCCTGCATAGTGGAAAAAAGTATGCAAATTTAGCATTCAAACTATGACTCAAATTTCTTTGGATTGAAAAATGGAAAAAAAAAAAATTGGGGTACCTAAGATGAGCCCTGCTGCTAGCCATCCTCCGGTTTTTGACTTATCTATCAGGTAGCCTCGAAAATCGAGCGTCGGAATGCCTTCAGAACCTTCTTTCTCACCATGGTTTGCAGCAAGAACCTATTCATAAGAAGTAGAAAGATGCAAAAAGATAGAAATTAAACCATCATAAAGGTACTACTATACTGAAATACTGACACAAATTCTTGAGAATCAAGTTACTATATACCATGTCTTTATCTTTGTTAGAGAATCCTACAATGAAATTTCAGCTCCAACAAGATGATTGAAGAGAAGAAAAACTGTGAAAAATGTTTTTCTTTTGATAAGATGTTATATGCTGAAGAGTAACTCAATAATTTTTTGGCTCCACTTTTTGATGTGATATTGAGAAATGAATATGCATATACTTTGTGTCCTTATGTTTTGGAGTTACATATATAGGGCTATAAAAGCTGTGTTACTTTGGCCATACATGACTTATTGATAACAAGTAACAGGACTTGAAAAGTGATAGGATTTGCATTCTTAACTTGCCACCTTAAAGTAACGGTTATCATGAACAATGTGGAATCATATATACATATAGATTCCCTATAATAAAAGGCATCTTATTAGTAGCTTCATTAATTACAATAATCAATATACTTCCAGTCATATCTGTTGTTCAATCTTGTTCACTCTTATTTATCTTTGTTTTTGTTCCTGATTTAATTTGGAAAATTCTAATTCATCAACTATCAACCGGGATAAAATCAGAATATTTTTGTAGTCAAAATTAAAAATTCAAATTTTAGTCAGAGAATAAATGAATAATTTAACCGTCTTTAATTACCAATACAATTACTTAAGAGCATTTTCAATGCTACTTTTAATCTCAGTTTTATTTTAGGTCCTACAAGAACATTTATAGAATCATATGTCGTAAATAGTAATTTAAAATTAAAAGTAAAATTATCTCCTCTAATGCTTAATTTTAGTTTATTTAAAATTTTATATTATTTTTAATTATTTTATCAATATAATTATATGAGTGTCAAAATTTTATTAGTTTTTCATTAAAATGATACTATATTTCTAAAGTAATACCGATTTCATTTTATAAATCAACTTCAATGCATATTTTAATTTTAAATTAATTCATTTTTTTTAAGTATAAAAAATGATATTTTAAAAATACTCTATTAGAAATGTTCTAAACTTCTAGTATTTTTGTTTAAAAATCTTGTGTTACTAATTTCAATTTATTCTTCTTGATGTAGTAATGATAATGATAATGCGTTATGATTGATGAATAATTGAATCTAGGTGTATTAATCTGCAGCTAACACATGATGTCAACTTTATCTAAGATAAAGTTATTTTAAAGTGAGAGAGTGAATGAGTGTTCATTCTTTGATCAACAAAGTATGCTTTTATTAACAAGAATGAAAAATCTTAGTCTAGAGATAAGTCCATTTTAGAAGATATTTCTCTCCTTTTTTTTTTAATGAAAATAAGGAGGATTTCAGTCCGTTAATACTATTTTAAGGTACTCTTTTTTCTTTTTAATTCTTTCATAAATATGTTTGAATTAAGAATAAATAGATTTACCAACATTAAAAAAAAAAGGCTAAGTAATACTCGTTTTTCCCTATAGTTGGAAATGTAGTTAGGGCAGGGGTATTAGGGTTAATCTTGACATATGCTTTTAACACGTTTTTATCTTATTTTTGAATCAACATAAGCTAATTTATTCTTCTTTCTAGGATACATGTTAACTTAATAACCCTAATATTTGTTATAAATAGATTTCACCTTAATTGTTAATTATACTCCATTTATATAGGATATATGTTATGGGAATAAAATTCTTATACAAGAATGTAAAAATGTATTTATAGTCATTAGATTAATTTAAATTGTTAAAGTTAAATATACATAATAAATAATATACAAGTAATATATTTATAGTCATATTTTTTATTTTTATTAAAATATAGTGAATAAATAAATTAAAGTAATTAGATTTCACATAGCTGTAAAAAAATAACATAATTAAAAAAATCATATACAAGTAATATTTTTTAAGAAAATTGAATCAGATAACTAAAATAAAATGTTTCATTTCAATATATATTACAACTCTATTTTTGAGTTAATTGTTACAAGAATAAATTACATGTTATAACTAGTAAAATATAATAACTAGAAGATGGATTGTGAACTACTATGAGTTATGAAAACGATTATCCAGAGACAAATTATTCAGCTTTATTATTTAGTAGTAATAGTAATTAATAAATAGATTTAGCTAATATGTATTTTATTAAAGGTACTTGATAAATTTATTATTAGAGAAAAAATTTTAAATATTTATTTAATAAATACAAAACAAATACATAAGAAATTTAAATTTTTGAGTAAAGTATCGTTTTTGTCCCCAACGTTTGGGATAAGTCCCAAAATTGTCTCTAACGTTTCAATCGTTCTATTTAAGTCTCTAACGTTTCAAAATTGACTCAATGTTGTCTTGCCGTTAGGGATCCGTTAACAAAATTGACGGCAGGACAAAATTGAGACGATTTTAAAACGTTAGGGACTTAAATAGGACAAAAACGTTAGGGACAAAAACGATACATAAAAATAAATTTTAATTTAATTTTATCTTTCAATAATATTAATTTTTTACTGTACATAGTATCAATTATTTTTTAATTACATCTAAATAAATTACACTTAATCACATTACTTTCATTTTATTATATTTTATTGTATATATATATTTTTTTCTGCAAGTTTATATACTAGTCATTCTATAAATATTTCATGATAACTAAAAATCTTTAAAAGTAAAATTATAAAAAAATAATTTATTTAAAATAAAAATAATATGATTAAGTGTAATTTACTTAGATATGATTAAAAAATAATTGAATACTATGTATGGTAAAAAATTGATATTATTGAAGGATAAAATTAAAATTTATTTCTATGTATTATTTTTATCCCCAACGTTTTCGTCCTATTTAAGTCCCTAACGTTTTAAAATCGTCTCAATTTTGTCCCGCCGTCAATTCTGTTAACGGATCCCTAACGGCAGGACAACATTGAGTCAGTTTTGAAACGTTAGGGATTTAAATAGGACGATTGAAACGGTAGGGACAACTTTGAAATTTTTCCCAAAGGTTGGAACAAAAACAATACTTTACTCTAATTTTTTTTATATGTTTAATAAAAAAGATTTTTAATTTATAAACTTATAAATAAACCCTTAATAAATTCAGGAAAAAGCCTTTCATTAATATTCATACATCCTATTGGCTTTCCTACAAAGCAAATTAAGAGCATTGTGGTTTAATACGTTAATTATTTTGTTGGTGGAAATAATTAACATAATTATCAAAAAATCATATACAAGCCATACTTTATAAGAAATGGAATCACATAATTAAAAATCTTTCGTTTCAATATATATTACAAATTTATTTTTGAGATAATTGTTATAAAAATAAATCACATGTTATAACTAGTAAAATATAATAATTAGATAATGAATAATGAATTCTGATAAAAAATTAAAAACGATTATCTAATATCTAGTGACAAATTATTCAGCTTTGTTAGTTATTAGTAGTAATAGTAATTAATAAATTTGAGGAAGAACTGAAGAAGTCTTTAATTTGCGCCGCTAAAATTAAAAGAGGGTTTTGGTTTTTCAAAACCAAAAATTTGGTAATACCGTCCATTATTATTGATCCATTCTATTGGCTTTCCTACTAAGCAAATTAAAAGCATCGTGGTTTAATTAATGATCTTGTTTGGTTCATAATTTGTGAACTCTTATCAAATTGAAGCGTTCTGGCAATTTGCCTTGACAAATTGTAACCATTAATCTTAGACTAAGAAAGAGAAAAAAAAAAAACACACTCTATTGAGTTAAATACTCCTCATAAAAAGTTAATTACCTTAGCTAATTAGTTCTCGTTCCCAGTTCAAAATTCTTCACTGATAATCTTTTCCTAGAAATCTTGATTGAAACTCGGTATTTTTCACATATATATTTTATGTCAGAAAAATCATAGTTCTGTCCTGTCTTTTTCTCATAAATCTTTTTCATTTTCTTTTTCTCTTCTTCTTCTTTTATTTATTTATTTATTATCTATTTTTCTTTTTTGTGGTCAGAATTTCCTCCTATGTTCCGTAAACTATTTTTGTATCTCTTATAACCAGTTATTCTTTTGAATAAGTATAATAAAAAAGATTTAAATTATTCATGGCAAAGAAACACATTTATCATCATTGTAAGCTAGCTCTTTATTATTTTTTTTTAATTTACGTAAATTGTTGTGTGCTGCGTATATGCATAGGCTACTAGCTTAGCCAATAAGA
>NC_029778.3:6891017-6974634 GCF_000817695.3 Arachis duranensis
TATTATTATTATTATTATTATTATTATTATTATTATTATTATTAAACTACCTAAAAATAAATTAATTTACTAATAATATCTCTTCCTTTTTATTATATATTAAAATTATTTTAATTTATTTATCATATTTATTAGTATATTTCTTATTTTTGCTTAGTGATAGTATGAGAACCAATTAAAAAGCATATTATTTGAAAATGATATATTGACACCATTGGAAGCTTATTACTACTGTTATTTGCTCAAGTTAAAATTACTCCCAAAGTTAGGCATAGGGGATTTAATTTGATTTTGCCAACAAATTTGTAGGGCCATGCATGCATCATATGTAACGTCCAAAATGTCATTTGTAATAAATCACACATATCATGCATTGTGGGTCCTACTTTAACTGTATGTTTGGATGCTATATAATAATAATTTAATGTGCACACAAACACAGTGCATACTTACGAATTTCTCATCATATATTATATTACTAGCTATTTATCATCGTTTTCAATAATTGTTCAAATGGCCCTGAATATTGGAAGCCCCACACCCACTTGTTAATTTCGTGACCAAATGGGACTTCAGAATTGGCGCTGTACTTGATGTTAGATTTTGTCGGATTTATTTGAGAGAATATATATAATATCAACGTAATTTAAATATAGATCAATAACAATACGTATTTGTAGAAGAAATTCATATATAATATGGTACTTGCAAAAAGTCTATACCTCCATTATATTGGTACTCAAAATAGAGATGGCATAAGATAGATTTGTTAGTTATTAAAAAAATTAGATTAGAGTATAGATACTTTTTTTTCTTAAAATATGTATATATAATGTTTAAATTTTAACTAAAAAAATTTAAATAATATTTTATATTATTATCTTATCTTATTATGTACACCGATTATAAAATTTTAATAAAAACTAATTAATAATGCATTATGGTATTCAAAACTCGAAATGAAATCTCAGTCGCTTCATATATTTACACGAATATAAATTTAAATATTCAACTTATTTTAATAAAGACAAAAGTCAACAATCAATTCGTTACGAAAAATTCTAAAACCCGAGACAAAAGGATAATGATTCTATCTTTTCATCATTTTCCTGAATATTTTTGCAACATGTATGAATGAACCACCCACACGTATACAATAATCATATATTGATGAATTATAGTAAATTTGAAAGCAAAATAAATTAGGTGATGTGTTAAATTATTTCGAAGTGTCCAAACAACTTTGTTTACATGATTGTTGAAAGTGCTTATGAGTAATGAGTATATTTCTGATTTTAACCACTTTTATTTGTTGGTCCAAATTGAAATGATAGGCGTGTGAAGAGTGGGGTCTGTGGCATATGTCATATGGCATAATGCTTAGGAAAATATTTATTGCATGCACTTTAGTCTTTTACCCTTCAAATACCAGATCTTTAGGCAACTTTCTTT
The DNA here is from genome assembly GCF_000817695.3 of Arachis duranensis. NCBI lineage: Eukaryota > Viridiplantae > Streptophyta > Magnoliopsida > Fabales > Fabaceae > Arachis > Arachis duranensis. The sequence goes on from NC_029778.3 coordinate 6,892,470, forward strand.
TTGGTTAGACAAATCTTGAACAGCTATAGCAACTCCAGAACATACTTCATTCATATCCAACTTTTATGATGATGGCAACGAGATATTTTCAGGTTAACTTTGTAGTAGTTATGATTCTTATCAATAAAATACAAATTGTTAATAAACAAGTGAGATGTGTGTGAATCTTTCAGATACGTTTATGATTATGATTTCTATAGCCCCTCTCTCTTTTTTCCATTGTTAATGTGAAATTGTAAACGGATTCAAAATGTTGAATTTCACTGTTGAAAGAATGGGAAAAATTCTCTAAAGTAGGAAGATTAATACAATGACAGAGTAAAGGATTAATTATTATTAATTATATCATTTTTATAATGAGTGAATTATAATATTTTGATTCAAAGGTAATGAAATTTTTAGTTTTTTAATTTTACTATTTTTTTTGTGTCTACATATGAAAGAAAAAAAAAGAAAAAAAAAAAAGAGAAAAAGAGAAGCCAACTTAATTGGCTTAGTTTTATCTAAGCATATGAAATTATGCGAAAATATTTAATAACAAAAATAAAATTAGACAAAATTAGTTAAAATTTATTTTATTTAATATTTATTAATACACTAGTTTTTTTTTTTGGTCAGTGCCAAGGCCCACCAAAAACCCAAAACATAAAAAGTGGATGGACCCCAAGATCCACCCAACCCAAAAAACAACTCCATGAGATCCCTTGTGCACCATTCTTTCCAAGGTTTCCAACGAAGTCAAACCTTCTCCACTGTTATCCCCCACTTGCAGACGCGTGAATCCTGTTCGAGAACAGCGCAACATCGTCGTAGGGATTAAGAGACTTGTGCGCTATGAGGTTCAGGTCAGATCTCAGAAATTTCACCTCCAGATCAACAGTTTGAGAGCTAAGTGGCTTCATGCATATCCACTACTACACAGGTCTTGTTGGAGGCCAACAATAGTGGAAGAGAAACCAGCAACCAGAGCTAGGTAAGAAGTGAATCGTCGGAGAGCTGTTGTTGGGCTCGAGAATGTTGTTCTATGTTTTATCATGGTACTGATTAAGCTGCTTCTTCTTTTTTTTTTTTTAGGGGTTGGAATCGGAGTTGTACTTCATTTGACACCCCGCACCACATCCTTCCAATTACATACCTTTCCTTCAGATTAGTTGTCAGTAGATGCACCCGTCGTAGATCAAAGTGAAGAAATCCACCGTAGCTAGTTCTTCCGGCAATGCAGCATCTTCAATCTCTGCGCTAGCTTCAGCACTTACTCCTGGAGCGTCGAGATATCCACCGGAGTAGCCTCAACCCCCTGTCTTCCCAAAAAGCTCCTACCTGTAGTCAAGAACTGTTTCCCAACCTTGCGACGGCCAAATTATCCTTGCAGAGGACATTCCTGATGGAAATTGGCTTATGCATGACCCAATTTTGGTGAAGAGCTCCCTGATGTGTGAGTCTTGCCACTTCACGTGCTAATGAATTTGCTTTTCTGGGCACCCAGGTAAAACCACAACTTGGAATGCCTCTTGCTAAATGTCGAATATCATCTAATACAACCTGAATTTCTGCAACTGATGCATGTGACTTTAGTGCTTGAATGAGAATCTGATTGTCTGATTCTATGATAACCTTTTGCATTAGAAAATTCTGTGACATAATTAACGCTGCCCTAACCGCTAATGCTTCCGCAGCCAATGGCGAGGCTGCAACTATGGTGGAGTTAATTCCTGAGAGGAGGGTTCCATTATGATCTCTGAACACTGCAGCCGTAGCACCCACAGACTGAGCTCTAGTGAAAGCTGCATCAACATTGCATTTGATCCAACCTTGCAGCGGCGGTCTCCAGGTAACCCTGCCTAATCTTGTTACAGTAGTTTCATGCTTTACTGGTTCTTCTATCATTTTCGCAAATTCTAGCTCCATTAGTTTAGCCTTCTGAATGACCATTATAGGATTAGGATTGATCTTCTGATATATTGCTAAATTTCTCGCTTTCCACACCTCCCAAACTAGAAACCCAACCTTATTGCTGCAAAGATCATAATTAGCCCCTGCATTCAGCTTCATTTTTCCTAGAAGTTCCATCGTCCACTTTCCAAAAGAAGAAACTGTTAGGGTCGTAGGACAGCATTGAATTTGTGCTCCAAACCAAGCCGCTCTAGTCCAGGGACATAGTAGCAATGCATGCTCAGGTCTCTGGTTCCTGCAAACAAATAGGGCACATAGGAGTATTAGTGATTCTTTTATCAAAAAGATTTGCGAAGACAGGAATAATGTTATGCGACGCCCGCCATAAAAAGGTTCTGATTTTTTTGAGGAACTCTTAAATTCCAGATCTCCTGCCATAAGAACTTTAAGTCAACACTGGTGGATGGATTATTGTTCTGTAGGCTCCTTTCATTCCGAGCAACATGGTATCCCGTTTTGATGGTGTAAATGCCATCCGATCTGAAAGGCCAACAAAACCTATCATCCCTATCAAAAAGACTTACTGAGGTTCTAAGGATTTTATCAACTGAAGCTTCATCAAAATACAACTTTAACTTATCCATATTCCACCCCTCTCCTTGAATAATTAGATCCTTCACAAACTCAATATCAAGGTTTCTAACAGCAAGATCATTGTCGAAGTTCATTATCCACTTATTCCCCAGAATTCTTACTCGCTCTCCATTCCCAATCAGCCATCTACCATTTCTCAAAAGAAAATCCCTACCATGAATAATACTTTTCCACATCCAAGATGCTGCCCTTCCCACCTTAGCGTCTTTAAAGTCAACCCTTGGGAAGTAAAATAGCTTTTAGCACCTATACCCAAATTGCTTTAGGATTTTCAAAAATTCTCCATGCTTGTTTAGCTAAATGTGCTATATTCTGACAAAATAAGTCCTTAAACCCAAAACCTCCATCCTTTTTACTGGCACATAACTTCTCCCAACTCTTCCAATGAATACCTCTTTCCTTACCCGAGGACGCCCACCAAAATTTGGCAATTTTCTTACTAAGCCGTTCACAAAAACCTTTAGGAAAAATGACCACATTCATAGTATAAGCAGGGAACGCTTGAACAATTGATTTGATGAGGACCTCCTTCCCAGCTTGATTAAGAAGTTTTTGTTTCCACCCTCCTAACTTATTCACCACTCTGTCCTTAATCCAACTAAGAGCACTATTTTTATATCTTCCCCAGTGGGCAGGAATCCCAAGATACTTACCTGGATTATCCCAAGCTGACAAGCCCAAAATCTCCTCTATTTCTACTCTAGTCCTGATAGGAATTAGGTTTCCAAACGTGATCCCAGACTTGTCCAAGTTGATTCTCTGCCCTGAAGCTTCGGTGTACAAATTCAAGATGGTAATGAGCTGGTAAATTTCCTCCTCATTGTCTCTGGAGAAGATTATACAGTCATCTGCAAAGAGGAGATATGAGATGGCTGGTGCCGTAGGGGCGATTTTAACTCCTAAAATTCTACCATCTTCTTTAGCCTTATCCATAAGAATGGTAAAAATCTCAGCTGCTATTATAAAAAGGTACGGTGATAGGGGATCCCCCTGCCTAAGACCCCTCCCCGGCACAAAAGTCGTCGATAACAATCCATTAATCTTAATCTTATAACTTACTTGGCTCACACACTTCATCAACAACTTTATCCAATGCGGGTTAAACCCAAAAGCCCTCAAAGTTGCTTTTAAGAAAGACCACTCCACCCTATCATAAGCTTTGTTCATATCAATCTTAATAGCTAAGTTCTTGGAAGCCTTTGTCCCTTTCCTATTCAGATCATGAAACATTTCCTGAACTATAACCAAGTTATCTTGGATTAGGCGGCCACCCATAAAAGCACTCTGGATGGGGGAAATGATCTTATCTATTATTTTCCTAAGTCTAATAACCAACATTCTATAAATAATCTTATATATAAAGTTGTAGCAACTAATCGGTCTTAGCTGATTGAGGGTTTCTGGGTGATTAATCTTAGGAGCCAAGACTATAAAGGTTTCCCCAACACTGCTTGGTAGATTACCATCATGAAAAAACCTCTTAACAACATCACAGACTTCTTTACCAATAATTGTCCAATACTTCTGATAAAAGAGACCATTGAGACCGTCCGGACCTGGCGCCTTAAGACTTCCCAGGCTGAAAGTAGCCTCTTTGATTTCCTGATCAATAACCTCCTTCATGAGCTCCACATTCATATCATCGGTCACTCTAACAGGAATATGACGAATGCAAGCAGACATATCTAAGTTCTCCGAGGCCTTAAACATGTTCTGAAAGTGCCCTACTGCTAGCTTGAAAATATCCCTTTCTCCAGACACCCAATTTCCTGTAGAATCCTTTAAACTCTCTATCTGATTTCTGTCTTTCTTTGAATGGTAGAGGCGTGAAAGAAAGATGTATTCTTGTCCCCAAATTTCAACCATTTTATCCTCGATCTCTGACCCCAATATTTCTCCTCTTGCCTCCATAATTTGGTAATCTCCAATTTCAGATTGTTAGTTTCCTCTTGCCGAGCCTCAGAATAATCGGCTTCCTGCATATGTTTGAGGTGACACTTTAAATTTCCTATTTCAACATCAGCCCTCTTAAAACTGTCTCTACTCCATTTGACCAATTCTTCCTTAAAATTTTGTGTCCTTCGAGTCAGATTTGTCCAAATGTCATCCCCAGTATTTGCAGCACTGCTCCATCCTCTCCTTATAACAGAGTCGCAATCAGCATGGTCCACCCAAAAAGCCTCGAACTTAAAATTTTTCCTCCTTCGTCTTCTAGGATTAACATTGAGAATTAAAGGAGTATGATCCGAACTAATAGGGGGTAAGGCTGAGAGCGTAGCATTTTGGAACATTTTTCTCCATTCCCAAATGGCAAGAACCCTATCTAGCCTTTCCTTTGTGACACAACCATTCCTTGGATTACTAAACCATGTGTATTTCATCCCTTGTAGCTCCAAATCCAAGACAGCATTCTCATGAACAAAATTCCTGAAAGATTCGATCTGACTACTCGGTTTAGGGTGCAGACCTACTTTCTCATCTTGTGAAATAACATCATTGAAATCCCCAATCAAAATTCTTGGCAGTGTCAAGTTATTATCTACGAAGGATAATTCCTTCCATAACTCCTTCCTTTTCTTATAATCTGGATGCCCATAAACAAAAGTAGACTCCCAATCCTCATTATTACCACTACTAACTCTAGTTTTAATAAAATTATCACACCAGGCATAAACATGAATATTTACATTACTTTTCCAGAAAATACAAAGACCTCCGGATAACCCCCGGGACTCTACACAAAACAAGTTATCAAAACATAACTTTCTCCTAACCCTATCACAACTTGCTTTACTAGCTTTAGTCTCCATAAGAAACAAAATAGACGGCCTGTGGTATTTACAAATACTTTTTAGCTCATGCACTGTCGAAGGGGCCGCCATTCCTTGACAGTTCTAGCTGACAACAATCATGGCTGATGGTGGGGCATTTCAAGGCCCGCCTCCTCAGCCATGTCTGTTCCAGCCTCAGATTTGTACTTCTTAACTAGTTGTTGCACACAAATTTTCTTGGAATTTTTTATCTCCTCCTCATAATCTGCATTGATGCATAATCCTCTTTTCCTTTTGAGATTCAGATGCATTCCCAAGTTGTAAGCCAGCTCCAAAGCCCATTTGACATCATTCCTCTTCTGAGCCTTTGCAACGCAATCCTCTTCCATTTCTTGCTGATCCTCTAGTAGCTCAACAAAATACTTCTCCCTAGTTCCCACCCTCTGAAACACAGTTCTGGCACCTGCATTGATAACTCTTTTCATTTTTGGTTTTTTCCTGTAGCTCCACAACTGATCAGCAACTTGACTCAAACAATCTGTCCCCCTCCCTGTTAATTGCAGCTTTCCATCATTGAGTTGATGATTCTGCTTGAACTCCTTCTTGCCAAAGAGCTCATTCAACTCTTGTCTAATTGATAAGCACCTAATATTATCTTTGCTGCCTTCCTCTACCTGCTTGCTTGTTGTCTCTTCCTGAGTTATCGTTAGGCCAGCTAATCCAACCTCATTCTTTGTTGTTTTCATAATAAAAGGTAGGGCCTCATTATTTTCATACACTTGTGCACAGATCTGATTGCCCTCATCCCTTTGTCCACCATCCCAATTATCCCCTCCTGACGCTTGAAGCTTATCCTTCCCTTTCCTAGTTCTGTTTAAAAGGTCTGCTAGCCTCCCACCCAATCCTGACTATTTGTCTTCAAACAAATCACGCCTGGGTGATATACTTACTGAATCATCATCGATCTGCACCCTTGATCCCTGGCTCTCTCTATGACTGAAATTTTGTTGCTCCATAACACATTCAAAAGTTCTCTAAAACGCTCCCCCTACGTTGTCACCCGAACACCTTGCATCTGCCCCTCTCCCCTTGGGAACCTCCCATTCTCTACACTCTCCACCACCCGCTTGTTTATTCTCCGACACCACCATGTTCTCCTCATCTTCTCTTAGCTCTAAACCCCTGGATGGAATAGGCTTAGCTCTGTTAACCCCCAACCCCGGAGCATACATTGGTTTCAAAGGGTCCCAACATGCTGTTGCCATTGGGTTCCTACAGTCCTTCTTATTATGACCAAGAATTCCACAGTTTAGGCAATAGCTATCCTGAATCCTTTCATACTTCAAATCAATCCACAGGTCAGGAGCATTTTCTCTAGCTAGCCAATAACCAGTAGGTAAAGGTTTAGTGATATTCAAAGTTACCTTAACTCTCAAAAAGGTTCTTTGAAGGATGTTATTCCATCTAGGGTTTTTCGTTTCCATCACAACTCCTAGTCTTTTACCAATGATTTCTGCTGATTTGGTCATTATGTACTGAAGTGGAAGCCCATGAATTTGTACCCATAACTCCATGGTTTTGTGGTCAACATCATATACTGACTGTCTCCCATTCCACATCTGCAAGTTCACAAGATTTCCTCTGATGCTCCAAGGTCCACCTTTCCGTATCTGAACACCCTTGCTGGCGTCTATGAAGCTGATGAGAACCTTATTTCTGCCCACCTCTGTAATGGCCACTCCCTCCGGATTTTCCCAAATTCCCAGCAGTGCTGCTTTGCACGTGTTGAAGCTGACTTCCTTGTCAGAGATAATCTTGCCTACCATGTTCAGATTTTCTTCAATAAAGCTCTCATCATATGCTGGGTTGAGACGGACCACATCTCCCTCGATAGACAGCTCCTCTGCTTGTGCCATGACAAGAAATACAAGAGTAAAGAAAGCAGAAATGTCATATAAAAGAGAGATGACAAAGACACTCCTAAAAGGAAGATTCTCCTGAGAGAGAACAAAGGCGGTCTACACCGCTAGATAGTTGTTAAAACACTAGTTGAATCCTTGGAGGATTGAGGTAAGGTGAATAATAATAATGTCTATGAACCCAAGCTGAATAATTGTGATACTGATATGTTATGTTGAGTTTTCTTTTTGTGAAAATCCAATGTCCATTTAGATCTTGTCCAATTTAGGCCATGACTTTTTGGAGTTTAGAACCCATTCATCATGTGTCGATAAGTTATTAAAATAAGGCTTAGGCCCAAGGAAATTTTTTGGTGTACTAGGCCCAAGGAAATTTTATATTATTTAGTAATCATTCTCAGCTTCAAGCAAGGGTTTTTCTTCATCAATGAGAACCAAAAGACTGAATTTAATAAGTTAATAATCAAAGTCAGAAGACAAATTCCACTCTAATACTAATATAATGTGAAAGGGAAGCATTCAAATCCATAATACACAATACCAGCAATCATTTAATTCTTTTTATATTCTACTTTTTTATATATAATAATATTTGCCTAAGATTATATTCCCTAGTTTCATCAAATGCCAAATGTGATCTTGACACAAAACTTAGATCAGACTTGGAGAGAACAATCATCAAAGTCAAAATAATTCTTACTTCAAAAGACTTACTGAATTATTAACACACATGAACAATACCATTTATTTATTAAATTAAATCACTAATTTGTGTGGAAAAAAAATAGCATACATGCTCCATTCTCAGGATCAGTGCCAGTAGATTACAATTTTTAGGTTCTAAGAAGTTTTAAGAAAAAACTATCAGCTATCAGTATCAGACATTTGGCTAACTGATTTAAACCGTTCAAGCTCATCAGAGGGATCCCAATTCAATGTAGATGATTGAATCTTAGACAAAGTCATGAAAACCTCAGAGATGTTTGGTCTTGAATTGATGTCACGGGCAACACACTTTTTGGCCAATTCAGCCATAGAATATGCCAAATCCAAAGGATAAACACCCTCCAAAGAAGGATCCATGAATTCTCTAAGATTCTCCCTAACATTATCTCCTTCAAGAACTTGCCCTATAGTTGATGACAACACCACTTGGCGATCCTCACCAAATCCAACAGCTTCTCTTCCTGAAAGAAGCTCCAAAATCACAACCCCAAATGCAAAAACATCCATCTTTGGTGTGATCACTCCATTCTCAATGTACTCAGCTGGCATATAACCTTGTGTCCCAACAACATGCCTTGTCAATTGGAACCCTCCATTCCCATCATCACCTTGATCCTCAACGGCTCTTGCCAGCCCAAAGTTTGAAACTTTAGCCCTAAAATTACCATCCAATAGAATATTACCACTCTTCAAATCCTTATGAACATGAGAAGGGTTTGTATAGTTGTGAAGATAGTTAAGTGCATCAGCAACATCATGAGCAACCTGAACCCTTTGCTTCCAACTCAAGCCCAAATCTTTGTTCTTGTTACCATGATTATGAAGCCAATCATCAAGATCACCATTCTCAGCAAACTCATAAACAAGATAAGTGTTACCTTTGTGGACACAAAAACCAGACAATCTTGTAACATTGGTGTGATTGATCATCTTGAGAATGTTGATCTCAGCAGAAACATCACCTTTGAGAACCTTAACAGCAGCATCATCACCTTTAAAAGAAGCTCTATAAACAGAAGATCCCTTGATTCTATTATCCTCACCGAAGAATCCGGTAGCTTTCTGCAACTCCTCAAATCTGTAAACCGTTAAAGACTCAATAGCATAGCGTACACCTTCAGAAGAAACAGACCATGATTGAGTAGTAGAGGTGCTAGTTGTAGTAGTAACAACATCCAAAGAACCCTTTTTGACTTCTTCAGTGCTGGTAGAGTCATAGAAAGGCTTCGCCTTTGCCGCCTCCTCCGCCGTTTCCGGCTGCCGTGTACGGCGGCGGAAGCATATGAAAAACAGAACAAAACCCAGAACAAGCAGCAGAACGACAACCCCAATTACAACACCAACAACCACCCATTTCTTTGAATTCCCGGATCCACCGCTTGGCGGAGTAGTCTCCACCGGTGGCGGCGGAGACTCCGGCGGCTGAGCCACCCTCTGCAACTTCTTTGGCGGCTCTGTTTTGAGAGGAACAGAGATCGGAGTAAAGTAGTAGATAACCGAACTTTCAGAAAGCTCATTAGCATCCAAAACGCTCTGTACATCAACCCCGAAGATCTCAGCAATGGAAGAAATCGATTCACCAATGGAAACCAAGTAAGTGAGCAAGTACTTGAAGCCAGCATCACGCTGTTTCTTGGTGGGACACGCGCACCTGAGAGGCACGTGGACACGCTCACCGGCTTGAAGGTTTCGTTCGGGGAAAGAAGGATTCTGAGCAATGAGAGCTTGACACGTGGTGAGTGCCTCGAAGGTGTTGTTGGCGAGGCTGAAGTAGGTGTCGTCGGCGGAGATAGTGTAGGTGGTGTTGTGCTGGTAATAGGTGTTGTTGAAGCACGAGCACGTGACGGGGATGGTGATGAGGGTGTCGGTTGGGATGACTTCAGAGACGGTTGAGAGGTTGTTGGAGGTGGTTATGTTGGTGGGTGTGGAGTTGAGGAGGGTGGAGATTGTGGCGGCTGTGTTGTGTTTTGTGGCGGATTTGAAAGTGAGGTAGGATTGGCAGGTTGCGATGGAGTTGCAGGTGTTGCCTAAGGTTGAGTTGGTTATGGTGTCGCAATCTAGTTGGTCGTTGTTCAGGTATATCTGTTGCCCTTCTGTTAAGGTACTACTGATAAGGAACAAGAACAAGAAGGAGAAGAGTATGGAGGTTGTGGCCATGGTGTGATGGTGTTTTTTCTTGAACTGGTTTTTGATTTTATGTTTATGTATTTGTGGTGGCTGGGTGTGTAATAATAATAATCAAAGAACGCGTCTTTGTTTGCAAGTTTCTGACTTTGACTCTCTATATTCATATCTGCTCTCAAACTTGGAAGGTTTGGAAGCAAGTCAAACACGTCTGGCATAGAGTTTATGGATAATTTACTTTAATCTACTAACTCTGTTTTTTCAGTTTCAGTTATATTTTGGGGTAACTACCAAAGTTTCAAATGAGAAAAATGTTACCCTTTTGATTCAGAATTGACAGAGGTTTAGACTTTAGAGCACTTGTATTAAGCAAGTCAACCTCACTATTTATTATTAACTTATTATATTTATTTATTCCAGAGTGTATCAACTTGACAACTTGCTTTTGTTTCCACCTGTGTGTGTGTGTGTGTCTGCTGCTATAAAGAATTGTTCAAGGTGGAAATGGAAGACTTTAATGGAAGACTCACCACCGCATTTGAAGGGACAAACAAAGCATAGCGTCTACATCACTCAAACTTAATTTTCACTATGTTTTGTTGGAAAATGAGAGTAGAAACATATGAAAACTACATATACGCAATGTAACCTATCTTTCTTTTTTGTCTTGTCTGCATAGACTTCAAATAACAAGACACAAGCTAAACGTTAAGAAATATTAATATAAAACATAGTTTACTTGTATTCTATATGAACTGAGTCAAAAAGCAATCAATGAATCAATGGATTTAATGTTTATTATTACTTTCATTTTTTGTACCATGTAATTGCTTTATACTGAAAATAATAATAATAATAATAATGTATGAATTATGTGTTAACCACATGAATCTCCAAAAGTGAAAAAATACCATTAGAATAATGCTAATCGTAATATAAAATTCAGTGAAAGTAGCAGATAAAGAAGTCAAATAAACAAGAAGGAAAATAACTAAAATTTCACTAATAACTTAAACTATAAGCTGTTTTCATTTAGGATTAATTCATTAATGGAAACAGCATAAGAATACTACCCTATACATCTTATTGATCTATAATGACTGATGTTAATTAATTATGCAGAGGTTAAGAAGTGTTACACATTCTCCCTTTTGTGGGCTGTGTATGCAACACTATGCGTGTCGATCAATCGGGCTTCCTTTTGCTGCAGATTCCTTGTCGGGCGATTTTGATAACAGCATATAGAAGCAGTACCAATACAAGAAGCAATACTGCAACGAAAAAAAGAAAAAGGAAAAACATCATGAACCCAAAACCCCCATGTTTGTAAAACCAGAAATGCATTATACAATGAATAAATGCAGATAATCCAAGTTGGATTTGCAGATAGTTAAAGCAAATAGAAGTTAAGACAACTCACAAGCTAAGGAGACAAAAACTAGAATAGCGAGGCGATATCTGACAATCCATGGAAGACTAGATTCAGGAGTGCAGTTACATCCAGCAGCTTTCTCTGTGGAACAAGTCTGTGAATTTGATGCCTGTAGTTCTCTTAATGAAGTGTTGACGCCTGAAACAGGACGGCCATTCTTGTCCCTGATTTCCAACTTCAGAGTTACTGGTTGAGATTCCCAGTTTATTTCAATAGCTCCAAAGTTCGGCTGGCCTAACAGAAATCCACATTCTAAACTTTAAAACATGAAAATCTAGGCAAACAAGGTTATCGAACTCTCCAGTTATCCTATACAAGTTTTACTAGTTTAGGTCTTGAAATCAAGTTTCTGAGTTGATCTTTGTGGTTTAAGTCTACCAAAGATCCACTAGTTTAGGATAACTCTGGAGTTTTGTTTCCTTGCAAGTGAAAAATAAAAATAAAAAATTAGGAGGAGAAGTTTACCATATATACAAGATTTGTATCTGCAGTTTTTGTCCTTCACCCTCATTGTGGATGGGACCAACCATGACACAAATCTCACAACAAAATGGAAGAAATCCGGCAGAGTCCCTTCAACTGATTGAGTAATCCCACTTGAGGTTACTTCATATAGCGGATAATCCCCGGCGCAGTCATATCTTGAGATTTCCCCAAAGTGAACATCTCCACTTATGAAGAATACTCCACTCCTCTGCACACGAAGGACAACTAAGATTTTCGAGTAAATACCTTTTTCACAGCATGTGTAAATAATACCAATGTAAATCCCCCTAACAATAAATGTTAGATGTCAAATGTACAAGACAAAATGAATGCATTGAAGTTGTTACCTTACTGTCTGCAATTAATTTGAAAAGGTGATCTCTTTCCTTCGGGTAACGAGTCCATGATTCCATATCAAAGAATGGCAGAGTGATTGCTGTATGATTTGGTATAACCTGGATATATAGAAAGTATATAATGAAATCAATACAACCAAGCAAGAGAAGGTCATTATGAGAGAATTTCTCCTCATAAGCTTTCAAAGAATAAATCATGTAGATTGGTTTATTATAACAAAATGTCCCCATAGTTTAAGAATTTAAGCATCACAAACTAAATTCACATAATGATGAATGTCAGAGATCACAAAGACTTATATCAAAATATTGTACCTGAACAGAAGATGCAATGATGGTAATGGCTGTTGGAGGACCCTTTAGTTCTTTCTCAAACCATGACCATTGTGAATCACCCAACATGGTTCCATAACTTCCTACAGGGTCCCTATGGTATCTGGCATCCAAGAGGACAATCTGAAGCGTTTTGCATGGTAAACAACAATAACATGTCTTAGCACAAGATGCATGCTTAAAACAACATCTAACATGTCTATTGGCAATAACATGTTAACATATTGAGTGCTTTATTTAAGTTGCAAGACATTTAAGGAGACCTTGTTGTGGCTACTGACACAGTGATCACTGACCACGAGAAGATTTTATCATTGCAAGAAAAAGTTAAATTAGACATTCTAAATAAATAAAACAGCAATGTTTCAGTTAATACCTTGACATCTCTACCTGCAGAACCATATGTATATGAGGTGTATACACCAGCCTGTTTCCGCCTGAAATACGAAACTGCAATAAGTATCGAATTCTCTAATGCCCTTTCAAAACATCTGAATCAGTGAATTCATATATATATATATATACATTCAAACATTCAATTTCAATATGTATCAACAGTTCTCTTGGACAGAACGTATATCAAATTCTAGCATGTAAATAGGTAGAACATGATAATTCAATGAAGGAGATTGTTGACCCACCTCGGGCTATCTTGAGGTTCATCTAAGAAATCAAGAAGTAACTTTTGGTTGGTTACTTTCCGATCAAACTCTTTTCCTGCATTATTTAATCCATAATCATGATCGTCCCATGTTCCAATAACCTATTACATTCCAAATATAAAAAAGTTAGGCTAAAGAAGTTGAGTAAACACATTCACCATTTCAGTAAATGCACCCACATAAACATACTTTTTGACAAATATCTTTCCATGAGAATCTCAACCAGCAAAGAGGCATAGAAGCTTAGATTGAAGCACCTTAGCATTCTGACGAAGTCGAGTGTAGCCAGGGTGAGACTTAGCCTTCTTGTATTTAGCCTCCATCTCCTGCTCAGAGGAAGGAACAAATCGCGGAACATTCTTCCACGGTCCAATAGTCCTTTCCCGTCCAAATAGTTTAAAAGGGTGTTTGATGTCTCCATAAATATTATCACCAAGCCATATAAAAACCTGGGGATGGAAGTCCACCACAGCATCCCAAATGGGCTGGCAGAACAACCAAAAAAATGGGATACACATATATTAACATCCGAAATACAATTTGAAAGTTAAATCTAATATTCAGCTTCAGCCACATAGAAGACTGTTAAGTGTAAAGCATTGTTGAAAACTAAATTATCACTGAATCTGTAGCTCTAGCTCTGTGATTTCCAAAAATTTATATGTAGATGTAACATAATATAGATAGCTTGAATATGAAAAACTATAGAAGAGCATAAAAATAAGTCATCAGGGTCCTACATATATATCATGTAGTAATATGCCACTACTACCTAATACCTATACCTTCTAACCTAAAGGTGTGACTTCACTTTAGCCTGAACAATTTTTAAATGGTAAAAGTGCAAAACACACACCTCCATAATAGAGTTATATCATGTCATGGATCATTATTCCAACCTATTCTTCACAGTTCACAGAACAGGGAACAGATTCTAGATATTAAGCTATAGCCAAATAGTATGTGTACTTAATCACTAATTGAATTGTTGAATAAAAATAGCAATATATACATATGGATACTTTTTGGAAAAGAAATTCAAAGTCAAGCACAGAACCAAAGTTTGCTTAAGTTGACGTGACATGGAGATTGGAAATAGCATGTTGGTACGAGAATTGGGACATCATGAGTGAATCATTGAAATAACATACGACACTGCATCACATGGGTGAAACAGAAGAAAAAAAGAGAAGACAAAGAAGAAAGTACAAAAACAGAAAAAAGAAAACACTTCCAAAAGGAAAATAAATAAAAGACAGAAAATTTGGAACCTGAGGTGCACTTTGGTTGGAACATGATCCGAAGGCAATTCGAGACACCGTTTGTTGTTGTTGTTCGGAAGAAGTTAAGGTCACGGCCAACATTCCGACGAAGACGGCGCACCACCACCGCCACCGGCGAAGCTCGGAACCCATTTTGGCCAAAGTTCGAAACTTTGAAACAAATTTTTTGTGGGGTGATCAGAGAAAAGAGGACTTTCAGAAAAACAGAAGAACCTTTTTCTTCCTGTGTTTACGACATAAAACTTTTTTCTCTCCGTTTTTCTCTCTTCTTTTTGTTTTTGTTTTGCAATTGAAAAATTGAGAGAATTAAATAGCCTTTGCACCCTGTCACATTGAATGTTATTCTTTTGATGGAAAACAGTAATGTATAAGAAATAAAATAGAATGATTTTATGAGTATATTGTAACATTTATTTTCCTGTTTTAATGAACTCACATGCTCGGTTCTGTTATTGCATGATTCTTAAGATATGTCCAATAACATAAAATAAAAATCTTAAGAAAAAGGAAAGTCTGCAATTTAAGATTTTTAATATTTTTAAAAGATTCATTTTTTTTATATATTATATTACTTAAAAAATTTTAACAAATGTCCAAATTTTTAACTATTCCTAAAATCAAATGTATAATTGTATAAAGCGCTTGACTGAGTCATTGTGTCGGAAATAATTGTAAGAAAAGGCAAAGTCTGTACAGGGAAAAAAAATGCAAAGTCTGAATATATTTTAAGGGAAAAAAAAGAGAGTGAACAACTGAACTTAAATCCATGATATGAAGAAAGGTCTTGGACTCTTGTGGCAATTCATTGAATCAAGTTATGAGCTGTGAACTGTTTGATGATCAAGGAATTTATGTTGACTGTAGTTGACCAGTGACCAAACATGGAATCGATTTCTTCAAGAATAACATGACTGTAGTGTTTGTAAGTGTATCATTCTCATGCTTTCTTTTTTATCTTTTTAATTAGAAAAAAATTAGAAATAAAAGCATGCCCTGAAAGCCAAAAATTCTGGACATTATTGCAACAAATCTACAATAATACCACCACCTTCAAAGCTTCAGCTTTCTAGACAGAATTACACTTTAACAGAAACAGCAACAGTTTCAACATTGTGATTTGTTAGTGGAGTTTTGGCTACATAAAGGTTTAATATGAATACATGATATATGCTTTAACTTGGCTACTCCTCCTAATTTTGATGCAGACATAAATGTTTTAAAACTACTGTTTTTATTGACAAACTAACAAGCAAACATTAACCTTTCCAACAGTGTTTTGGTGGAGATAAGTATGTATAATCGTGCTATGTGTACACCAAAAATCAACTACCAAATCAATTATCTGTAATTCTGTATAGGATACATATTGGAATATAAAATACACATTGAAAGAAGCATTAGTTATCTTATGCGAGTCGTTGCATAAGCAGTGGCTACATACATTCCTTCAGGTGTAACTTTGGGAATTTTGGTAGGTGGGAATCCTTCCTTCCTGTATGGATTTGGTGTCTTCTGCACACAACCAGCACCCATCTTAGATACCAAACGTGCACCACACTTCTTTATTTTGGAACATTTTTTACTACTACCCCCCTCAATCATCATCTTATTCCCTGTGCCATTGTTGTTTATAGCATAAAACATTAGTTTAACTTTGTTTTCATCATGTTGCCAAAAGTTAACAGGATAATAATACATCAAAATGTGAGGGCATTTATAGTTTGGTATCCACTTAATCCATTCAGCATCTTCAATGTTTATTTCCTGTTTTTCCTCAGAATTAGCACTATGAACTTGACTAAAGCAATATAGGCCATCATAGTACTGCAATGGTGCAGATTCTGTATTGCCTTCTATCACAAGGCATACAGCAATTCCCCAAAATTCACTCTGACTACAAGATTCTGGTATTTCCAGGATTATTGATACGGCCGACTCGAATTGAATTCCAAAATGTTCTAGAAATTGTTTGTCTGGCACAAAATAATCATTCTCAAAGCATGCAGGAAGTTCTGTTCCAGGAATCTCCAGTATAGGCCGAAACCGAGAGAATTTCATTGAAGAATCAGGATCCTCCACCTCCTGTTGTAAAGAAACTCTCATGTTAAACACTAATTACTTAACAAGATAACTATCAGAAAGAAAAGCATGTATAATTAGACCTCTAAGTCAATTGCTTCCAATAGACTCCATATTTGTTCTGGATCTGATAAAGGTTTCAGTGAAACACTCTGGCATGCATCTACTCGCTGCACCGTTGGTGGAAGCTTAGGCAGTGACTCGAGGCGAGGGCAATTGTACAAGTAAACATGTGCTGCATTTGGTGGAAGATCAGGCAATGACACAAGGCTTTGGCAATCATAAATGTAAAGTTCTGCTAGTTTGAAGAGCTTAGAGAAGCATCCATCAGGCAGGTTTACAAAATTGTTTTTGCTTAGATCTAAAAGCTCGAGCGAAGACAAGCAGCCGAGATCATAAGGAATTGATCCATCATGGAGGTTGCAATTTCTCAAACTCAATTCCTTCAACATTCTCATACCTGATATAGAAGGAGGCAACACCAAGCTCATTGAAATCGGTGGATGATAACTCTTGAAGCCGAATATCTGTGCTATTGGTTGAATGATGTTCCATGAGTTGGAAGTTTCCTGAACTTTACATCCAGCTATAATGAGCCACATAAGATTCTTCAAATGAACAATAGAAGAAGGTATTTCTCTTAATGCAGTTAAACTTGCATTTAGATATTCTAATGCTTCATTTTCATTTAAATTCTCCGGCAGCTTAGAAAAGTTTGAGCAGCAGCAGATATTGAGCTTTGTGAGAGATTTCAAATTGCCAAAAGTTTTTGGCAAGCAAATGAGATTTTGACAACTCTCTAAATTCAAAGTGCGAAGAGCAGTTACATGACCAAGAGAAGGAGGCAATTCTGCTATGGCGATGTTGTGCAAATCGAGCTCCTCTAGATGTATCATATTTTCCCCAAACTCAGGAAGCTTTCTGACATTTGTGCAGCCATGGAGGTCTAAGCACTTCAGAGATTCCATTTCCAATTTTCTTGGAAGTTTCTTGAGATTTCTGCAGTCAGCTAATGACACTTTGACAAGCTTTCTGTGCTTTCCAAGAGATGGATGAACCTCAAACAGGTTTATGCATTCATCAAGATACAGTATTTCCAGATTGGGGATTCCGGTAAAATCCGGAGTACTAGCCAGGCTTAGAGAATGACTTAAATAGATGGATTTCATCTTAGCAAAGTACTGATCATCAAAACATAGAAAGTTATTAAAAAAGGAAGAAGAAAAGGATAGCAAAACAAGAAGACTAGTTTCTTGAAGCTTCATTAAGCATTATGCTAGCACATCTTAAGTTACCTGCATTCCATTCCAAAGTTGTTTTAGATTGCTGTGAGGCATTTCGAGGCGAACGAGTTCATCCAGAGGGACTCCAAGTGGTAAAGCGTTTAAGGGACATTCCCTCCATACAAGGACTTTTAATCCACTAGACAGACATTTTAGGCCAAGTGGAAGGTGCAAGTTACTTGACAAGATAAGTAGTCTAAGGATCTCCATATTTGAGAACCCTTCAGGGTGCCAGCGAGCTTCATGATGCAAATGCCATAATTCGAGTACTATGCCTTGTGTTGATTCATTTACCTGGTAAAGATTATTGATGAAAATTAGCAGTGACTTGGAGAACTTACGAACGAAGTTCATATTTGTATTAAAGAGTTTTTATCACCTTATTTTTTCTTAGCACATGATCAATGTCATCCAAAGACCACAACCTGCTACGTTTACCAGCAATTTCAGGAGATTCTTCAAAGACAATACTCCTTCCCATGTCTTGAAGTGAATCATGCATCCCCAGAACCCCTGAATCATAAGTTACCAGTGATTTTTCAATAAGAATTTCGATTCCAATCGGAGGATAACGGCCGCAATCATTCAGTATTTGTTTCACTTGATCTTTAGTCCACCCTTTGAAGAAACAAGCAATGTCTAGAAATAGTCCTTTATATCGCCTCGGTAGTCCATCATAGCTTATTCCAAGTGTCCTATGAAGACTATCACTCTCAGGAACTTCTTTTATCTGTTCTAAAACCTCCTTCCATTGTGACACACTTCGTTCGCAAAGAAGTGAGCCAAGAAGCTTGAGTGTCAAAGGAAGGCCTCCAGCATATTTGATCACGGCTTTTGACAGCTTCAGAAAATGCTCTGGAGGTTCATCTCTCTTAAAGGCTTTCCTTGAAAAGAGTTGAAGCGATTCTTCAGGGTTTAAGAAATCAATCTCATACTTTTCTGATATTCCATGAGATGTCAAAAGTTGCATGTCTCTTGTAGTCACTATTACTCTACTCCCTGGACCAAACCATTCCTTTTCTGCTAAATTCTCTAATTGGCTCATATCACTTACATCATCAAGAATAAGTAGAACCTTTTTATTGAAGAGAAAGTTTCTAATAGTGTCTATTCCTTGATACTCATCTTCTATCTTTGTGTCCATAATTTTCAGCTTACTAAGAAGTTCTCTTTGCAAGTTTAGCAGGCCATGTCTTTGACCGGAAGCTTCTCTAACATTGTCAAGGGTGCAACTAATTTCGAATTTTCTTCGAATTTTCATATACAAGACTTTAGCAAGAGTTGTCTTTCCTATGCCTCCCATGCCCCATATGCCTATAAAGCGAACATCCTTTACATCTGGTCTTAAAAGTGAGTTCATGTCTTCTATCTTCTTATCAATTCCAACCAATCCATCCCTAAATGTTGGCAATTTAGGTTGCAGCCTTGTCCAAACAGTTGTGACAATTTCTTCAATTAGTTCTGCTTCCAACCTGCATAAGAGAAAAATAATCTAACATGGACCAAGCATGAATGGTAATAAATAATAGAACAAAAAGAATATGTATGTTCCAAGAATGAATTGATTATATCTTAATTTCCAACAATAATGTAGCATTCACATGATGAGTTGAGATCTTAAAAGCACATATTGCTGATTTTCTTCTAGCAGGTTTTCATTGCATTGCATACAACTTTGACAAAACAATACAAGATTTTCTGCATTAGGATAAATTCTTGAGGTTCAATACCATATTCAAAAGGTTCCAACTTAACATGAAATTTTCTATTAGGCTACCTAAAGTGAGATTCAATCAAAAATTAACAACTAAGCATGCAGCAACATGATTATGCAGAGCCACTCAGAATTCTAAGACCTAATTTTTAAAATGCCATCAAAACTTCTCCTATTCTAATAACAAATAAATTGATAAATTTTTTTTGTCGAAACTATAGGTTATATCCTCCTGTTAGAGAGCCAAAATTGTTGAGAACAGCAACAAAATTCTGAATATGTGTGTATGTATGTGATGCTCACCTTTTTTTGGAGCCCCAACCACTTAAACCAGCTACTTGTGTTAAGGCATCTCTCCATTTTTGAACCTTATCTCCATCATACCTCTTCTCATGTTTCTCAAAGGCCTCAGCAAAACTTCCCTTTTGGTATCTAACATCAGATGCTTCCACATCATAGAAGATAGGGAAAACTTCAAGTTTGGACTCAAGAATGCAGTGAAGCTCCTCCAAGCACCAAGTGGAAGTAGCATATTTTGGTGAGAGGATAACAATGGCAGAGAGTGAGTCCTTGATTGCTCTTGGAAGTTCATCTGATATGACATCTCCAACTTCAAGAATCTTGTCATCTCTGAAAACTATGATCCCAGCATCCTTTAAAGCAGAATACAAGTGGTTTGTGAAGCCTTTTCTTGTGTCTGCTCCCCTAAAACTCAAGAAAACATGGTAACTCCATCTTCTGTTGTTGTTAGAGGTTGATGATGGTGCTGGTGATGAAACTCCTTCCTCAGTTACCATGTTGTATCATTGGACTGTTGCAGAACTCAACTGATTAAAGTTAGTGTTGCAATTTACAAATTGCAACTTCATTCTATATTAGACTATGGTCAATGTAGAAATAGTATTATATAGAAAATGTAATGTAATAAGTGCATAACATGTTAGAGATTTGTGCTTGGGTTTTTTATATTAATGTTAAGATATTATATTGTCACGTGTCAGGGCCTATTATTGGTCATGGTTAGTTCCTAGAAATTACTGATATACTGCAGTCGCTGTCACTTTTTCAATATCTTATAGCCTGAATTTCAATGTTGGGTAGATAACACATGGCAATAAACTACAGTGAGTGCTCAGAATTGTATATACTAGCAAAACATGTTTTGTCAATGCCACAAGTAGAGGAATAAAAAGAAATTAGTATCTTAATTCTTAAATGAACCATTCACAGACCAATTCATTTAATCAATTAATTTTTGCTTTGTTGACCTTCTCTTATGTTTCAACTAATTCAGCAATATGCTAATGATGATTCCTTGAAGGATGCAACTTTTGACCAAAGAAAAAATCAGAGTAGAATTATGTATTAATGGCATGGACAGAGTGTTAACCTGTTGACTGTAGTACCAACAAATTTAAAAATTTGTTTACAATGAAATTACATTTGCAGCCACAAAAACTTAGCTAAAACATAAAAAATCACTCATCTATATGAAAAATTTGAAGACAAAAGAAAAGAAAAGAAAAAATTTTAATTGGCTTATGAGTAACATATGCTGTATTAATGTACTCTATATATTTCTTTATTTAAAAGGATGCAACCAAGAGTGAGTTACAATCCTGAACCAGTTTCTGGTTCTCTATATGCAATAACTTTGCAAAAACACCAACTAAGGGGGCAGTGTTATATGTGCAAGCCTCAGTTTGCATGAAATTGTTCCTCTGATCTTCAAAATTGTCTTGCCAATCAGGCCCTCCAACCAATGCACCAACAAGAACATTAGGGTTAGGTTCTTGGCTACTGTACCAATTATCATAACCTTGTGTACACCCTATGAACCCTTTATTCTCCTTGTATGACACAATGGAAGCACCTCTATGGTGCACCCTTTTAGGGTACCTTGGCCCATAGCCCACCAAATAGCTCATGTTCATTGGGTTTGAGCCCAAAATGTAATCAATTTGTGACTTAGCAAAGCTTAGAATCTCTTCATGATCCACTGTGCCACCATGACAATTTAGATTTTGGTTTGTGCTTTTGAGGAAATCAGAATACACTGAGAGCAAGAATGAAGCTGTTGAAACATATTGCATGTTGTTCCATTGTCTTACATAGAGCAATCCACCTGGAGTTCTTTGCACATTGCTATCATTGTTGTTCTTGTTTAGACATGAACATATATAGTACTCAGCTTTTGATCTATATTGCTCAAGTATATCACTATGCTTCTTGTGTTTTTCTTGGTTTAGGAACTGCAGCAAATACAATGAACCTATTGTAAGATTAAAAATAATTGTAACTCTTATGATCCATATGTAGTACTGAATTAAAATTTGGTGTTTCATGCACCAAGATAATTCAATAGTATAAATTTAATAGAAGTTATCCGTGCAAAAATATATTAAAATTTATATTATTGGATTGTCTTAGTGTATGATGCACAAACTTTATCTGGGTACTTAATAATATTCTCTATCATTGGACTAATAAGCCTAAACTCTTGAAATTAACCACTAATTTTTTATTTTTTTTCAAATTAGAAATTTGAAATATCTAACTTCATTTTTCTCATTGAATGTGTTCAAAGGTAGGTCAACAAGACCCAAGAAACAGGGTGGGTAAAGAGCAGCACATGTGAAGTTCTGAGCCATGTGTATGTAGCATGGTTCAATCAATAGTTTGATAGTTAATATTTTTTTTTTCTTTCTTTTTGTTTCTTGTGCTGTGAATTATCTAGAAATATTGTTCAATATTAGCAAATCTTATGTATGAAAGCTATTCTCCAACAATTTAGGAGTGATGAAACTCATTCCATCTGATTATAAAAATCAAAACAAAACAAAAATGTGATGTGTGAATCTTAAGTTAGCATTGAAGGTGGGCCACACAACTGCAGTTTCTGACCTCACAGTTTGATGGTATTAGCATATCAGTTAGATATGCCATTATTAATTCATAAGGTACATACACATAAAATGAAATTTATAAAAGAAAAATAGTCTTTTTTATAATGCAGTAATGTGGTAAATACTAAATTACTCAGGTGAAAGCTTTCTCTTGTTATGTGTATGAAATTTTCTGTTTATTTTTTAAACTAAGTTATATTATTATTATTGTTGTTGAGGCTATAGAAAAAATTTTATGTTGAAGGGTAAAGTGAGTCATTGAGCTACAAATCTAGGCTCAACCACAAGCCAGATCACTTTGATTGTAGTGTGATTCAAAGCAAAAGCTTTCAAACTCTGCACATGACATTGTTCATGTGTACACACTTTTTAGGTATTAGCAACCATATATAGATAATGTACCTTAACTAGTGTATACTCCACAGGTGACTTTTTTAAAATAAAGTGCTACAAGATTTAACCCCTATTTTTTAGATTAGAAAAGTAAAAATGTTAGACTAAGCTAGAGAGAAATAGGTCACTATTAACAGAAACACAAATACAAATAAAAGGTTTAAAATTTGAAGAAAAGTAGGATTGAAAAACAAGTAAAATACAAACACAGTTACACAACATTTGACTTAATTTCAATGCCTTGAAGGAAGAGACATCAGGCATTATCATAGAGTGATTGAAGGGAAAAGTAAAACACTTTTTTCTTTTGTTAGCAATACTATTTAAGCATTATCGTATTCTAAGTCGACAGATCAGATCATCGATCCACCCTTGTTTTACTGTGGACGAGTGATATGTCGGCTCAGAATACGATAATAAGTACCCGAAAGAATTTACCTTTGAGGCAAGGAGTTGAAGACCAGCATACTTAACATCCCAGCTGAACTCAGAAATGGACCAACCAGTGCCACCAAAAGAGTGAGCCTTTGAAATAAAGTACTGAAAATACATTTCACTGTCGGTGGCCTTGTACAGCCACATGGCTGCCCACAATAACTCATCCTTGTAACCACTCACCGACGCATAGTAGCTCTTCACCACTCCAACACTCTCATCATACTTCCCTCTATGCTTGTCCCCAAATTCAAACAACTGCACCACAACACATTCAATTCAATAGTCCCTTCAATTATTACCCTACTGTGTATGTATCCAGATACATAACATTGATTTTAATTTAATTACGTACTAAAAGTGATAATGACATATTATGGTACCTAATTAATGCAGAAAACTAAAGCACACATATATATAGCTGATTAATTAATCACTAGAGATTAGTTAACTAAATTAATTCTAGAGAAGCAGGATCAGAACCAAAAGTAGCTACCTGCTGAGCATGGTGTAGGAGTAGGTGAGAATAATGTGGGTTTGTGTTCTTGAACACAATTGAGGCTGCAGCCATGGCAGCTGCTGTTTCTGCAGCCAGATCTGAACCAGGTTTTTCCTCATCTATCTTGAATGCTTGCCTTGAGGTAGTCATGTCCTCTGGCCTTTGCCAACAATAATGGTCTGTGTCACCATCACCAACCTTCAACACCCAACAACAACAATCTTGAATCTCTTGAATCAAACTAGTCCAAAACTGTCTCAAGACAGAAATACAAAGCCAGAGATAGATTTTCTCTATCTACATTATATATACTGCCTCAACGTCTCTGTATTTTCTGTCCTGAAACAGTTATCGAACCGGAGGAATTTGAAGAGTATATATATGTGTATGTATATATGTATTAAGATACCTCTGCCCAAAGGACATTAGGGCTGGTGTGAGCTTTGATGAAGTAATCAGTGCCCCATTTGATTGCCTCCAAAGTGTGTTGAAGCTCACCAGCATCTGAAATGTGTTGCAAATATTCAATGGCACCCCATGAAAGCATTGTCACTGTGAAAGCCATTGGCAATCCAAACTTCACATGATCACCTGCATCATAGTACCCTCCAACCAAGTCCACCTTCAAAAGCAAGAACATATATACTTCAATTTTCAACTTGGGAATTATCACAAACACCTAGCAATCTAGAACTAGAAATTGGTGTAACTAACTAACTAACCCCTTGTTCTAGACCATCAGTGAGGCCGGAATGGTGACGCCAAGAGACGCGCTGGTTGTAAGGAATTCTTCCTGAACGCTGTGCCTCAAAGTAAAGGAGGCTCTTTGAGAGTGCATCACCATAATCAAAGGCTTGTTGAGCATTGGTAGTAGTGATGAAAAAGGTTGTTATGGTGATGAAGAAGAACAAGAACCAAAGAGAAGAAGAACAACAATGCTGTACAAGTACCAAGGGGGGAACAATCTTGGAATCTCCAAAACTACTAGTTTGTTTCCTATGATATTGATGATGATGTGTTTGTTCCTCCATTGTTGTTCCCCCTCTCCCTTCTTTCCCTCCTAAACAAGTTTAATTCTTTTTAGGAGTGAAGAAGGAAGGAATGGGAAACAAAAATGAGAAAATAAAAAAAAAAGTGTGACTTAGGATTATTCAATAACATACACTATACACCATACTCCTATGGTGTGAGATTTGAAGTGTGTTTGGAAGATTGTGATATATGTAACATGTGTATGTGTGCCTATAATGTAGGAGGGGTCTCTCTTCTTTAGCCCCACATCGATCTGAATGTGAAACTTTGGTATTTGTTTGTACAAATAAATTTGAAATTTCTAAGGCTTTGATACTTGGATGTCTTTGTTAATGCCTAAAACAGAAAATAAACCCCCTTCTCTTTTGGAAAAATATTATTGTCCCAAACTGATTTATTTTCATTGCTTACTAGTAAATGTTACATCCATTATCTACTAAAAAAAAAATTAAGACTTTTGTTTGTTTTTTTTTTTAACTAAAGATAGGGCGAATCGAAATGTAACATCTAGATGAGATCAATATAAACCTCTACATGAATATGAAGAGATTATATCTTTTAAAAATTTATGTTTATTTTTTTTATTATTGTTTGATATTTTGTTATTATAAATTTATTAATGTTATTTTTTTATGAAAATATTATACATAATTTATGTTTTTTATGTTTCGTTTGAGTTTTACAGAATAACGTCAAATGTTTGTTTTTTTAATATAAATCATGTTAGGTTAGTGAGTTTTGTGTATAATTCTAAAAATTCATTAGCCTAATATGATTTATGTCTATTTATGTTCGTTAGTAAATTATCACTTATAAATTAAGAAAGACGTCAAAAATATAACCATTTTCAGTTTAGGGTTATATAATAAATATCGATTTTTATTTATTTAGATAAAATGGCTGAAATTTTATTATTATGGAATACATAGTATTGATAATATAGATGTTAAAAATTATATTTAACGACCAATAAACTATAATTCAAATGGCATAATTTTATCATATTCATTTAAAACTTTTTTTTTAATTTATTCATTTAGAGGTTGCAGATTAAATTTGGTTTCTAATTTTGAAAAAAAAAAGATAAAAGTATATTTAATGTATAGTATGGAGCATCCTTTGCACGTGTAGTTTTTTTTTTTTCTTTAATGATTTGCTTGTGTATCACACTATCATCGAGAGTTCGACCTAAGGACCTTTGTTTTTTGGAAAAGTTTAGGGGACCAGCAATTTTATTGTATTTTGGTCAACATGTAATCAGTAAAAAAAATGAGCTATTAGATGAAATTTCACACCAATTTCACGTCATCAAATCATCATTGATGGCTAGTTGATGGCTACCAATCACAAATATTGCTAACCCTAGTATTGCTCTTGTTTTTTAATGACCAAGTCAAACAAAGTATTACTACATTTATAATCGAAAAGATTTATTCATTAATAATACTGTTACTTAAAAAAAATATTAAAAACTGACAGATTGATATCATGCAAAATAATTGGCAAAATCTCTAGTAATAATGTAGCTAGCTTCTCAGAAATTTTTGATAATCAAAATGAGTTAGTCAAAAATAGTTAGAATTTATTTATTTAATTTTTATTAATTATTATAATAATTAATAAATATTAAATAAAATAATTTTTTTGTTTATTTAGCATTATTACTGTGTTTTCATAAAAAAAACACCAAATTAAGTTAAACAAACAACATAAAAATTTATGCATTCTAAAATCAAACCATTTTAAATATATAAGATTTTTTATGTGTTATCAATCACACCTTTATAATAGTATTGTCTAAATTTTATATCAAGAAAATCAATAATAATTAAAATTTGGTGAATTCTAACCAACTTTTTTTAAATAAAAAATTTGTTATCTTCTACAACATATATTTTATTGTTATTAAAGGAATTTGATTGAGTCATCATAGCTAGTTATTATTCGCTATCTCTCTAACTTAAATGTGGATACCAAATTATGTAATTAGAATAAAATAATTTTTACAACTTACAAGAATTTTTAACAAAATTCCATTGTATAATTTCATCATTTTTTCCAAACTACCCTCCCTTAATCTTTTCCAGCAAAAAAAAAAATGAAACGAGAGAATTAAATAATCAAATATTCTTTGGTCACACTTGTGTATGATTAATAATCCCTTTAATTATTTACTAATATCTGCAAGATATCATTGAAGCCATAAGTTTTACCGTGAATGAAGGAACTTGACCAAAAAAAAAAAACTTCCACTATCCAGAATTTATTTGCCAATGATATTTATCCAACTATTTGCGGTTAAAATTTTGTGATTCATTCGCGTGGCTAATCTAATTCAAACTCACATTGATCTGTTAGAATTAAAATTTTGTGTATATGTAATCACACACAAGTTTTATGTCTAGTAGATTATTAGCATTGTTTAAGTTGTTAAATGGTTAATCCAGAGCAAGAAATGAAGTCAACAATTTTATTATAAATAGCTATGTATAGTAGTTATCTAAATTCTAGTTAAAAAGATGGTTAATATTAAGTATGATAATAATCAAATTTCTCTAATAATCATAAAATATATCATAGAGGATAATATATTCTTTGTTCATATCTTGATCCAATATTAGGTTCCAGATCCAAATAAAACAAAAAAAGTCCAATCTAAATATTGGTCTTCGCTATCAACCGATCTTTTTAAAAGATGTCAGATTCAATACAGACTCTACTTCTAAAAAGTCGGGTTCGAAAGATAGTTGCAGATAACACTTATTTAAATAAGTAACTACCTTTAAAATTTTTCAATCTACTTCCAGGAGTCATATCTCAACTTTCCTAAGATAAAGGACGGTTACCCACCTTAAAAGGTGAAACTACTCTAACAGTAATTATTGGTTCACCAGTCACCACTATAAATACGCAGAAAGTATTTCTAAGTTCCAATATTCTCTAAGCCTACTAAACTCTTTGCTGACTTAGGCGGAATATCTTTTCAGGTACTACTCTCATTCTTTCATATATACAAGTCCACTTAATGTTTGGATCTATCTTCCAAACCCAATTCACCAATTTCAGCTTATTCACGTAACACCCCTTATTTGAGAGAGAGTTAACTAGAATTTACTTTAAAATTTTAATTTTAAATTTATATAAATAAAATTAAAAGTTATAGTACAATTTTTACATGTTATAGGAATTGATAGATGGGAACTCCATTTTCTCATTGCTAATTATCATCGTGCGAATCGCGGAATATAATAAATCACATGCAAAAAAGGGTTGTTAAAAATTTCTAGAAGATCTCTAAAGAGATCTCAACACAGTTTATATTTTCACACCTTTAACTTTATGGTATACGAAATTCGATATTTACAACCAATATATTCGTCCGCACACGATATGTATTATAATGTAAACTTTTATACGCACTTTATTTTTCTTTGTAATATATAGTTTTTATTTCATTATTATTATTATTATATGTGTATCCAATATGCACCAATTTTAATCTGAGCAAAATATGGCACTTTTATGGCCAAAAGTTGGTCAATTTCTTGCATCAAAAGCGATGTGCGTGCTGCTTTCAAAGACTAGCTTGATCCAAGAAAATAATTAATTAAATAAAATTGATAAATATCACTTATCTAGTGATAAAACGATCTTAACTAGCTCATCAATGTAAGAAACAAAAATAACAATAGCTCCTAGCAAACAGTGGGGAGTTTGAAGAAAATTTTTTAACATAAAAATTATATAATGACATTTATATTAAAATAAAATATATAAATATAATTATTTTTTAAATTTATTACTAATATTTTTTTTTTGGTGACTAAATTTATTACTAATATGATAATAAAGAAATGACTATACGGATAAAGATTGTAAAAAAAAACTAGAATGATACTTTTTGAATTGTAAATAATTTAAAATATTCCACTTTAAAATACTATCTGCTATCAATAGATATTGACATTGTATAAGTTATATTTTCTTAAATATTAGTAGTTTTCTTAAACAATACACATTTTTTTATTTTTCATAGTTATAATTGTAAAAAAATTATAATATATTAAGATGTAAAGTATATAAAAAGAAATAGTGAAAAAGATAAATATTAAAAATGTATAATGTAACATTCTAATTTTTAATACCTCATGATCGTACTAAAAGTTTAGGCGTCATCTACTTCTACTCTTTTTAATTTCATATTATATTTATTTAATATTGAGTCTTCACGAATGTAAACTGAATTTTTAACTATGAAAATAAAAAGTCTTTTTTATTTAAATAAACCACGTAAACACACAAGCATAATCACATAATATATATAATACATACATACTATTATTCATTCCATCCTCAAAATACAAGTTGTACCTCTCTAAAAACTCAAAATAATAAATGACGACAGATAAAATCTCAACTAAACCAACAAATAGGAAATACAACACACACGCACATATATATAAAGTTTTGTATATTGATCGCGACTTCGCGTCAAAACTTTCTGAACCCGCACTGAAAAAAAAATCTGTAGAGGGTGAGAACATCGTCCTCACAGATTCTCAACAGGAAAAAAAATACCATCAAAGCAAAGAGATACTTGCAAATAGAAATAATTTCATTATAAAACAATTTATCCTTGAAATAACTTTTTGAAAAAGTTTTATAAAAAAACTTACTTTAAAAAGTCATAAAGAAGCTCATTTAGTTTACAAGTCAATAAGGTGAATAGTTTAAAGAAATTAAAAGGACCGAGGACATGCCTAAAAGGCTTTCTACCCAACTCACATTACTC
Source organism: Arachis duranensis (assembly GCF_000817695.3). Lineage (NCBI taxonomy): Eukaryota > Viridiplantae > Streptophyta > Magnoliopsida > Fabales > Fabaceae > Arachis > Arachis duranensis. The sequence goes on from NC_029778.3 coordinate 6,922,242, forward strand.
ACTCCCATCCAACTAATACATAAATTAGAGTAATAAAGCAACACCTAGTCCACCCTACCTTAACCTCCATCGCCACATATGAGAAACAACCAGCAGCGTTACCACTGCCAACATGAGGGATCTCTCAGTTGTCAAGCACAAATAAAACAATGCAAAGCATACACAAATAGAGAGTATAGATAGAGCAATTAAATCAAATAGCAGATAGAGACAATTACTCAACTAGACAAACCAAAAACAAGATCAACACCTAAACAATACACACAAATGCAAATGATGCATGCCTGTCTTATGGCTAATGAGCTCATCTATCGGTTATACAGCCAAACCCAATATATCTGGTAGTGAACCATGGCCAGTCTCTGCATGTGCGCATCCCCAAGCACAAAATTCATATTCCTATATCAAATGCATTGGGGGACATCCAGAAAGGTATAAGTGTCCGACTACATCTTGCGACGGAGGGTCAACAGAATCTCAAATTTCAACCTGGAGCAAGTGGAGCCAACCCACTGTATCTACCCAAGAAAAATGCGTAACTCAGATAATTTCTCAAATCTCATATCATTCTCGACCGGGAGCAAGTGGGGGCTAACCAAATACATCTACCCTAGGAGACTCGAACCAAATCTGGAGCAAGTGAATCAGTGCCACTACATCTACCCAGACAGGTATATCATAATCAGAATCATATTCAACATCAATATCATTATCATTTCACTATCAATCTCATTAACCATCTCTTCTTCAATCTCTTCTCAATTCATATTCAATCTTAATTAATCTCATTCATCACCATCATTCATCATCATAATCAATTTTTACATTCATCCTCTTCATACACCACTTCACACTTTATTCCTCTCTTTCCAATTCATTAACTCATCCCTTAAATTCTCGTTTCTAACTTCTATATCCTTAATTACACAGGTTCTAGACTCTTTTCGAGGTTTATAAAGGTTTAGAAGGCTTAAGAAATGGTTAAAAACTTAAAATTCACTTTTCAGAAAATAGGGTGGTCACATACACATGCACATGCTCGCATACGTATGAGTGTAAATTTTTAAAACTCGCGTACGCGGACCACCTTCGCGTATGCGGAAGGTTTGGACAGTGGAGCTCGCTCGTGTACGCATGAGCGTAAACGTGACAAAGTTGCGTACGCAGTCTATGTTTATGTACGCATGGCATATCAGAATGTGAAAATAGAGTTACACATGCATCGGATAATATCTACATATTCGCAGTAATTATCCGCATTCGATCTGAATTTTATGGATATTATTCGATCCGCAGAGCCATTGGATTTGATCGGATCTGATCCGCACTATGGTAGGATCGGATTTCGGATTTGGCAATGATATATGCGGATCTGTTCCGCATATCCGCACGTCTCATATATATTGCATAGTTTAAGAAAATAAACCTTAATGTGATATGAATTTTAGTGTACTGTTTTATGAATTTTATAATATCTTGTTTTTAATTTTTTATGTTGTACTTTAACTTAGAATAGTTAAATTTAGATCTTGTGTTATTATTTTTCTTTTGTTATTCAAGAGAATTTTTATTGATAATATTTTAGGAGTAAATATGTTTAAACAGGTGAAAAAAAATAGATTTTCTAGAACCAAAAAGGACTTTAAAACGATTCTTTTGAATTATGCGAATATACCCGATATCCGATTCGATCCGTGTGTAACCCTATGTGAAAAGGCTGATATGTTATAAAAAATCAGTTTTTCAACGACCCATATTTCAAACCTTGATAAGTTTTTTTACAAAATTTATTTTTTAACTATTTTTGAATCGTTGAAAAGATCGGTAAATAAATTTTTATAAAAATCTAATTTTGTAAAATTTTTCAACTTTGATGATTGAATTACAACCCGCTGAAATTGGCCAAAAATTGATTATTAACCAAAAACAGAATTTTCAAAAATTCATAAGCCAAAACAATTTTTCTGGTATGATATATTACTATAAGAGTAGGGATTAAAAAAAAAGCAAATTAATGTACCAATCCTTTTCCAACTTTTATGACCTCATTTCTCATACCAAAAGTTTGACTAATTATTAGAACAGAAATAAATTTATCTTCTCATATTTTTCGTAAGGATCGGATGATGAGGAGAAAGAAATACGACAAACCCCTGGAAAATTTTCCCAAAAAAAGACGAAACTCATGATGATTCTTAGTTACACCAATCAACAAAAGATTAGGGGTAACATTCAATTATGGGAACATAATAATTAGTCTCGGATCAATAAAAAGGAAAACATAATAATGATGGCACTTCATTATCAAATCTTCAATAAGTCAATATATAGCTTAATTGCCCCATTTGCCCAAAAGTGAACAGCATTATTTGCTCCTGCCCTTCCTAATTACCAAACAAATTTCTGATTCAACAAATAAAAATATCAAAATTAGATATTATGTCCATACTAAAAATTAGGGCAATTTACCATTTTAAAATAATTGGAAAAAACCTTTACCAGATTATAACAATTAGAAAGTTCATATCTTCATGTCTTGTTTCATTTTATATAGAAACCGTGGAAGCTTAGCACGGTTTCTAAATGAACATAAACCGTACCTACTAACCAGGTTTTATGTTGAAGAGTATTTGAATGTAAACCGTGGAAGGCAGCCACGGTTTATCCTCGGTGAATGCAACACATAGACCGTAGGAGGCAGCCACGGTTTATGAGAAAAATTTTGTGTGCATAAAACTTTGGAGGCAGCCACGGTTTATACATGAGCGACTATGTGAAGTAGGGTGGCTAATAGAAAATCTGAGGAGCTTTGTAGTTTATAGAGTCAGCAAACTTATTTACGTTTTAATACGATTTGAATTGTATTAGTATATTTTTATTTTTTAATCAATTTAATTTTATATAAATAATTAGAATTTTAAATTATAAAATTTGTATTAGTTTGTAATTTAAAATTTAAATAGACATAATTTAAATTAATAATTTATAAAATTGTATGTATTTGTATTATTGTACTCATATGATTTATTTTACTATTGTATTCATATGAATATTTGTAACTAACTATAACTAACTATAAGTTTATAAATATGATACTATATAAATCAATGATATCTGTAAACTTATAGTTAGTTATCGTAATTGTGTAAAGTAAAGTACTTTACAAGAATATTTATTGAAACTAATATGTTAATTATTTATATACTTAATCTGGACACTATAATTTCGCATTAAGATAAAAGAAAAATTATTAAAATTATCATGGCTTATTATAATCAACTACTATTAATATTATTGCACATCATTCAGCCACTATATTTATAATTCAATGATTATAATGTAATTTGAAGTATTTCAAAGTCAAAATACATGATATAAAACATCCAATACAATTACATTGTGAACTTTACACATATATGTACTAATATCTCAAAAACTCAGTCAAAGATCAATAGGCATATTTAACGATTGTCACTGAAGTTATTACATATAATTCAAAAATTAAATTATACCACTCAATGGTATTATCACATCCTTGTAAAGTACTTTATTTTACACAATTACAATAACTAACTATAATTTTACACATATCATTGATTTATATAGTATCATATTTGTAAACTTATAGTTAGTTATAATTAGTTTCAAATATTCATATGAATACAATAATACGAATACATACAATTTTATAAATTATTAATTTAAATTATGTCTATTTAAATTTTAAATTACAAACTAATACAAATTTTATAATTTAAAATTCTAATTATTTATATAAAATTAAATTGATTAAAAAATAAAAATATACTAATACAATTCAAATCGTATTAAAACGTAAATAAGTTTGCTGACTCCATAAACCACAAAGCTCCTCGAATTCTCTCTCAGCTACCCTACTTCACATAGCCACTCATGCATAAACCGTGGCTGCCTCCAAGGTTTTATGCACACAAAATCTTCCTCATAAACCGTGGCTGCCTTCCATGGTTTATGTATTGCATTCACTGAGGGTAAACCGTGGCTACTTTCCACGGTTTATATTCAAATACTCTTCAACATAAAACCTGGCTAGTAAGCACGGTTTATGTTCATTTAGAAACCATACTAAACTCCCACAGTTTTTATATAAAATGAAACAAGACATAAAGGTATGAATTTTTCAATTGTTGTAATTTGGTAAAGGTTTCTCCCAATACCTATATAAAACTATTTTTATTAAGTTAATCCTATATAGCTGACTATTGTAACAGTCACGTGATAATAATTTTACAGACAAGAAAAAAGTTTAGTGTTTATGTTAGAGAATATAAAATTTATTTAATGAATAAATATATTGGTAATGAGACCAACACAAGAACAATAAATATATTAATAATAAATGTGTTAATAAAAAATTATATACATAAAAAATTATTTATATTAATTATTATATATTTATGTATAAATATATATTTTAACGTGTATTTATATATATTTTTATAAATAATTAATTTAATAATTAATTTTTAATATACACATAACAATATTATTGTAATAAACATATATATCATTAAACTAGTCCACCAAAATAAACTCACTCTTGTCATTTTATGAGTAAACTTGTCACATCATTGCATCTGTTGACTTAGTAATTAAAGCCATAAAAAGTGATAATTAATTAAGATTAAAGGTTAATTAATTAGATCTAAAAATTAAAAAGTGGACGGATCATATATTATTTCTTATTAAAAGTAGCGGTCCATTCACCTATAATTCGCTCCAATTCCTCTATAAAAACTGTAATTTAGTTTCATCTTAACTAATTATTAAGACAACGTTGAATCTATAGATAGAGGAAATTACATAGATATATAAAAATTATTATTATTATTATTTACACAATATATATAGTACTTAATTATTTTTAATTTTTAATTTTTCACACCGACATGTATAGTACCTGTAGCTATATATGCAATACACGTGTTCCAAATTTGAAGCTCACGTTGTTTTCTTTGTTCTTCTTAATGCCTGGTTTACATCAATCCATTTAAACATCGCTCTCATATATCAGATACAAAAATATTATTTATATCTATGGGAGCTAATAACTCTTTAAATACAAAATTTGATATTTCTTCTCTCTAGCTACTTAATTACTTCTTATTATTTTTCTTTCTCCTTTCCCTTAGTCTCTGATCTTCTTTTAAAGCTAGTGATGTTACAGCTTACATTTAGTATTATTGTATCAAATTTGTTTATTAAATTATTAATTGGGAAAGTTTAGGGGCCAGCAATTCTATTGAATTTTGGCCAGCATGTAACCAGCAGAAAAAGGTGAGCCATTGGATAAAATCTCACACCAATTTCACACCATCAAATCATCATTGATGGCTAGTTGATGGCTAACAATCACAAAAGTTGCTGGCTCCCTAGCATTACTCTTATTAATTTATTGCCTGTAAATTTTGTTACTCTTATTTTATACGATGAATTTTATTAGAACAAAAGTTGGCTAAATCCAAATACGAATTATGCTAGAGTTAATTATTATAAATAGATAGATTAATTACAATCCTAATTGAAAGTGATTATAATAGTAATTAATTGAATAATAAAATGATAAAACTTAAATATAATTTTAGTTAAACAAAATAACTTAAAATTTAAGATAAAACTTTAATTATTATGTATCTCTAAGAGCTTAAAATTTAAGATAAAAGTTTATTAGTTTATGAATTGTTTAATAATAGATAATCAATTTTAAATTTTATCATTTAAAAATTATTTAAATGCATGAATCTACACGGATCATTAGCCTCTTACAAATGACAAAGATTCAATGTATTCATGGCACAAATTAAAGAAAAATTAAACAAGAAGTTTATTAGAAAAGGTCTTGTACACAAAAGAAAAAAGGACTTAACACCGTCTCTATTAGAAAACTCATCCCAGTTTTTATTTATGGTCTACCTGTGATAAAAAGTAACTTTACATCAGCTTTTGCGTCATAAACAGTAAGTAAAAACTCAAAACATCTCTCTCTTCTCCATTAGGAGGAACTAACTTTAATCCCTATTGTGGTCCCACTTAATTAATTAATTAAAATACTTAAAATTAATGTAATTAATTTTTTCAACAATGTAATTTAAATATTTAAATTTAAAAATAATTTACTATTAAAAGATATAAATATTAACTAAATTCATATATAACAATAATACGCAATATATAATTCGGGGTTACACTAATTTATAAAATTACTTAATATTGATTATGATGTAAATAATTAATATAAATTATTAATTAAATAAAAATTTAATTATTTAATCTAATTAATTATTATAATGATTAATAACTTAATTATAATTTAATTACTTAATTAATTATTAATTAAATAATTAATATAAATTATTAATTAAATAAAAATATCAATATTTAATATAGTTAGTTATTATAATTATTATTGAATTAATTATTTAATTAATTAATATTTTTTATAATTATTTATTTTTTATTTGACTTGCTATTTGACAAGTTTAGGCTGGTTAACGGGAGTCCACTCCAACGTTATAACTCTTTTTTTTTCTGATAAAACAGTAGCAGAGCTCCAAAATTTGGCCCGTTAGAAAGGTTTTGGTTAGAAGTCAGTGCTTAATATCATTTCCAAAAAATGTTAATATAATTATTACTTCTACATATGTATATATATCGAAGTATTTAATTATGCATGCTAATTAAGTACTAATCATCATATCACATACATAAAGCGTATGGTAATAATTATATTATTGTTAGTATCTAGCTTTCACACCGTGACAACAGAGTTTATCTAAATATCTATATTAAAACTCTGATGTTAATTAAACTATGCTTTGCACTTAGGTATCTTAATCGAGAGACTTGCTTTCACTGACCTAATAGTTGGCTTATCTGTTAATCTGTTACGTTCAACACTAATCATCATCACAGAATAGAACAAATTAAAATCCGATCCTAACATTAAAATCACGTTCCTACTAAAATTTTCAATTCTGGGGAACTTTTAGCATCATTACGTACATTAGAGTAAGATTAAATGTAGTCCTTTCTAACAATTAACTTCTTTAACACTGATTATTTTTCTTAAAAGTATAATTCCCTTGTTATACAGCAATAAACCATTATTAGTGATTGATAAGCAAGTTATTATATATTTAATTATTTACATATATACACAAATAGGCAAATATTGTTTTTCATATTTACTTTATTCATAAATATAGAGAATTAAATTTTAATTAGTCAGTATTAATTAATTTTTTAAAATAATTCTTTAATCTGCACATTTTGGAGGAACTAGGATTTACGATCAAAATTTAAAATTTAAAATTTACGATTTAAAATTTAGAATAAAAAAATTTTGTAAAAAGATTAGCTGTAAAATAGTTAGTTCCCTAATTTAACTCGTGGTTAATATTTTTTTATCCTTAACTAGTTAACTTTAAATTCAAATCAAATTAAGGGTCCATTATTTGGATAGGTTTCATAAGTTTTTTTTTAACTTATAAAAAGGTATAATATTAATGTCTAGTATAATTTTTAAAATTGAATTGTAACCTTCTAAAAAGATATTCTAGTATTTATACAGAAATTTAAAAAATGACTTCTTTTATAATAATTTTTTTTATCACTCTTCTCTTAAAATAAACACTTTTAAAATTAAAAAACTAAATACAAAATAATTTATTTATAATTTACTTTTTAATATAAATATTTATTATTTAAATTATTTTTAAAAAAAGTTTAATTAAACTATTTATTCAAACAAGCCTTAAATTCGTGTAAAACATGAATATGAATTTCAAACGTTAGGTTTTCTAACTTTTATTCTCTTAACAAAATTTCTACTACTTATGAAAATGCTTATTATTCGCAATTTATTTTAACAATCCTTTCCTTATTACTGCTTTATAATAAAAAAAAAAAAAAACATAGTTGACACAATTTATTTAACCGATTAATTATTCGAAGAATTCGAGATATATTTAGAGTATATAAATTAAAGTTGAGTGGTATATAGCCAAAGGTGCACCCAATTCATGAAGCACCGACGAATAATGCTAAATATTACATGAAATTGTGTCCATATCTCAATTACTTTTATTAAGACATTATATATATACACCAACCCATTTAGAATTAATTAAATACAGTGTCTTACGTGTGGACCAATCCGGAATAATTAATAAAGTTCCACTTCCACAACCACAAAGTCACATTATGCATAATACTAATAATAATGAACAAAAAGTCTCGAATAATCCTAGTACTAATCAAAATCAATTGATGTTTATTAGCTACAAATAATCCAAAAATATAATATACTTAGCTATCAATATGATTTAGTTAATTTATCAAATTAATTAGGGTTCATTTTGTTCTCTGTGTTTATATAAGGTGATGACGAGGAACATTCGAAATTGGTCCACCACGTATATTAAGGTACGGATTTTAAATGTTAGCTGCATTATTATTGTTATTTCTCAAAAATAATTATGCGGGACACGAAACTTTATGAATAATTTTGGGAGAAAATATATATAGTAGTCGGTGATATAGTTTAATTTCTTGCTCAAAATATATATGTAGGGCAATGCAAATCTGATCAGTATTATCACGTCTAACTTGTGGCCCAACTTTATGAATTCACCTTTGACTGATTAATATGAACAACATAGATCTTTAAGTAAAAAAATTAATTGTTTTAAAATTAAGATAGTGAAGCATATATTTTATAAAAATTATAAATTTAATGATAATTAATTATTTATTTTATTATTTTATGAATTTTTTTTAATTTAGAGGATCTAAAGTCAATTAATATATAGATGAAAAATTAATAAAATAATAATTTAACCTTAATATAATTAATGTAGGTATATTATGCAAATGCAATGGCACATGCCAAATTGAAGTGATTTTATTATATATATATAACTTTTAGAAAATGATAATGGGTGCATGATGAGGGCATAATGCAGCACTTGTGACAAAAAGGTGTCATTATATGGATGAGGACACTCTGAGAAATCATAACATGAAACCAAAAACATATCCTCTCAAGGAAACAAGAAAATAGATTTGTTTCTAGCTATAATCTTATCCTCTTTACTCCACAACAACTCAAAATATTTCTTTTATGATATTTTTCTAGTTTAGTAGAACAAATATTAATTTATTATAGACCTAAATTTTGTTTATAAATTTGTTGTTAGTCAATAAATTATTAATATTAACAAAAAAAAAATTTAAACTCTTAACAATTGGTTAAGGGGACAAATCAATCTAAATTGATTAACTCAAACTCTGATTTTGATTAATGTTTTTATGACCAGTGGTCACTTTAATGTGTTTTTTTTACTGGGCTATGTGTTACAACAGGTATTGGGCCAGCCAAAAAATCAATACACCCCCTCCAAAAATATTCACTCCACCGCGTTTTTTTTTAATTGATTATGAATATATATGAATTCAACAAAACAAATGGATAATCAAATATCATGTGTTCTTAATTACCAAAAAAAAAAATATCATGTTTTCTTTTAATAGAAAGACCCCTCAAAAAATTTATAGAAATGATAGTGTATGTGATATATAAATGGAATAAATATATAATAGTAAGATCATACTTATATATATACTTCTTGAGAAAATGATCTTCAAATAATGTTGCTATATATGGATTCATAACTGTCTCTTTTTGTAGCACTTAAATTAGGAAGGGATCCTGTGTGTGTGTGTGTGTGTGTTTTTTTTTTTATATGGGAAATAAAAATGTGAGTGGAGGCGTCATCAGTATGATAAAGTGTGCTAATTGGAATATATTCCTATAAAAAGGGCAGAATATAGTGCCAAATAAAGCAATCTTACCCCCAAAATAGTTGTATTCAAAGTTGAAAACATTAAAAGAGATCTTACATGCATACACTAGATAATTCTACTCAAAACTTAATATTTTTTTATAGAATAATATTAGAGAATTATTTTTTTTTCAGTCAACATCAATAATTTTTCTAAAATTAATTTATTTATCTTAAATTCTACCGAAATCATAAATCCTTACTCCTTAATAACAAACCTTGCATTATAAATTTAAACATTAAAATTAATTAATGTTAGCTAACTAAAAATTAGTTTCTTATATGTTTTTAATATGATTTAATGACATCAATTAATAATGAATTTAGTACCTCTTTAGTTAGAGCTATTAGCAAGGTATAACAAATAATCACTTTTGGATGATACACATTCAACCACATGCTATTCTCAATTCATAGAAAATGTTAAGATTTGAATTTATCTGATAAAAAATAAATTATAAAAAATCAATTTATCTAAATTTAAAGGCGATACATTTTTTTATTATATATATTTAGATCAACAATAATATATTTTTATTATTTTTAGTATAAAAAGAGATTTAAGTTTACTCACAAACATACATATTTGGCTAAGTACTACTTGTCTCTTCAATTATATATATATAGGTGGATGCCTTATTCTATTTGTACTCTTCCCTTTCTTGAGTGGCTTTATTTTCTTTTATGGCCCTAAAAGATAGATAGGTACAACAAAATGCTCTTTACTCTTTAGTACTATATCTCTTTTTTCTGGCCTTGCATGCATTGCATTGGTGTCATCATGAAGTAGTGCATAACTTTGAAAGTCTCTAACATCATCTTCTTGGAGGTATCCTTCTCAATATGCTTGTTTTCTTTTCTTTTTTAGGGGAAAATATTAAAATTTTATTTTTATTTTCAGTTTCTAAATAAGGTTTCATATTATTGAGAAACACCAAAGTTAGTTTAATTTGCAACGAACTTAGTCATATAGATACCTTATATATATATAGTTAGTTGTTGTCTTTGTTTGTTTGGTTTGGATCAAGAATCTTGACTGTTAGCGATACTGTTAGAGATTACTATATTTTTCAGAAATATACATTTAATTTCTCCTATTTAGTTATCTTACAACATATATTCTTATAGCATACTCTTTTTATTATGTGTGTTTTTGTTTGTCTTTATCATGAGATTATCTCATTCTTATAGTAACTAGCATGCATCCATGGGGCATGGATACATGTTTAACTTTAATATTTTGTTGAACTATACATCATCTTATTTCTATTTTCGGTAATGTTAGAGAAACACAAATAATGGGTAAATTTAAACTGTTTGAGCTTATTTAAATTTTTAGAGTAAAATTTTTTTTCAGCTCCTATCTTTTTTCAATTTATACAACTCGCACTTTAATGATTGGAAAATGATAATACATTCCTTATCATTCCTTTTAATTTCATTAGACGCATGAACTCTTATTCTTCAATTTTATTAGACGTATGAGCTCTTCTTCTGTAAGAATTTTCGGTAAAAGATGACAAAAAATACTTATGTGTAACGTAACTTGTATGACCTAACCTTTATCAGTCCTATGTAAATGATAACCATTCGATTGAGATTGTTTAATTTTTACATAATCATCAAAACGATATCTTAATCAAATAGTTATCATCCCGCATTATTTTGATGACTGTATAGACAATAAATAATCCTAATCAAATGGTTCTCATCTATGTAGAGTAGGTAAAAGTCAAATCATATAAGTTAATTTCATATGTAAACATTTTTTGTTAATTTTTATTGAAAATTCTCATAGAAAAAATCGTGTCTAACAAAAGAGAAGAATAGGGGGTAGATTATCATTTTTCAATTGGTAAAATGTGAATTGTCTAAATTAAAAAAAATAGACACCAAAAAAAAATTTACTCAATTTTTTATTATCTCTCAAACATTGTTATTCTATTATTATTCTATTTTGAAGACAAATGATGAAATTAAATGACTCATTTAATTAAGTTTCATGTACAATATATATTTAGAAGACTAAGATTCTCACTTTCGCTCCAATGAACAATAAACAAGTACTTAATATTTAGAATCTTAGAATTAATTAAGCATAAATACTAATTAGATATCCAGAATAACTTAGAATCTAATATTTTTGCATGAGGAGTGTTAGGTGTCAGTAACTTTTGTGATTTATAGCTATCAAATAGTCATTAATAGTATTTTTAATGGTATAAGATTTCATCCAATAGTATAAAATTTAATAAAATTGTTAAAATTTAATAAAGTTGCTGACCCTAAACTGTTAGTTTGTTGCTGGTGTTGTTAATAGCTGGTCAATCATACATCTTACAAAAAATCCACTTGCCTTCAACAAAGCCAAGGTAATTAGCAAGGTTCTGAAAACCGAACCGGTCATCAAATTGCTCTAGATACTGGTTCACTGGTTTATAGGTTTAACCGGTTTGACCGTGGTTGAACCGTAAAAACCGTTTTATAATAAAATAATAAATAAAATATAAATAAGCACATAAAAATATAATTATAGTCTAATATAAACTTGAAAATATCATTCAAATTAAAAGTACTACATAAACCAAATGTTATAATCTCATTCAAATACAAATTCAAAGTTCAAAAGTCAACAAACAAACAACCAAACATAACATAGCAGCATCAAAATGAGCCAAATTTGTCATCAACCATCAAAATCCTCCATAATTTGTTGCAGATTTGCGTCATTGATTTCATCACCTTCATTTCCACTACTTGGACCAGAAAAAGCAAGTGGTGCAGCATAAAATGTACTAGTACTACCACCACCACCACCTTGATCTAAATCAGCATCAATCTCATCTAAGAAAATATAACACATTATCAATAAATTAAAGATAAAAGCTATTGTAATTTATTGTCTGATCAATAAACTATAATACTCACGAAGCAAGTCTTCAATATTACTTGGAAGATCAGGCTCTTTTTCAACAACCTCTTCCGTCACCCAAAAATCAACCTTATCAATAGTTTCAATATCGATTGGATCATATTGCGACTTTTGCTTTCTTTTTTTTTCTTTCATTCATAACAAATTAAATACAATATATGATAAGCCTAGTATATTAGCTATACAAAATCTAATGATGTGAAATGAAAGGATAAAATATAAATTACCTGGATTTAAGACGCAAATTATATGTAACATACACAATATCACGTAGCCTATCATGCTCCAATCTATTCCTTCTTGCTATATGAATTTGATCAAAAAGACTCCAATTCCTTTCACACCCTGAAGAAGCAGATGCTTGGCTAAGAATGCGAACTGCCATTTTTTGTAAACATGGAGCAGAACTACCAAATAACCTCCACCATTCATCTATAAGTTACAATCTCATATCTCAAGTATTAGTTATCAAATTAAGGAAATCAAAACATAAAATAAGTAAATAACTAAAGCTTATTATCAAATAGATATTATTACCAAGTTGAAGTTTTTTTGCAGCTGGAACAGCTTCAGGCCTATCAAAGCTTTCCTTTCGATCTCTATATAAGTGTATTTCTTTCATTGCCTCAACTGAATCTAAATTATTAACCTTGCAATGCAATGTAACAAGATCAAGTAAAGCTCGCATGACATCAGGTGATTCTCTATAATTTTCAGAAAAAAAAGCAATCAGGATTCAAGAAATAGGCTGATTTTCGTTACTCGCGGGAGGAAGAGAACGTTCATTTGAAGCAGAATTATTTTCAGCATTATTATTCCTAGGTAAGTCTTGGTTGATACTTTCTTCCATACCTAAATATTACCAGCAATCCAACCCAGTAATCTCAACTCTCAAGTTCACAACAAATGAACATTGAACAAACAACATCCAAATTCCAAAATCAGAGTATACAAACAACATCTCAGGTTCAAAAAATTCAGAATTCAATTCATAAAATCATCTCTCAAAATCAGAGTATACAAAACGTCAAAACTAGAGTTCACAATGACAAAATCATGTCACAAAATCAGAGTTCACACAATCAGATTTCACAAAATCAGAATTCACAAAATCAATTCACAAAATCAATTCATATTTTATCACAGAATCAGTTCATAATCATATTTCATCACAGTTTCATGACTTCATCAGAGTTCAGTCAGTTCACAGAGTTGATATCACTATATCAGTTCATAACAGTTTCAGAGACTCAGAATTTCATCAAAATTCTTTGTTCACAGAGTTCACAGAGTATCAGATTTCATCACAAAATCATGTTCATAAATCATAACTAAATTAAAAAATAAAAATTACCTGGAAATGAGGACTTCAGTTCTTCAACGCTGCTGACGCTTCTCTATTGCTTTCTCTCAGAGGCAGACGCTGACGGCGAAGTGGCTGAGGGCGCTGACCGTGCTGACGCTGCTGAGGGCGCGACGGAGGTTGAGGGCATGACGCTGCTGAGGCCGCGAAGCTGCTGAGGCCGCGAAGCTGCTGAAGGCGCGACGGAAGTGAGTGCATTGAGGGTTTCAGGCGTTCTGTCTCTCACAGTGGTGGCTGGTGGGTCGTGGTGGGTCGTGGCCTGGTGGCCTCGTGGGTGTTGTTCTGTGGGAGTGGGAGTGTGGGTGTGGGACGCTGAGGCTGGAGTGAAGCACGAAGACGAAACTGACGAAGGAGAAAAGGGAATTAGGGCTTCCCACATTGCAAAACGACGGCGTTTTGCTGTCAGGTTAAAAAACCTGCCGGGTCCCGGTTCGGTTCGACCGACCGATAACCGGCCGGTTCGTCAGTTCAATGCCGGTTATCAAATTCTGCAGTTTCCTTTGTTAACCGAACCGCTTTAGTATCCGGTTCACAGTTCGACCGGTTCGACCGGCCGGTTCGAACCGATTTTCAGAACATTGGGTGCAAGCATATATTGTTATTGTATTTGAAAACACACTCCATTTCTTCTTCCTAACTAATATTTTAGAGCCACTTTTTTTTTTTGGTCATGAGAGCCACTTGAATCAATGGAATAGAAGCCATCAAGAGTGTTAAGACTAGTTTATACATTAATTTGACTCTATCAAAGTCCAAACTCCAAAGGCCTAACTTAGGACTCTCCACTTTTATTACACATGCTCACTAGGAGTTTTTTTATGATAATAATTCAAAAATAAATTTAATATATAGATATTCTAAAAATATACAAGGAGTATTTTTTATAGACAAACAATAATGATATAATTTATTCATAGGTGTTAGAAAGAGTAAGAGATATCAATAAAAAAAGAATTTGTGTGTATTTAAGTTATTGTCGGAATGATATAATATAGAAAGATATTTATAGGTGTTAAGAAAATCGATATAATAAAGACATAATATTCTATAAGAGTAAAGTATTGTTTTTGTCTCCAACGTTTGGGGTAAGTTCTAAAATTGTTTCTAACGTTTCAATCGTCCTACTTAAGTCTATAGCGTTTTAAAATTAACTCAATGTTATCCTGCTATTAGGGATCCATTAACAGAATTGACGGGGGACAAAATTGAGACGATTTTGAAATATTAGGGACTTAAATAGAACGAAAACGTTGGGGACAAAAACGATACTTAGAAATAAATTTTAATTTTATCCTTCAATAATATCAATTTTTTACTGTATATAATATTCAATTATTTTTTAATCACATCTAAGTAAATTACACTTAATCATACTACTTTTATTCTAAATAATTTTTTTATATTTTTATATTAACTTGTAAAATTATAAAAAAAGTAAATTTATTTAGAATAAAAGTAATATGATTAAGTGTAATTTACTTAGATGTGATTAAAAAGTAATTGAATACTATGTATAGTAAAAAATTGATATTATTGAAGGATAAATTAAAACTAAAATTAATTTCTATGTATCGTTTTTGTCTCCAACATTTTCGTCCTATTTAAGTCCTTAACGTTTTAAAATCGTCTCAATTTTATCCCGCCGTCAATTCTGTTAACGAATCTCTAACGGCAAGACAATATTAAGTCAATTTTAAAACATTAGGAACTTAAATAAGGCGATTGAAACGTTAGGAGACAACTTTAGAACTTATCCCAAACTTTGGAGACAAAAAGATACTTTACTATATTCTATAATAAATATTCAAATATACTAAATAATTTTGATAAATTCTAATTGATTCTAAATAAATATAAAATCAATACGAAATATACTTAAATATTATATTGATATATACAAAAATACTTTATGTACATTAAAAATGAGTTATTATATCTTTATACTTTTGATAATTTGATTCATAATTTTTTTTAACTAAATAATCAGTTGTTAGAATACTTAAATTTATCATAATATATAATCAAACCTGAAATAAACTAATAATAATTAAATTTATTTATAATAGTATAACAAAAAAATTCTAAAATATTAAATACGTATTTCTATATACAACAATTAATTAATTGCTGATTTTTTACATACGAACACGTAGCATAATTGTAATATATAATATCCTAAATACATTAACATTATTTCTAATTAAATCCGCATGGAACCATTTAATAATTTCATGGAGTTTTAATTTATGCATTAGATTATTTATCTATTCACCACTCTTAAAGATAATGAAATCCTCCAATAATCATTAGTTTAAAACCCAAAAATTTGCCTTCAAAATTTAAACTGATTTTGGGGTCACCAAGAATTGAACTCTTGACTTTTCGGATTTAGCGCTTTAATATTATGTCATGATATCACTCATTCTAAAAGCTTTAACTAATAAAAAAAATAACACTAATAGTTATATCTCTAATACTTCATAAATCTCTACATTAACTCTCATACTTTCCCAAAAGGAATTGAAGTGAAGCAATTAATAGATTGAATAACGAAAGCAATACTAGTTGTAAAAATTCCAGCGTTAGCGTATGTATGTATAGGCGCAAAAAGTCTTGAAATTATTATGGAAGATGGATGGGAGAAGTGAAAGATAAAGCTGCAAAGTGCATGCAATGGTGACGACAAATTACAACACAGATATCAGAGTTTCCTACTTCCTAATATGACCCTGCATACCATCTTTTTTTCCTCTGTTCCCATTCCAACCGGATATCCATTTAAGCTCTTTTTCTCAAACTCAAACATCTACTCAACACTCTTATGCAATGAGGGACAGATCCAAAAATAATATTATGGGGCCAATAACGTATATAATATTAAAAATTATGTAAAAACATTATATAATATAAGATATATTATAAAAATATATTGACAGAGAATATATTTTAAAGTAAAAAAAATATGTGTATACTTTTAACTAACGAAGTGGTCGATTTTTTGTATCATAAAATTCGCCGATAATGGAATTTGTGTCAAATTTTTCAGTAATTTTCTTTTCAATATAATTAAAAGACAATTAACAAGAAATTCATCTTTTATTTTGTTTCTAAGTTATTTTTCACAATATTCATAGTTAAAAAATATTTCTTAATTGTAGCAGTTGAAACAGAGAGAATTAATATCAAATGAATAAAAAAAGACGGCCACAAGAAGAAAAAGAATTAACTTTATGAGATTTAAAAATTTTTATTTAATTAAAAAATATTAGTAATAATATCTTTTCCTCTTATATCCGTCCCTGCATGCAATAGTCGAAGTTAGTTCGATAATAATTTAGTTAAATATGTTAAATTATTTAATAATTTTTAATGAATAGTATTATATAAAAATTACTGTATATAAATTTTTACTTTTATTATTATTGAATCGAGTTAAATTGCATATTCATAAACACTCGCTTTTAGATATTCTAAAATATCGTCATACATTTCAATATAGTCTTGAGAGTAGATGACTAGATATCATGTAGCCGCAAATGCTCGTGTGAGATGAAACTCAATCTTCTCCATTTCTCATTTGATTATTGTTGTTGTCTTGTCTTTGGACTTATTATTAGTATTCTCTATATATTTATTGCCTCTATTTTTTTAATGAAAAAAGGAAAAAAGATACTCAGATTGAAAAAATAAAATAGATATTTTGGTAACACAATAAAAATATTAGAAAAAATATGAATAAAAATATGATAGTTGTTTTCCTTCGTAAAAGTAGAGATCTAAATTCAAAAAATACTACTAATTATATATCTAAATATTGTAAATAAATAAATATTTTAAAATTTACCAACAAATAAAATAAATAGATATAATTAACATTACTTTACACAAAAATGAAAAAGTAGGCACTGTTTGCGGCGGCTTCCACTTAGGCAAGAGCACATATTCTTCTCTTTTGCATTCCCATTACGAAACACCAACGAAACAACCACCAGAATATGAGTGAAAGTAATGCCACAAAACAGAATACACAAATTAAATGGTTCCTTTGCTTTCGTTGCATTTAATGTAACAAAACCATGTCCCTACTAATTCATTTAAGGTCACTCTGGATAAATTAATTTTAAATTTTAAATTTGATAAACAAAAAATCAGAAGAATGTGCGCTTATAATTTTAGGCATTATAACATTACAAACTTATCTACACTATATAATTTACTTTAAGAGATCTTAATCAAATTTTAAATCCAAATATAAGGTAAAAGTTCAAGTACAATTAACTTCATATGAAATTAATAATTGAGAGTTATTTAATAATAATTTAGTCATACCTATTAACGACTCTTAACTATTAATTTCACATAAAATTTACTACACGTGAATTTTCGCCCATATATGATTAGATTACTCAGGAGAGAAATAAATTACCATTGAGACTACGACCCAACAAGAGAATTAAAACTTGCAATAGCAGCGAAATGTACAATAGTTGGGCCACAGAGTTTACAAGTTTCTGAAGATTGAAGAAGACCAAAGTGACAAATGTGCATTGCTGGCTTCCTTATTTAGTATCATTTATTTGCTGCTCTCTTTACCCCACTTGCAAATTTGTAGGACTATGCAACTCCCAAATCATTACTCATATCAAAATATTTTTTATATTAAAATATTTACACCAAGATTAAAAAAGGTAACTGGGTTGTTTCTTGAAGACAAGGCTTCCAAATTATTAAAATAGACACGGTTGAATGTGAATATCTGATGAAAATACTCATGAGTTTAACTACTTACTAATTGAGTAATTGTACTAAACTCTCTTGGTCTTCTTAGGATGAAAATGACATCTCACTGGGATACAAACTCTTACTTTTATTATTTATAAGGATTCATTATTTTAGCTCATGATTTATAACTTAAATAATATAGTCTTTTCATATTCACTTAAGAAGGCGCAGATTTAAGTTTTTCTATCTTCAATAAAAAAATATATTATTTTATTTTAACATTTACTTTAATTAAAGTAATAAATGTGACAACTAAATATTTATATTTATATTAAATCGAAATTATTAATCTATTAAAATATTATATATTTTTAATATATATTTAGTGATTATTTTTTTTGTTATTAATTTATTTTTAAGAAGGGAAAAAGCTTATTGATGACAGAAGAGAAGAGGGCGTTACAGAGACACTTCCTTTTCCACAGTCTAATAAATAAATATTCATCCTTATTTCTTTCTTTCTTTTATTAATTTTTTTCTCACTTTATATATTCACTTTACTTTGTTCGGAATTCTTCTTCTTCTTCTTTCTCTCTGCTTCACTCTGTTTCTTCTCTGTTTTTCTTATTCTTCTCTCTGCTTCTTTCTGAAGCTCTTTCATTAGAAGCTTCAACAATGGCTGACATTACCCATCTACCTATGGAACAGCTTCAGGACCTTGACTACTGCTTAGACTCTAACCCTCCTTGGGGTATCTCTCTCTCTCTCTCTCTCTCTCTCTCTCTCTCTTATCATAATCCAAACATAACACAGAAATGAGCTTGTACCTTGTTTCTCTCTCTAGCTTTAAAGTTGCTTATGTAAATATATGTATATGTCACTCTTCATCCTCCATTTTCATTTTCATAATCTTTTGTTGCCATGTGAGAAGAATATATAAGCTTCTTAATGTTTAAGTTTTCCACTTTTATCTTATATTCATTTAAAACGAAGGATAATAATTAAAAAAAAAAAACAGAGGAAACAGAGGGTTGTAAGCTTTGCAGCACTATGATATGAAAGTGTTATTAGAACTTCTTCATGTGGATTCATTCTGTCATTGCAAAATCAAATGAATTGAAGAAATGGAAGAAAGTTTCTTTCTTTTTTATTTTCTTTATTTTTATTGTTTTGATTTTGCACATTGTGTTTGTTTGTTTTTTTCCTTTGCTATCGAATGAGTTATCCCAGAAGTGCTAGATTATGCTGTTACTTCGGTTCTGGCGATATGGATCAAAAAGTTGAAATTTTTATTCTGTTGAGATGGAGTGGGGCTAATGTTTTTGCTGTTTCTGTTGTTTAGCACTTTTTCCCTTGATCTTCGGTTCTGTTTGCTAGTTGGGCTGATTTCAAATTGAATATAGTGAAAATCTATATTTTAACATTAACAATGATGTTTTCGTATTAAAATAAAGATAAAAATTTAAACAAATGCACTTTTTTCAAAACTCATTCTTTGGTGTGGAGATATTTGTAATTTTAAATAGATACGTATTTGGCTTCTCTGTATTTGATTATAATTTTAATTTGTACTTGTCCTTTATTGCTATTGATATGAAACAGTACTAATAAGTAATAACAACAGCAGGCCAGTAATGATGACAGTTGTAGTAGAGTTACCATTTTACCCTGACATAACTTCTTCTCCTTCTGGCGTGGGTTGATGAAATCAAAACATTAGCCATTGATAATGATGTTAAAGCATGTGGTCCCCCATTTTAATTTAGGATTAAGTAAATCATTAATCATGTGTTTATGTCACCTGGACACACATACTTGGTAATAAAGATAGATAGTCACAATTTTTATTTGAATTTACTTATGAGATATATCATAATTCTTTCTCCTCTCTTACTCCTGTATAGATAGTGAATCATCCTACTTAATGATGATGTATGTTATTTGTAAAAAATCTGGCTGCTGTTTTCTTATTATATAGCATTGTTCTAAGTAATTTGGAATTCTTCATTTCTTGCAAATTTGGATAATGTGATGTGATCATTGGTTTTATATGCTTTAAGTAATTAAATGTTGAGTTTAGTGATCCAATTTAGGCCACAGCTATCTTGGTTCTCTTGTTTACTTGTATCATGTATTGGATTTCCTGTTGTATGTACCGTATGCTGAATTCTCTCTAAAAATTATTTGTAGATTAATCATATAAAGTAGGGAATTGCATATCGAAACAAACTGTGTATCGATACGCTTTCCGGATTTCTAGTAACTATGGTTTGCATTCTTTTTCTCTTTCACTCACTGTGAAGTTCTGGTCTTGTCTTGCAGCTGAAGCTGTGCTCTTAGCATTTCAAAATTACATATTGATGCTGGGAACAAGTGTGATGATTCCCTCATTGCTGGTTCAAGCCATGGGAGGAAGTGATGTATGCCAAAATTTCCAATTCCTTGCATAAAAAGCAATAGTTGATTTTGGCACACATTTATTGCTTCAAAATTTGTCTTCTTATGTTATTGATTTGGTTGTTCATATGGTCAGGGTGACAAGGCAAGGGTGATACAGACTCTACTCTTTGTAGCTGGCATTAACACACTTCTTCAAGCACTTTTTGGAACAAGATTGCCTGCAGTAGTTGGAGGTTCATTTGCATATGTTTTTCCGATCGCTTATATTATCAACGACTCCTCATTGCAGCGAATTACGGATCCTCATGAAGTAATTTTCCTTCTTTCTATCTCCAAGTATTTCTGATTTTTGTTTTGAAATAGTTACCAAACAAGGACTTAGAGAGCACCTTAAAATTATAGATTATCTATAGAATTGAGACATCTATACGAGTATATGTATCTATTTCATAAGCATTTAGATTGAAGTGAAATTTAAAGGTGTATCAGTAGAATCCATTGGTTATGCTGCAAAAATGGTACTAGTGTGAAACTCAATTTTAGTTTCAAAATGTTAATCATTTAACTTCCACTGAATATTTAAACCTTTTATTTGCATATAAATGACATCGGCAAACTAAAAAGAACTAAGGGATCTGCATATCATCTAAGCTTCTCTTAGAAATATACTTAAATTTCTTTCTTATTTGGTAGGGTATTGAAAGAGAACTTGCCATGTGATTGGTTTGCAGAGATTTACACAAACAATGCGTGCCATACAAGGAGCTATGATTGTAGCCTCAAGTATTCAGATAATCCTTGGTTACAGCCAAGTATGGGGACTCTTTTCAAGGTAATCATTCACATGTGAATTAATTTATGAAGA
This sequence comes from Arachis duranensis, assembly GCF_000817695.3. NCBI lineage: Eukaryota > Viridiplantae > Streptophyta > Magnoliopsida > Fabales > Fabaceae > Arachis > Arachis duranensis. The sequence continues at coordinate 6,944,405 of NC_029778.3, forward strand.
AACTAATTAAGAAAAAATGTTTAATTGTTCAAGCATTTACTTTGGATTTTCTCTTTCAGATTTTTTAGTCCTCTTGGCATGGCACCCGTTGTTGGATTGCTTGGATTAGGATTATTTCAACGCGGATTTCCTGTGGTAGGTGTGCCTGTGATTTAAATTCTAATTGTCATGATCTTTATAATAAATCGTTCCCTCTCTTTTTCTAGTTTGGTAAGTGTGTCTCGACAGAAAATACAAAGATGAGAAAAAGAAAGTTTCTATTCAGAAATAATACTTGAGGAACATATCTATCTTTATACATTATTTGATAATGCTTAATTTATCCGTGGATACTAACTTTGATGACACTTTCTTTAGCAAAATCCTTCAATTCACCATGCTCATTGCTCATTGTAGCATGATATATACTAATACTTCCAATTTACTGAAGTTTATATAACTTTCTTTCATATTTTCTTTTTCAGTTGGGAAACTGTGTAGAAATTGGTATACCAATGCTGTTGTTGGTAATTGGATTGTCACAAGTAAGTGCTTTAGCCTTTAATATGAACTTAGACGAAATGGAAACTGATTTGCATCAAATTGTTCACACACTAATTTGGTATGATTGCAGTACTTAAAGCATGTGAGGCCATTTAGAGATATCCCTATATTTGAACGTTTTCCGGTGTTGATTTGTGTTCCAATCATCTGGATTTACGCCGTAATCTTGACAGCGAGTGGAGCTTACCGGCATAAACCTGTTAGAACACAACACAGTTGTCGTACTGACAAAGCGAATTTGATATCCACTGCTCCATGGTACATACATCAAATAACATGTATTGATTTTCTTCTTCTATGCTTAAATAATTTTGCTGTGTTTGAACTTTAAGGTTTCTTTCTTTCAAATAGGTTCATGTTCCCATACCCTCTCCAATGGGGTGCACCTACATTTTCGGCTGGCCATTCATTTGCTATGATGTCTGCAGTTCTTGTCTCCATGGTGGAGGTATCTATTTCTTGTTCTATCCGTTGCCTATTACTCCCTCCTTCTCAAAATAACTGATTCTTATACATTTAGATTAATTGAAAATTTAATGTACCTAAATAAAGAAATTGTCCAAATACATTAATATTTCAATAATCCTAAATGTAAAAGAGACACTTGTTTTGAGAAGGAGGGAGTATACAAATTTTCAGATTTGCAGGGTTTTTCTTGAATCTTCTATAATCCCTTGATCATGGTCTTTCTTGTTACAGTCAACTGCTGCATACAAGGCGGCATCTCGGTTAGCAATTGCCACTCCACCTCCTGCTTTTGTGCTGAGTCGCGGCATTGGTTGGCAGGTTAGCATTAATTTAAACAATTCTGTATCCGGATGTGATGAGTTATGAATGTACCAAATTCTTAAAATGACATGTTTTGGAATGGAAAGGGTAATATTTATAGTATGGTCAACTTCCTTCGGCTGAGGGATGGAGCTAACCTTGTTTATATTGCTCAGGGAATCGGCATCATGCTTGATGGCCTTTTTGGAACTGGGACAGGTTCTACTGTTTCTGTGTAAGTCCTGCTTTTCATCAAGTTATAACCACAAGTTTCTTATATGTATCTTTCAATGGAGATTGATGAGTGTCATGATTGTTTTTCATTTTAGGGAAAATGTGGGACTCCTTGGACTAACGCGAGTAGGAAGTCGCCGAGTTGTTCAGATATCTGCTGGTTTCATGATATTCTTCTCTATGCTGGGTCTGTACATACAAATCATCACTAAAATCATTCCAAATGCTAATCACTGATGCTTCTTTGTGTGCTCTTTTTGTTGTGTATTCTTCAGGGAAGTTTGGTGCTGTGTTTGCATCCATACCTTTCCCAATATTTGCTGCATTATACTGCATTCTCTTTGGCCTTGTTGGTATGTCATGTCATCCCTTTCTCTAGTGAGATTCCATTGCCATCACTACATACTCTTTTTTCAGTTATTCTTCTATTGACTGCTACCTTTTCTTATTCATCAGCTTCGGTTGGAATATCATTTCTTCAGTTCACAAACATGAACTCCATGAGAAACCTTATCATCATTGGCCTCACATTGTTCCTTGGAATATCTGTGCCTCAATTTTTCAATCAGTATTGGAATCGACACGGCCTTGTTCATACGAATGCTGGATGGGTGAGTTCTTCTTAAGCATCTTTATCTTTTATTATCGTAAACATGTGCTGCCACTTTCAGTTATTTCAAGACTTCAGTTTCAACTTGAGGCAAATTACATTTTCCCTCTCTTTACTTGATTGCAGTTCAATGCATTCTTAAATACCATATTCTCATCACCAGCAACAGTTGGTTTGATAGTAGCAGTGTTCCTTGACAACACTATTGAAGTTGAAAGATCAAAGAAAGATAGAGGGATGCCATGGTGGGTCAAGTTTAGAACTTTTAGAGGAGACAACAGAAATGAGGAGTTCTACACTTTGCCATTCAATCTCAACAGATTCTTTCCACCTACTTGATCTTGATCAAGATTAGAATTCAGAAGCAGCAATGCAAATTAGATTTTCTTGGACCAAAATTCATGACTAACAAAGTGCTAATATTAGCTTTCTTACATCTCTCAATTTTTTGCAGACTATTTATGTAGCCATGGTCTAACTGTGGATTGTAAAGCATTTGGGACCATGCTTTGTAGATGCAATAAAAGTGATTCTTTTTCTTTTTCCCTTCTTTTATCTCCTATGTTAGGTTTAGCTCAACCTAGTAGTTTTATAAATTGGCTTGAACTTATTTAGACAAAACCTAACATGACCCCCCAACCTTTGTAATATTGACCCATAAACGGAATTTTGGGTCTTATTATTTTCCATAATTCCACTCATTTAATAGTTCCTTTTTCTTGCATAAGTTCTTAATTCTTAACCATATGAGCACTCCAAACCTCAAACATGGTGGTCCTTTACCTACTGGTTTTGGATTTGATTGGAGTTGTGTTTTGTCATTTAGGACACTAATAAAAAAGATTGTTCGTTTGATGAAAGAAAAAAGTTGCATTAGATTTGAATTGTCGTTTCTTGTAATTTGATAAACAAAAGTTGAAGCTTCTTTCGGCAAAGGGAAGTAAAGAATAATTGTTATCTATTTTAGCTGCCACCACTACAATGGTTTTTGAGAAACTACAAAAGAACATGAAGCTCCCTAAACCATAAAAATCACAATTTTTTTCCTTTTTCCTTTTTGACAAATCCTAATTTACAATGTACGATCTCGTATATGTCCCATATTTTGGACTTTTGACTTTGTCCTAATAACGTGCCTATATCTCTCAATATTTCAAGCATTAACGCACAACACAATTCTCTGCCAAGACATCATAGTGTACGTTATATGAAAAGGATCAGATTACAGAATTAATAATCCAGGTTTTACAATCATACGAGTTGACCAAACTTACAAAACCCCCATAGACAGATTTCCTAGCAAGGTCTACAATGAAGTTACCCATCACAATTCCCATCATGCAAATCCATAGTGTTAGCAGTTGCATTCACCAAATAAAACTAAACTAACAAATTCTTCACAAGAACTACATGAGAAAAGATATAGATTAGGTCCACAGGGCTCCACCAGTCTGGTGCAACATTGCGTCGATCTCATCCCCGTCCTCCATTTCAAGCTGAAGCAATCAATACACAAAAAACAAGTAGGGTTATGATGCATATCAAAATTTATTTCTAGCTTCAATGAACTGTAGGGGGTGAAAAGGGGCGAACCTCATCAGGAGTCTGTTCTGCTCGGAGACGGCGCCCATCGAACAAGAAGGCGATGGCATTGAAGTCCACAGATTGTCGATCACAATACGCATTCATCAGCTTCTTCAGTTGAGTGTTCTTTTTAATCCTGAAGAAAACTTCATTTCCATCCTACAATACAATAAAAATTATTCTTTGATCAAGTGCTCATCACCATAATACAAAACATAAATCTCCAACTCCATAAAGAACCAAAACTTTTCAAGTGCATTATTAACTCATCATATTATGCATCTTTCACTGAAACTGCAATAATTAAATAAAAGGAAAAGCAGCTTTGCACAAAAATGTATTTACTTGCTTGCAATCTCATTTTACAACATTATGCTATGCATACACATATGAAGAAAATTGAGGTGCTGACATAACATAACTATAGCAAACATTTTGAGCATTGCATAGACACAAGCAGGGTTTGATTTTCAAAAGGGAATTTAGCATACCCATGCCTAGGTTATACTTGTATACCAAACAGCACAAACACGCACACACAAAAGAACACATAAGGGATCAAACCAATTAAGTAAGAGTATGTGTGTGTATAAAACAGTGTTCAATTCCGAACTTTGAAAACTTCGATTCCACTTGCAGATAAAGTAGATAAAGATAAATTCAACACTAAAATAAAAAATATAGCAAAAAAGAAATCTGATCATAAAAAACAGAGTCCCAAAATGAGGAAAAAGATGACACATAAACACAAATTCACAGAAAAACATGAGATGCTTTTCAAGAAGGTTAAACAATTTTTGGTAGGAATTCGATGGCTTAAAACATATATAATGTGAGAGAAGGAAAAACAAACCTGGCCTTTGACCTTCAAATTGATGTGAGCAGATTGATCGTTGGGTTTCTTGTCTTCCTCAGCCATCGTTCTTCGTTCTCTGTGTAATCGTCACTCACTCTCTGAGAAAGTTAGGGTTTTATTTCAATTTTGAATTTCTTTCTTTTGCTTTGCTTCTTTTTTCATTCCTCAGAAGGACTTGTATTTTCGGGGAGCTGACATAACGGGCCACGAATCTATATATTGGGCCTATGAGATTCTGTTGGGTCATTCAGTTGGTTACAACAAACTAAATTCTAATAACTATTAATAATTACTCTATCTAACTACTGGATCACGAATTCAGATCACAAAAGCAAAGTATGTTTCTATTGTTCTCAACTCATCAATAAGCTTGGACCTGCTATTACTACTATTAAACGGAGTAAAAATGTTTTTTTTTTTAATAAAGTAGTATGAAACATTTTTTATTCAACTTTACTCCTAACATTTTTTATTTATATCAAAATTATTTCTGAATATTTTTAATTTTGTCTCAAATATTTTAAATAGAATTAATATTCAAAATTTCTTTGACTCAAATTAAAAACATTAAGAACAAAGTTAAATGAGATTAAATGTTAAGAATATTTAAAAAAAAGTCATAAATACTAGAGATTAAAAACATACTTTACTCTAAAATAAACTAATCAATTTTTTAAAAATTAGCCAATTAAATTGTTAATGACAAAAAAATTAAAGCATTTTTGGTATTATAATTAATTATGGATGTTTTGGCCACTGATAATTTTTCAGAAAACCAGTTGGTACATTTGATTCACCTATTTTCAGTCCAATTAATATATTCTTGTTAGTGATGCAGTTGGTTATGAAACTACAAAAGATCGTGATGAAGCTATATTTTCAGATCTCGGTTTGCATAAAGTTAAATCATAGTTGAATGCTTTAGAAAGAAAGAAACAGCGAATTATTAAAAGGAATGCATTTCTCGGGTATTCCCCTTATTTGTGCCTTTTGAATTTCTCCCAATAATGTGTATATCCTCAACGTTTCAAGGCCATAGCACATAAGAGGAGGCTCTTCTAAGACATTATAGTGTACTTTTGTCAAAGGATCAAAATATAGACTTAAGGATCCAGGTTTCATAATCATACGATTTGACCAAACTTGACAAAACCCCATAAGAGATTTCAAGCAAGGTCTACAATAAAGGGTGTATCACAATTCCCATCATGCATATCCATGGTAACACTCACCAAATTAACAACTACACTAGATTACGTATCAAATTCTTCACAAGCATATTCATAGATTGAATTCACAGGGCTCCCCCAGTTTGGTGCAACATCGCATCGATCTCGTCACCATCCTCCATTTCCAGCTGAAGCAATACACACAAAACAAGCAGGGTTACGGTGCATGTTAATATATATTTTTCCCAGCATCAAGAAACAACAGAGGTGAAGAACGGTGCAAACCTCATCGGGGGTCTGTTCGGCTCTGAGACGGCGCCCGTCGAACAAGAAGGCGATGGCGTTGAAGTCCACAGATTGTCGATCACAGTACGCATTCATCAGCTTCTTCAGTTGAGTGTTCTTTTTAATCCTGAAGAATACTTCATTTCCATCCTAGAAAACAATAAGAAGTTAGTCTTTGATCAAGTGTTCATCATCGTCATCATCATACAAAAAAGACCAACTCCATAAGAAGCTATAAATTTTGACTGGATTGTACACTTAGGACTAATCATTGTGTGCAAGATGACAGAAAAACACCAGGACAAAAGCAATTAGACTTGGTTACCTTTGACCAGATTATATTATACACTCATCATATTAGGCAAAACAAAAAAAATCCAGAAAAGAAACACGGCATCAAACCGAAACAATTCATATAAATTGCACTACTGCAGAAAAATACCAGGTTTCATCCATAACAAAATTTATGTTAGAGAGGTATCAAACTTTTGTTGATTGAAAAGTCAGCATTGAATATTAGAAAACAAAGCGCTAAAAGAATCATGCAACTCTCTAAGGGAACCTTGGAATGTCATTTTACTAACTTCTGCATACAGATGAACTGGTAATGTGTTTTCATGATGAGAAAATAGGGGATAGCAAGTGACATAACAGTAAAGCGCAACAAACACACACTTCTTTATATGGCAATTTGGCTAAGTAGACATTTAGGATTTAGCTGAAGCATGAAAACTCAAAAAGATGAAAAATGAAAAACGAACATGACATGCAAATATAACACTTTAGAATAAAATTGAGGCACTGACATAACTATAACTATGCCATTTGAGCATTCTATATAGATAGCAGGATTTCAACAATTAGGAATTCAGCATAGTTGTATGTATCTCAAACAGCACACACATCACGCAAGACCACATAGAGGATCAAACCTAAATAATATATTTCCCCTTGGATAAACAAAACGTAGCTGATAACTTATAAGTGAAAACAATTCAACTATGAGCGATGGTTAAGCATAAATCGAACTGGATATTATAAGCAATCATCAATTTAAAAAATAAAGTGCAGATATAAAAAAAATAGAGAGGGAAAAAAATATAGTAAACAAAAATCACGATAATAAATCAGAACACCAGAGGGAGCGAATGAGCTACAGAACACTTAAAAACGAAAAATTTATGAAAATCAAGGAAGACGCATAAACGAAAAATTAAAAGAATAATATGATCCTCTTCGAAAAATACTTTGTTTTTTCAGTGAATTCGTTGGTTCTAAAAACTTGAAGGAGTGAATTTAGTGAGAAAATTTCAGAAGATAGAAACAAACCTGGCCTTTGACCTTCAAATTGATGTGAGCAGATTGATCATTGGGCTTCTTGTCTTCCTCGGCCATCGTTCTTCGTTCTTCCTGCGATTCTCTCTCAGAAAGTTAGGGTTTTATTTTGATTTCGAACTTTTAATTTTTCTTTGATTCTTTCACAAAATCATAAGTCATAGCTCAGAGCCACGTTTCTATTTTAGTGGCGCTGAAGTTACGGGCCAGGAATCTTGATATTCATCAGTGAATTGTCTCTGAGGCCCACAGGCTACATCGATCACTAAAATGGGCCTGAGTTGGATCAATATGTTGTTGGGTCAGAGGGTGATTCGCTAAACAAAATCTGGATTCGCTAATTTACATGTTGAAACCAAAAAGAGATTTTTCACTAAAAAAGTAAAAAAAAATATTTATAAAAAACTTAGGGTCTTTCTTTTGGGCTTTAACCTGTATTAATACCAAAAACAAGTATTAACCATTGAGCTTTACCCAAACATATATTTGAATAAAATACTATATTTAAAAATTATATATATTCTCCTTCTAAAAAATATTAAAACATTATTTGAAAAGCTTTTTATTTCATTTGTAATATTATAAAAAGAAATTTAAAAAATATTTGAACAATTTTTTTATTTCATTTGTGAGTATTAAAAAAAGAAATTGAAAAACCAACTTTTTTAGGTAAATAATTAGCCAATATTTATCTTACCTTTTAAAATTTTCTTTTCTTTACTTAACATTTGCACAATTGCACATCACTATTCACTGCTCTGTTAGCCATTGTTGGTTAAAAAAAATGATTCTCTAATAAAATATAAAAAAAATTATACTTGTATGTTGTATCCAACAATATATTGTTATATTAGCCAAAGTGGAGTCTTATACTCTTATTTATTATGTAAAAAGCTATACCAATATAATCATTAATTAGGTTCAATACATAGAAATCAAATTCCTTTCGACGACAAATAAAAAACTACCGTAATTAATCTCTTTTAATTATTAAAAAAAAGTATAAAGCAAACTTATCCAAACGGTCATGGCCATGAGTCAATGTTATATGTTATGGTTATTGTTAGAAAATGAGCTTTTATTCGAACTCAGTGATGTATGGCTCTCCAGAAGAAGTTATCGCGTTTTGATTTGTCAATATTCATTATGAAAATCTGGCACTCATGTTCTTTGGTGCACAAAATTTTGCCAATCACAAATATTACTTGTTTTTTAATCGCTTGATGTTGCCCCTCTAAAACATTGCCTCACGAAGTTCACAATTTTAGTGTCGCAATGACAAATGAACAAATATATCCTACTCAACATATTAACTCTGTTGGCTGCTTCACTTTAAAATTTGATTAATAAAATATAAATTGGTAAATTATATGTTTTGTCTTTAAAATTTGTTAAAAATTTTAAAAATATTTTAATTTTTTTAAGTTTATCCTAAAATTTTTTTATTTACGTTAAATTTATCCTAACAGCTAATTTTTAAAAAAATTTATGATCATTTAACAATAATTTTATAATAACCTTTAATATAAATAAATTAGACACAATTATTAACTTATTATGTATTATTATTGGATTAGTTTTAAATTTTTTGAAAATTAAACAGTCAAGAGTATATTTGATAAAAATTGAAAATTTTTATAGAATAAAATTTAAAAATATTTTTAAAATTTTTGAAAAAAGTTCTTAATCTTTCTATGATTTATTTAGTTTAAAAATAAAGTCAATTTAACATGCACAAAACAAAGAGAAGCGTGCATGAGATTTTTCAACAACATATTCGATGTCGAATCCAGGCAATTTATATTGAATAGACTTTAATACTAGCTTAAAATTGAGAGATCGGAGATAAAAAAATGTTAAATACTTATAAATACTATAGACCTTATTTGTAAGAGATATAAAACTTTTAATATGTAGTATGAACATTATTTAGAATGAGAGTTACTCTATAAAATATAAACGACAATCTATTTTATAATCATGGAAGCCTAAGTTATACATGGCAAAAGTAAATTATTCTATTACTAATTCACTAAAAAACAAACGAAAACAAAAAATGTAATGATTTTGGCTTAAAATAAGAAGCAATTAATTAAATTAATTAATAATAAAGAAGAAAGAAACACAAAAATGATAATAATTTAGTAACGGTCCAGTTTTGGTGGGGTCGTAAACGAACCAAAAAACATGGATCCGTTTTCTCATTGAGTACACCCTCTCTCTTTTCGCAATTAGCAATGCACATTGGCATAGGCATAGCTAAGCACGACGTTGGAGCAGTGCAGGCCAGGTTGGTAATGGCAACCATATGTCCATGTCCATGGTGGTCCTATTATCACTCGTCTTTTAGCTCCCTCTCTCTTTCATCGTGGGTGGGTCCCACCCAGTTCTCTCTGCCTCGTGCTACTCAAACCCTCACAATCCACCACCTTCGCCATTCATATACATAAACAACAACACTCTCCACTCGCTCCACACAACACCACTCTACCCACCCACATTCCCAACAAAGCTCTGTCTAGTGTTCACCACAAAAACAGAGCATGTTGCGCCTCACTCTTCCCGCCATTTCCCTCTTCCTCACTCTCCTCACTCTCACAGGCAAGCATTCTTCTTTTCTGTTACTCTTTCTTTAACTAACTAAACATATAACTAAATAACTGTTTTCTGTTACATGCTAGCTAGCTGAAGCTGAGCAAGTAAGTTCCTAACCGTTTTCTGTTACAGATGGCGGCTCCATTGGCGTCAACTACGGCCGCATAGCCAACAACCTTCCATCCGCCGTCAAAGTCGTACAGCTCTTGAAATCCAACGGCCTCAACCGCGTCAAGGTATACGACACTGACCCCGCCGTCCTCCACGCCCTCTCCGGCACCGACATCAAGGTCACCGTCGACCTCCCCAACCAGCAGCTCTTTGCCGCCGCCAGATCCCTCTCCTTCGCCGTTGCATGGGTCAACCGCAACGTCGCTGCCTACCATCCCCACACACAAATCGAGGCCATCGCCGTCGGCAACGAGGTCTTCGCCGACCCGGGCAACACCACCAAGTTCCTAGTCCCCGCCATGAAGAACATTCACCAAGCTTTAATACGCTTCAACCTCCACAACCAAATCAAGGTCTCTTCCCCGATCGCACTAGCCGCACTCGGAAACTCTTACCCCTCCTCCGCCGGGTCATTCCGACCGGAACTCATCGAACCCGTTTTCGAGCCCATGCTCCGGTTCCTCCGCGAAACCGGTTCCTACCTCATGGTCAACGTGTACCCCTTCTTCGCTTACGAGTCCAATGCTGACGTAATCTCCTTGGACTATGCACTGTTCCGACAGAACGCCGGCGTGGTTGATCCCGGTAACGGCTTGAGGTACTTCAACCTTTTCGACGCTCAAATAGACGCCGTTTTTGCTGCGCTTTCGGCTCTTAAGTACAACGACGTTGAAATCGTTGTAACGGAAACGGGTTGGCCCTCCAAGGGAGATAACAATGAGGTAGGCGCGAGTGTAGAGAACGCCGCAGCTTACAATGGAAATCTTGTCCGTAAGATCTTGACAGGTGGCGGGACCCCTCTAAGGCCTAAAGCAGATCTCACCGTTTATTTATTCGCGCTTTTTAATGAGAATCAGAAATTTGGACCCACGTCTGAGAGGAATTTCGGACTGTTTTACCCCGACGAGAGGAAGGTTTACGATATTCCGTTCACAACGGAGGGTTTAAAGGACTATCACGACCGTCCGTCGACGTCACCATCGCCGTCTACGGCAGCTCCGGCGACTCCTGTGAACCCTGTGACTGCTCCGTCGACTGGTAATGGTGGCGTGTCAAAGAGCAGCGCGGCGAACACCTGGTGCGTAGCGAACCCCGATGCGCAGAAGGAGAAGCTTCAGGTGGCTCTAGATTTCGCTTGTGGTGAGGGAGGTGCTGATTGCCGTCCGATACAGCCAGGTGCCACGTGTTACGATCCGAACACCCTCGTGGCGCACGCGTCGTTCGCTTTCAACAGTTACTATCAGAAGAAGGCGCGTGCGGGTGGTAGCTGCTATTTTGGGGGTTCGGCGTACGTGGTCACGCAAGAGCCTAGTGAGTACTCTATAAAAAACCCTTACACTTTTTTTCTGTCTTTTGGTTATGATTATGGGGTGTAGGTTAGAATGATGGTGACACGGGTTGCTAACGTGAGCGGGTGAGGAAATAGTGCAGGTACGTAAGAGAGGCACGTGATTAGGGTTGGGAGGGAATCTTTCGTGAGAATGACGTGTCATGGCTTTATTGGATAGAGTGTATTAGCATACCTTGGAAGCTGGAAAAAAAATATTGCCTTTTACTAATTCGGTGGAAGAAAAGGGTAATTGTCTAATTGAGCTAATTAAAAAAGATAACATTAAATAAAAAATGGCGTTGAAAATTGGTTACTGAAATAAAGACACAGTCAAAAAGTCAGACTGGGGTGTCTGGAGCACATTGGATTCCATCTATATATGCCTTTGGTGAATTTTGGGATGCCATTTTGTTTTATTTTTTTATGTTCATGGCCTTTATTTTTAATTTATTATTATTATTATTATTTATTTGCTTGCAGAGTATGGTAACTGTGAGTTCCCTACTGGATACTGAAGAATGGAGAGTATGATGCACTTGGCTTATTATGCATTGTAAAGTTATTTGAAAAAAGAATATGGTGGGAGGAGTGTGGCTACTGGCTAGTTCAGAGTAGCTGAGTTAATTTATTGTAGTTGTTGACGATCATCAGTTTCAAGAAATTTTTTGGACTTAGTCATTCCAGTTGGTGGGGAGTGGGTAGCTATATTAACTTTTGGAGATTACTAAATTTGTATATCTAAGTTTCATTTTCATTTTGCAGTAGACTTTGTTTTGGGACTAAAGTAGTAATCATTGTAATGGTTTAGATATGTATACTTATTACTTGTATTTGAACTTTGAAACCTAGATTTTAAGGCAAATAATCCTTTTCTGACACTGTATTGTGCCAAAATGTTCGAGTAGTAGTAATAGATTAATGTGGATTAAATTCTGACAAATCTTGGTTAGAGAAGAAAACTTGTTTAAACTATAGCTATAATGCCACTCAACGATGCTGAGGAGATGTTTAATTATTTAATAACATTTGCATGTGAACTTATATAGTTACAGGAGAATAATATTTTTTACTTTCAGATAGAAACATAATTTAAACTCGAAATAGAATCATTTGAAAAATGAAACATCTTCCCCGTTTAGATGACCCGCAGGTGAATCCTCCTTAAAGAAAATGAAAAACACATAGGCAAAAGAGTAGAGCAACTTTCTATAAGATGATGAGCACCAACACTTGATAACGTGAAGAAATCTAAGAATGAATGATTTTTAATTTTTTACTGCCAATGGGAATGAGAAGAATCTCTGAAACTAGCATTATTCTCTCGTAGAAAAAGGAAATACTAAAATAATACGGCTCTTCTCACTAGATAAGCTTACAGTGCAAATTTTAATGATGGTTAAGTACATTATTATTCAACAAATGCTGCCAAAAGTTTGTTTACTAATGATCCAAGTAAAATCAATTTCTTCATTCATGCATTCAATTGCAATGAATATCCCACACACAGTGCAACCCACTTGATGCAATCCACTTGATGAGTCAAAGAATATTATTATCATGTCTTAAGTCATTAATTTTTTGTCTTCTCCGAAATCTAAAATGAAATTTGCATATATATGCAGCATGGTTCAGTGGATTAATTGAAACAAATTTCCTAAACTTGCACACAAATTATACATTGTTGTGATAAACACAAAGGATATGGATGCCCATGCAAGTGACTCAGTTTTTATGTTACCAATAGAGAATGAAATTAATATGGGTTGAAAACATTCTTCCCATACGCTTATAAATAGGAGGTTAACCTCTGTTGTTAACACACACAATAATAAACAAATACTCTCTTTTTATGCTGCAATCAAATATTCTTCTCTTTATATTTCTTCTACAATTTTTTCTCTTCTTTTATTTTATTAGTATTTTAAATTCTCTTTTCTATTACTCTTTACATATTATATTAATAGCAATATTAATCATCTTTATTATATTGAGATAGTAACAATAAACATATGCGATTCTCTCTCTCTTTATTTTTAATACTTCTTTCTATCTTTATATATATACACATTACAACATATAATATTATTATATATACATAAATTATTATTGAGCTAATTATTTTAATAATAGAGTCTTCTATTTATACATCTTTATTTTATATATATCTTTTATTTTACAACACGTTATCAGCACGAGACTCTGATCAAATTTTTAGGAAGACTTCAGGTAACAAATTTTTTATTATGTCGAAACTCTTTCATCTTGAATATAATGCTTTTGATATATTTGGAAATAATTATTTATCATGGATATAGATGTTGAAATCCATCTTGATTCAATAGATCTTGAAAATACCATTGAGACTGAAAATAATACATCCCAGAAGGATAAAGTCAAAGCCATAATTTTCTTTCGTCGTCATCTTCACGTATGATTGAAAAATGAATATCCCACATTAATAGATCCTGCAGATCTGTGGAAAGACTTTAAAGAAATGTACAATCATGTGATACTTCCTCAAGCCCAATATGTTAGGGAAAATTTTTTGACCTTCTATGTCTCGAATGTGCTCCTGCAGCAGCAGTATTGAGAAAAAGAATTTAAAAATATTCTGATTTAATTTATTGCTTTCTTGTTGCTGAACGCAACAATGAGTTACTTTTAAGGAATCATGAAGCACGCTCAGTTGGTGCCGCCCCATTTCCTGAAGTAAATGCGGCAATTAACCCCAGAAGAGGTAAATGGCAAGATTTTGATAATAAGAAAAATTATGGAAGGAAAAAGAAATTATGTTCACAAGAAAGATCTCACCAGAAGTGGGATAAATAAAGAAATAATGGGCAAAGTATATCAATTGAGGATAAATGCTTCCGTTGTGGTGGAAAGGGTCATTGGTCACGTACCTGTCGTACGCCAAGGCACCTAGTTGATCTTTATCAAGCATCCTTGAAAAAAGATGACAAAGGAAAGGAAACAAATTTTGTTTCAAATGATGAAAATTCCACCACTCATTATGATGTATCTAATTTCTTTAAGGATTCTGAAGGAAATATTGACTATTTGATCAATGATGGAATAATTTGATATATATATGTGTTTGCTAAGTATTCATATGAATAATTTTAATGTGCATGTACTTCTACTCATTTTATTATTATTATCATTTGTTTTTGAAGAGAATGGCAAGGATATGTAATGAAGATGTATGCCTTGCGGATAGTGCAAGTTCGCACACTATTCTCAAAAGTGATATATATTTTACCCATCTTGTGCCAAAAGAGGAATATGTTAATACTATTATTGGCTCAGGCAATGTGATTGAAGGCTCCGGAAGAGCTATAATTTTGTTTCCTGGAGGAACAAAATTTATAATAAATAATGCACTATTATCTACTAAGTCTCTGAGGAACTTGTTGAGTTTCAAAGATATTCGCCGAAATGGATATCATGTTGAGACGATGAATGAGGGAAATCATGTGTATTTATGTATCACAACTCATGATTCAAATAAGAAAGTTATATTAGAAAAATTACCCTCACTTTCATCTGGGTTGTATTATACCAAGATTAGTGCAATTGAATCACATGCCATTGTAAACCAGAAGTCTACTAGCCCAAATGAATTCATAACTTGGCACGACTGTTTGGGTCATCCGGGAACAACCATGATGAGAAGAATTATTGAAAACTCTCATGGACATTCACTAAAGAACCAGAAGATTCTTAAAGCTAGTGAATTTTGTTGTGCTGCATATTCTCAAGGGAAGTTAATTTTAAAGCCATCACCAGTAAAGATTGGATTTGAGTCCCCTGAATTCCTTGAAAGGATTCAAGGTGATATATGTGGACCTATTCATCCACCATGTGGATCTTTTAGATATTTTATGGTCCTGATAGACGCATCTTCGAGATGGTCACATGTGTGCTTATTATCTTCTCGCAACCTGGCGTTTGCGAGATTAGTGGCTCAAATTATTCGATTAAAAGCACAATTTCCAGAAAATCCAATCAAAGCAATTCGTCTTGATAATGCTGGTGAATTTACTTCCCAAGCTTTTGATGCTTATTGTATGGCTAATGGAATAAGTGTTGAACATCCAGTAGCTTATGTTCACACACAAAATGGGTTAGCAGAATCACTTATTAAACGCCTCCAATTGATTGCTAGACCCTTACTTATGAGAACAAATCTCCCAACCTCGGTTTGGGGGCATGCTGTTTTACATGCCGCAGCACTTATTCGTTTGAGGCTAACGAGCTATCATCAGTTCTCTCCTATGCAATTAGCTTTTGGTTAGCAGCCAAATGTCTCCCATTTAAGAATATTTGGGTGTGCGATATATGTTCCCATTGCACCACTTAATCGCACCAAAATGGAACCCCAAAGAAAATTGGGAATATATGTTGGATATGATTCTCCCTCTATAGTGAGGTATCTTGAGATACAAACTGGAGATGTATTTAAAGCCGGTTTGCGGATTGTCATTTTGATGAATCAAAATTTCCAATATTAGGGGGAGAGAATAAGCCTCCTGAAAAGGAACTTAACTGGAATGCATCATCGTTGATGCATTTAGATCCTCGATCAGGGCAATGTGAACTGGAAGTTCAAAAGATTATACATTTGCAAAAAGTAGCAAATGAATTGCCTGATGCATTTTCCGATACAAAGAGGATTACCAAATCTTATATACCAGCGGAAAATACCCCCATTCTAATTGATGTCCCAGTAGGACAAGTAGCCACTGAAGCAAATTTACGCCAAAAGTGTGGCAGGCCTGTCGGTTCCAAAGACAAAAATCCTCGAAAGAGAAAAGAGGTAAATAATATTCCTGTTGAAAAAGACATAGTAGAGACACCTGCAGTTGTCCAAAATTCTGATATAATTCCAGAAGACGTTCAGGTACCTGAAAATTGTGAAAATGACGAGATCTCGATAAATTATGTCTTTATAGGAGAGAAATGGGACCGAAATAAGACAATTGTCAATGAAATATTTGCATATAATGTGGCATTAGATATCATGCATGAAAGTAAGGATCTTGAGCCAAGATCAGTTGAAGAATGTCGACAAAGGAATGATTGGTCAAAATGGAAAGAAGCCATGAAGGCTGAATTAGACTCACTTGCAAAACGTGAAGTCTTTGGACTTGTAGTCCGTACACCTGAAGATGTAAAACCTGTTGGATATAAGTGGATATTTGTGAGAAAACGAAATGGAAAAAATGAAGTTGTGTGCTATAAAGCCCGACTTGTGGCACAAGATTTTTCACAAAGCCCCGGTATAGATTATGAAGAAACGTATTCCCCTGTAGTAGATGCGATAATATTGCGTTATTTGGTCAGTTTATCTGCATATCATAAACTACATATGCATTTAATGGATGTGGTAACAGCCTATTTATACGGCTCATTAGATAGGGATATCTATATGAAAGTCTCTGAAGGATTAAAGATATCTAAACCATCTAATGAATATTCGCAAGGGTTATACTCAGTCAAATTGCAAAGATCTTTGTATGGTCTAAAGCAATCTGGACGAATGTGGTATAATTGTCTTACTGAGTATCTAGCCAAAAATGGATTCAAGAATGATGATATCTGTCCATGTGTTTTCATAAAGAAAACCGCATCTGGATTCATTATAATTGCTGTGTATGTTGATGATTTAAATATCATTGGGACTCCTGAAGAGATTCCAACAATTATAAAAACTCTGAAAGAAGAGTTTGAGATGAAAGATTTTGGAAGGACTAAATTTTGTCTTGGCCTACAGATCGAGCATACAAAAAATGGGATCTTTATTCATCAAGCGACATACACAGAGAAGATCTTGAAAAGATTTTATATGGATAAATCACATCCATTAAGTACCCCAATGATCGTAAGATCTTTGGATGTGAAAAAGGATCAATTCCGCCCTAAAGAAGAAAATGAAGATATCCTTGGTCCTGAAGTACCATATCTTAGTGCCATTGGAGCGCTAATGTATCTTGCTAATAATACGCGACCTGACATATTATTCGCGGTGAATTTACTAGCAAGGTATAGTTCCTCTCCAACCAGAAGACATTGGAGTGGAATCAAACAAATTTTTCGATAGCTTCATGGAACGATTGATATGGGATTGCTTTATCCCTATGGATCCAAGTCACAACTAGTTGGTTATGCAGATGCTGGCTACTTGTCTGATCTACATAAATGGAGATCTCAAACAGGATATCTGTTTACATATGGTGAAACAGCTATATCATGGAGGTCCACGAAACAAACGATAGCAGCAACCTCCTCCAATCATGCTGAAATACTGGCGATTCATGAAGCTAGTCGCGAGTGTTTTTGGATGAGGAGTCTGATTCAATATATTTTGTCATCATGTGGACTGATTGATCATAAGATAGCTCCAACTGTCCTGTTTGAAGATAATACAGCATGCATTGCTTAACTTAAAGGCGGCTACATCAAAGGTGATAGAACAAAGCATATTTCTCCCAAATTCTTCTTCACTGATGATCTTCAAAATCAAGGGACAATTGATATCCAACAGATCCGCTCAAGTGATAATCTGGCAGATTTATTTACAAAGTCGCTCCCAAAATCCTCCTTTAAAAGATTGGTACATGAGATTGGGATGTGCCGATTTCGAGACATTAAATGATGTCGGCATGAGAGGGAGACTGTACTCTTTTTTCCTTGGTCAGGTTTTTTTCCATTGGATTTTTCTTGACAAGATTTTTAATGAGGCAGTCCCTATCACTAAAGGATGTTGTACTCTTTTTCCTTCACTAAGGTTTTTTTCCACTGGATTTTTCTTTAGTAAGGTTTTAACGAGGTAATAATCCTAAATGGTCATCCAAGGGGGAGTGTTGTGATAAACACAAAGGATATGGATGCCCATGCAAGTGACTCAGTTTTTATGTTACCAATAGAGAATAAAATTAATATGGGTTGAAAACATTCCTCCCATATGCTTATAAATAGGAGGTTAACCTCCGTTGTTAACACACACAATAATAAACAAATACTCTCTCTTTATGCTGCAATCAAATACTCTTCTCTTTATATTTCTTCTACAATTCTTTCTCTTCTTTTATTTTATTAGTATTTTAAATTCTTTCTATCTTTATATATATATACACATTACAACATATAATATTATTATATATATATAAATTATTATTGAACTAATTATTTTAATACTAAAATCTCCTATTTATACATCTTTATTTTATATATATCTTTTATTTTACAACATACATGACATTCTCCGCATCATACTATATATTTTTGACACCCTAAAAGTGCATATTCTTTGTGTATTGTAATTTTCCATTTTTATCCCTGACCGGGCCCCGGAAGTTGAACCCATGTGACTAAAGGTACTTAAAAAATAGTTACCCTCTGACACTGTACGTCATGTGTGTTCAATAATGATAGGGTTTTGTGTTGGTTAATAATAACTGGTAACTTTAATTTCTTATTTCATGATTGATTAAATCCATGAACATGTACAAGTGTTTCAATTCATGATCTAATCCCTTTGACACAGTAAACTATTCTCAAATCCTCACATCATTTTGAGAAACAATCAGAAGATGATGCAACTCTGCCCATGTGCCCATCAAACAAGAATGAATCTATATGGTGTAATGGTGGTCTTGATTTTGCTGAAGTTAATTTTAGGAGAAAGTGATTTCATAATAAAACAACTTTTTATACATAACATAAATGCATTTTATACTTTTCTTAGAAACGAATAATAATATAGTAGGATTAATTTGTGATGTGAGAATATTAGAGTAATGATAGGGTAAGAGAAATGGATAAAAAGGCATGTTACTTGGAAAGCTTACAGAAATGATTAGGTGGTGGCACCGCCTAATGTGTCGGGCTATGTTGAATGAATATTGAAGCCAGCACGAGCTGTGATGCACATATCTAAGATTCTTCTTCTCTCAACTCTGATCACTGCAACTCTCAAATTGTCATTTTCCACTAACTCACATGCCCTGTCGTTTACTCACAGTAATTCCAACAATTCATTTATGGTCAATGTCTCATTTCACTCTTCTTGTTTCCAATAACATACGTGTATGGAAAACAATATCTATATATTATTGAATGCATTTTAGATATATTAAAAGTTTTCAGGAATTTTAATTATTGATTTTATATGTTTTATGATTAAGATCAATGATCAATCAAATACTAGATCGCATGTAGTTTCGCTTAATATATAATTATATAGGCATAATCAAACCAACTGCTTAGCTTTTCAACAAGTAAAGAATAAAAATCCTACTCTTTCTGTCTCTCACATTAACAGTGAATATCAAGAGCATATCATCAAATAATCTGTTTCTTTTTTCATGATAAATCCATTTTGATCTCCACTTTTGACATTCAAATTCCAAACACTACTCCAGCATATAATCTTTGTATATTACATTAGTCTTGAATTTCTTTTTCCACTATACATGATGCCTGTTGATAATATGTTCTGCTTATACTAATTCAAAAAAACAGTAAAAACTCAGGTGCAATCGACTTTACGTGAAGTTGATAACTGAGAGTCGTTAGATAATTTGACTGATTTGACTAAAGTTCCATCTAACGGCTCTCAACTATCAACTTCACATAAAATCGACTGCACCTGAATTTTCACCAATATTTTCTTTTTCCTGCCTAGTATCTGAAATTTCGTCCCGACTAATCAGACCCGACCTGAGTTGTACATCTGACTATGGTGGGTGAGTCTCTTATCCGAGATAGTTGCATACACTAGATATCGAACTCAAGACCTATTTAAGTGAATTCAAGCTGATTATCATTCAGATCAATTCTATTGGTATTTAAATATTAAATGTTAACTATACTTTTATAAATAAAAATATATTGTATATAATATCATCAAATTTTTAGGAAATTGAATATAATGTAGTCGATAATGTTATAATGATCTAAGTAAGAACAGTTATAATTATTCCTACCACAAAATAGATGGCAGAGGTGTAATTTAATTTGAACTTGCAATTTGTTAAGGTTACAATGTAACGAGTTAGTCCCACATTAAATAAAATGTAACGAGTTAGTCTCACATTGAAAAATACATAAAAAAGTAAAGAGTATAAAAGATGAGAGATTCATTAATATTGTTTTCGTACATTAAACTCACACTATAGCAATATTCATGCTCTCTTTGACCAATACAGCAAAAGAATTTCTCCACATTGCAGCAAAGAGTGGAAAGCTTGATGTGGTGAAGTACATTCTTAAAACACAAAGATGCTTAAATATGCAGTCACTTCTAAGCACAATGACTTCTCTGCATCGAAATTGTTATAAAGGAGAAATACACACGAGAATATTAATGTAATTTAATCCTTTTTTATATGCCACCAATGCTAGTATGTGTTTTTCTATTTGCAATTTGCCAAGAAATGACTTGTATTAATAAATAATGCAAAAAGCCTCAATGCCACTATTGAATATGTGGTTGATCTTAATGTGGTTAACTCATCAAGCAAAGATCGATGATATCTATGGCGGGAAATTAAATACTCATAACATCATAGAATCTTAGCTTGTTAATATTATTGTTGTTGGATATGAACCGTGTTTTTATTCTAGTGTTTGTAAGTATGCTTGCCACGTGTTTATTGGTACTGCACTATGCATTCTAGTTTCATCGGTTGTTCCAAACATGATGTTGTGTTAGAAAGGTGCTTATTGTCATGCATATTGTGCATACCAAGAGATATAAAGAAGACAGGAAATATCATATTTTGTGGTTCTCTTTTTTTCTTTTTTCTATTTTGTATGTTCTGTGTTTTTTTATTTTGTATGGGAATATGAATTGTATAAAAGTATATATTTATTGTTTCATAAAAAGTTTTCTATATTAATATTTATTAAAGTTTTTTATATTTTAAAAGTAATTTTATCAAATAGTGCCTTTTAAAATGTATGTCTCCTACATATGCCACCAATTTGTGAATACTAGTGCATGACCCGTGCTAAGCACGGGAAATGATGAACTAAATTACTGCTTTAATTTATTACATTATAGAACAAATTTTAATTACAAAAACGCATAGGATTTTGCTGAAATTTTTTTCAATATGTGCTATATATAATTGCACACTCAACACATAGACGACAAATTAAACAAACCATAATCTCCACTTGAAATTGGCAATAAACATTAAATTAACTCTAATAAAAATTATTAAAAAAAATAACATAATGCAAGCGAAGACTCAAAAATAAAATATCTATGTAGTTACTGACTATAAAAAAAATTCCTACAACCTAAAAAAAGAAAGAAAAGTCACAAAAAAATATGCAATAACATCCGAATTGTACAAAAGCATAAAAACTTTAAAGCACATCGTTTAGAGATTCTGAAAAACTTCCCTATACACAACATTTAAGGTAGAATCATCACTTAGTGATCCATTATTCTTTATCAAAACTCTCAAACCCTCTCTAGACTTCACCCTAGACAACGCAACATATAATTGTCCGTGTGTAAAAACAGGTCTAGGTAAGTATAAACCAACTTTACTCAAAGTTTGACCTTGAGATTTATTTATGGTCATTGCAAAAGAGACTACCAAAGGAAATTGTCTACGTTGAAACCTGAAAGGTAGAGTTTCATTATTCGGAGCCATATTCATGCGTGGAATGAGAACTACTTCACCACACTTGTCTCCCGTCAAGATGTTGCATTCAATTACATGATTTCCAAGTCTACGAACCTGTAATCGAGTACCATTGCAAAGTCCATTGCTTTGGTCTATATTCCTTAGAAGCATCACAGGTACACCAATTTTGAGTTTCAACTGATGGTTGGGCAAACCTGAGCAATTTATCGAATTTAGAACATCAGTTGTAATAGCATCCAACTCGTATTCCATGTTGCCCTCTTCAGCACATAATGAGTCTGAACTAAGATAAACTTTTTCATCACTATTAATAAATTCCATAATTGTGTTATTGACCTCATGGACAACTTCAAGAGTGGGTGCCAGAATCGTGCGCTCCTTGAAATAATTAATGTTATCCAAGTTCATCAATAACCCTGTGTAGACAAATGTAACCAAATTCTGAAACCCATCATCAGTATCATCAATAAGTATGTCTTTAGGGATGACTACTTCTGACTCACCATCTGTTGAATCACCTGTCAATCCATTCCCAATTTGAATTAACCAATCTGCAAAAGCTTTGATATCATCATCAACTTCAACCATACCACCAACAGTAAGCCTCATATTCTTTGAAAGCTTTAAGACTGTGCAAAAATCTCATAGATAAGATGAACTAATGCATGCTTGCACAATATCTTGCTGTGAACCCATAGGTATTACTGGAAGAATCTGCCTGAAGTCTCCGCCAAGTACAACAACTTTGCCACCAAATGGAAGGTTTGGATTAAACGATGGCTAAAAGCGAAGAATGTCTTTTAGAGACTTGTCAAGAGCTTCGTAACAATACTTACTTAACATTGGTGCCTCATCCCATATAATAAGCTTTGCTTTACAAATAAGTTTACAAAGAGGTGTTCCCGGCTTTATGTTGCATATAGAGTCCTCATTGATGCTTAACGGTATTTTAAATCTTGAGTGAGCAGTACGACCATTAGGAAGTAGTAAAGAAGCAATGCCACTTGAAGCAACATTAAGAACAATGTTCCCACCACATCTAAGATAAGCAGAAAGAGTATTCCAGATGAACGTCTTGCCAGTACCACCATAACCATATAGAAAGAAAAATCCGCCGCGATCATTGTTTACGGAATCAACAATGGTGTCAAATGCAGATCGTTGCTCATCTGTCATGGTCTTTAGAGATTGCATATATTGCTGCTTAAGCAAAGAACGATCAAAATTAACCTCGTCCAACAATAAGCGATCTTCTAAACCATGAAAAAGATCTAATGATGGGTAGGGCATCGCTGGAAACTCTTTAAGAGACCTTCCATTAGCTTGCATCTTGTCTTCAATTTTTGCAAGGGTCAAGTTCATGATATGCTCGTCAGACAAATGAAGATCTATACAAAAATATAATTTTTATATTAATACATGTAGCAACTTCAAGATAATAACATATCAATAAATAAATTAAAACCATAAATTGTACAATTTTTAACTAAATACCTTGAACATGATGAATTCTTCTTTGCTCAAATAAAATATCCTCAGATAATTCTTTATAGCATCTTTCTAAAACAAAATCTGGACATGCTATGTTGTTTGATATCAGAAGCATGACAAAAAGGTCACGAACATAGTTGGCTGAAGCCCAAGTACTTGCTTCAAGAATAGCATCAATAAATTCTTTGTCGTCTTGCAAGAGACCTAGTGCATAGCATGCTTCTTTGAAAGTGTTGTGTGTAACACCATCAACAGTGCGTATTTCCTCAAAACTGGTGCAACCTTTCTGAATGTTGAGAAGAAGTCTAAGATAATAATCCTCGCCATTACCTCTAGGAACATGTGTCAACCTACCAATAGAATAACCTTGTTTCCTTGGAATCCACATTGAAATATCGTCCTTCCATACAAATTTCTGTGGAAACTCACAATAGGTCAATGACCTAGCCAATGGAAAATATTTATTCACAACAAACCATGCTTGTAATTTAGTGAACTTCGCATCAACACGACTAAGGACATCCTGAATACCCTCGTATTCCTTGAAAATAACAGGATTCTCATCTGGTAGGTGAAATGGAAGTCTGATAACAGCAGGCTCCTTAACTTGAATATCATAACCATATAATCTCCAAGCAGCTTCACATGCAGAAATGTATCTACAATCATAATAGTTGTTAATCTCATCCACAATAGGAGGAGCATTACCATTAACTGATGTCTGGTAGAATGAAGCAGTAACACGATCATTTCCTTTGTGAACATACTTGAATAAATATTTGATGGCAGAAGTTTGGCAAGTATGCTCAACATTAATGTGACAACCATACCTTAATAACAAAGTTGGGTTGTACGGGATAATAAAAGAGTTATCAAGAGTTGCACCCTTTTTTATTATGGTGCGACCATCTTTTGGCCTACAATACTTTGGGAACCCAGCTTCATCAACAACAGTACGTTGTCTAAATTGTTTGGGAAAATATTTGGAGCACAAACCATTTACCATGCAAGGACTATTCTTGTTATACTTGCCACATGGACCATGAACCATGAATTTCTCAACAGCAGCATATAACTTAGGCCTTCGACGTTTATCGGGTATTTGTGCCGATATTAACTTATCTATATCATCAGGAGACCTAGGTTTTGAAAGAGGATGCATGAACAACAAAATATGAGCATGAGGAAGACCCCTCTTCTGAAATTCAATAGTGCATACATCTGAAAATAAAACCAAAACAGCAAAAGTTACTATAATGAAATGTAAATTAAAAAATTTGCAGTAAAACTTCACATTTTTTTTTTAAAAAAGAAGACTTACATCCAGAAATCTTTCCAAAAATATCACCATACTTAAAATCTCTGATTAAGTTGTTTAGCTTAATCTTAAAGACTCTTGATGTAATATCAGGACGATCTTTTGCTTTAAGGCCAGTACCAATTAATAAGCGCTTTATCTCATCCCATTCAGGATTGCATGTGATGGTGACAAAAAAAACTTGGATAACCAAAATGCTTGCAAAGAGCAAATGCATCCTTGCAATTATTAAACATGTATCTAGGTCCACCCGTAAAAGTGCTTGGGAGAATTATTCTTTGACCACTTGAAACAGCATCTGCTTCACCTCTAACTAAAGACTCATGCAATAACTTGTACTTTTCAACCCTCAACTTTGGTTGGTTGAAACGAAGAAAACTAAGACGCTCAGACTCTACCATAGTATATGCATCAACCAAGAACTGTTGGAACAACCTACGGGAGTTAAGCAGAATTGGTGACTCAGATGACCTCATTTGCAGTCGAAATGCAAAGAATTCCCTCATGCTTATTGTATTCCTCTTCTTTGAACCGTCAACATTGTATCGAGAAGCTGCTAAGATGCCTGTTCTATATCCATCCTCACCATATGGAAAAATAAGAGGATACTGCAAAGCCAAATACAATGGATGGATAACATCAATCTTCTTTAGTTGTTTTGATTTGGTTTCCAATATGATATCTCTGTCCAATAAAGAATCATCAATGTCACCAACTACCAATGCTGCAACTTCTGATGCAGTAGGCAAGTTGTATCGCCGACCATCTTTTTCCCTACGCCTAATCAGTTTTAACTTCATATCAAGAGAATGTGACTCGGTGAATCTATCCCGAGCATAACGGAACGACTGTGCCAAAGGATTATGCTCATCTAGCATATTTTTCAGCATACAAACTATATCATGTTCAAGATTACCCACCAAACTTACTGGGCTGAAAAAAAAAAAGAGAAAAGAAAATATGACAAACACAACATATTGATGGACCTTAAATGAGTAAGTGAATAAAGTTGATACTATAAAGAGTATGCTTTGTGTATACAAAAAAAAAAAACTTACAGAACAGCACTAATTCTGTTATGAATCTCGTTGTCCGTATCATAAATGTAGAGCTGTGCAAATCTTGGTTTTTCATTTGCTTGTGGAATAAGACTTCCGATTGAGTGATAGTTCTGGCCACTCAAAATAAATGACGGCGGACCGGAACCATTGTTAATTTTATGGTTAATCTTGCCAGCCATTGATGTGAATGAAAACATTGCATTAAATGCCCTTATGTTTTTTCGAAAGTATCGGCCCATTTCATCGTCCAAAAAATACAATGCTTTTAGATTATCTGGGGCCTGTTTCATTAGGGGCAACTCAACTTTGCCATCCATACAGCACAAACCAAAATGAGGAGTGACACTATTGATACTCTTTGAAAGTCTCTCATGATCCCACATCAAAGCTTTGCAATATATACATGTATGAGAAGGATCACCCGCATCCCAAAAAGCTTTAAAATAAAATTTTAATTTCATTAGCTAATATAATGTAAATTATATTTTGAATCATTTAATATATCTATATTTGTGTAACGAATTTTCAATCTAATGAAAACATACCTTCTTCATCAATAACTAAGCTGTCAATCTCGTATGCAGTCGCACTTTCATCTAAATAAAAAAAAAATTAAGCAAAAGACATTTCTAATACTTATAATTCTTTTTAAAAATTATTCAAATGTGCAATAACTTCTATCTATTTAACAATTTTTTTTAAAAAGGTAAAAAAAAAGTACTTTTTTCAAAAATCAATCCAAACCTTCCTAAAGTGAAATTTGAACAATTACTAAATTAGTCAAGTAAAAGTTGGAATACCTTCATGATGATATAAATCTGATACATTGGAATCATGAATTACATTATTTGCATTTTTAGAAGACTGTCCAAGGTCATGAACAGAAGATGTAAATAGCTCGTTGTTACTTCTGCATACTTCTCTGATAATTGTATCTGTTTGCTTGGTGAATCTCTTGTGATTATGTATAATACAACTGAAAAAAGACATAAAAAAACTCAAACAAATAACTACAATGAATTTTCATTAAGCTAATTATTGGTTAGAGTGATAACAACATAAAAAAAATTAACATATAAAAAAATTATAAATTCACACCTCTCCAAATTATTATTCATGGTTGAAGAGGTTATTATTTTATTGTTGCAAAACAGATAATCAGCACCATCAACGTAGGTAGGTTTATGACTTTTATCCTTTTGTAAATTTGCATTAGTGTTACTAAGGATACATGATTTATATCTGCTGCTATTATTCCAACCTACTGTAACAAAATTAAACAAAATCCTTATTAACCAAAAGAATGATAAAAAAAAACCTCAAAGAGAAACAGAATGGTTAATCAAAAAATTATTAATTACACTTTTATATTATGAGAAGTACAAACCATTTGTAACATCTAACAAAGGAGTTCTGATGCTGGTAGGATCAACGAATGTTGCTTTAGCAGACAGCATATTATCAGAGGGATTAACGATAGCTTTTGTTGAGGAACATGTTCCCTTTAATGTAACTTTTTTCTTATCTCGGCTGCTGGAGATATTAGAACTCAAATTCACAGGATCATGAAAATTCACTTTAAACATTTGGTGACCTATATACACATAGTAAAAGGAATTAACAATACATTTGTAAAAGTAAATTAATATAATTAAAAGATATTTTACAATTGATTAACATGATCATTTTAAGCAACATGCTTTTCTTCTAAAGAGACACATGTATTATAAAATGTAACCAAATTTTATTATTACCTGTACAACTTGAATGACCTTTCTCAGTTGATATGAAGCGACTAATACTGTCATTTGAAACAGCTGAAGAAGTTCTCTTGAGAGGAAGCACGACTTGAGGTGAATGATCTTTTGGAGATGTATCAAGAAAATCAGAAACTACTTAAATAATGTGAATATGGGCATGAACATGTATAGTTGATGAAAAAATAACTTCAAACTTACAACTATATCTAAGAACATCATTGACATTCAAAGTATGGTTCAACCTCTTGCTTCTTAAAATGCTCATTCGCCTGGCTCTTGCAAGCTTGGGAGTCAATCGATAGTCTTCTAGTACCATGACTAATGAAACTAATGATAACAAATAAAATATGCAGATTATGATGATATTTTTCCAAGCAGTGCATAATACAATATACTAAGTAACTCTACAGGGGATGACTGTTTATAATAATGTGAAAGAAAACATGGAAGATAAATTCACAGAAAGAAACTGAGGAAGAAATTTGCAGCTTTTACAAAAAAATGTGTATCAATTGGTTGTAGTTGGAAATGAACTCAAATAAAAGAAACATGAAGGCATGGTATAGTCTTTCCAAACCAAAACATTAAATGATTTAGAGTAAATAAGTATTATTGCCTGAATGTAATAAATGTAATTGATTCACATCTGACAATAATTAATACAGAATATAATACAACAATTTATATAACATGTGATCTGATGATATATATGTGTAAATTACCAGTGAGTATGCCAAAGAGAGTTGATGGTACTCTCAGCAGTCTTTGTAGACTATAGAGATATCTCTTCATCCTTTTCGTTAAAAGGGTCTTGGATAAAGGGAACCTTAGAGAAAACCTGCATCATAATGACAGTGGCTATAGTATGTGTGTATATGAATTAGAATAAAGCTGTGACAAATTAAAATAAATTGAGCTAAAAAAAATCATTATTCTTATATATGTGTGTGTGTGTGTATATGTGTGTGTGTGTGAATTAGAATAAAGTTGTGACAAATTAAAATAAATTGAGCTAAAAAAAATCATTATTCTTATATATGTGTGTGTGTGTGTATATGTGTGTGTGTGTGAATTAGAATAAAGTTGTGACAAATTAAAATAAATTGAGCTAAATAAAAAAGAATTATTATTCTTAAAATTTACTGCAAAAAATTGGATAAACTAAATTAATGATTGTATTAGGAAGTTTTTATGAGAAAAGATGAAAAAAAGGGAAACAACAGCAATATAACAATATTAATAGGTCATGGATAAGATGAAATATAGTATTAAATAAGTCATAGATCAAAAGTAAAACTTTGCATATTGATACATAAAAGTTTAATATGATTACTAATAACATAGAAATAAAAGCTACACGAAAACAGAAAGCAAAACTAAATATTATATAGATTTATATCTCATTTAGTAATTACATCAGCATACATGGTTCTCTCATCTAATGAAGAGACATTAAAAATAACTAAACTTCCATGCCTAAGAGTATTGTCACTAATAAAAGCCTTCCAGCGTCTAGTAAGATGAGCTTTGAATGATTGTTTATCCCTGTACCAACAGAGTCACATTGTGTATCTACAACCACGCCTTTGTACAACGCAAACCTGGTGATGATGTGAAGGAAAAGCCTTTGTAACAAACTCTGTAGGAAGGCCCTGAATAATACAACAAAAATAGATCTATTTAGTTTTAAAAAAAAAGGTTTAACTTTTCAATGGATATAACTATATATAGTTGTAGAAAAAAAAATCATACCAAATATGATGAATGCAAATCTTCATCTGTAATCACGCACGAATATGTAACCATATAAGGTAGATTGGATTGCTTAGAATGAATTAAATCTAAAAATTTGAAAGAGCTTTGTCGAAAAACATTAACAGGAGTACTTGGGATGTAAACCACTTGATAAGATTTATTTGGTGAAAAGAAGTCATAGAACTTTGTTGGGATACCACTTTCATTTGACACTACTGCATGAAAGTGTATATTATTATCTTCGATTGGGAAAAATTTTGATTGATCCGAACGAAGAACAATAGCAGATCCTTCTTCTACTTCAGGAGCTAAATTCAGGTCAACTGGGATATATTTTGACGAAGAGCCAAAATGCTTATAGTTATATCGTTTATCATGACTGGTTTCATCACAAAAAACTATTTTTGATGAAGTACGGGTATTAGAATTTAGCATAACCTTCCTAGTATAATAAGCTGATGACTTGACTTTCTTTTGAATTTCAGAGTTTCTTTTCGAACAAATACACAAATGCTCCTCCTCAATCAATGGTAGCTTACCTTTATGATAAAAGTTATCAGAAAGAAGGAGCTTTATACCAATGTAAATAGAACTCTTCTCAACCATATTATGATCCTTGATCTTGATTATACGAAAGTATTCTTTATAGGCATAACTGAGTTTTATATAACCACCTCGATAGAGACCATAAAAATTCA
>NC_029778.3:6974734-6977381 GCF_000817695.3 Arachis duranensis
TTATTTCATTTTAGAAACATAAATGGTTACTTTTTTAGAAAGCTGCATGCACAATGGCAGCCTAAATTCTTTACCTAAGATTACTATAACATATAAAATACAAAAAAATCAGAATTATATCTTATAGATAATAATCTAACACAATATTTTTCTATCAACCGGTCCACTAAATCTCCAAAATTCACAACATTTCCTAATTATCCAGTTTATGAATATAGATATAGTCAAGCGCACACAGAAGCACCAAAAAAGGGGGAAGAAAATAAAAAAGCACAACTAATTACCAATCACAAACATGTAATGTAAAAAGTCTATCTTCAAATTGCACCATCTTTAAAAAAAAATTTGCTCCAATAATTTTTTTGTACTAATGCCTAAACTTCTTATTCACATCTCTAAAGTATATTTATTAGGGAAAAATAATGTTCCAAAATTTAGAAAAAAATGCTATTTCAGCAACTGAAAGAAGGAATAGTAGAATAATCATGAAAGAGATAAAATTAAAAGTCAGGAAGAAAATGAGAGAATTTTGTTAAACCATTAAAATTCATATAGCAAACAAAATATCTCAACCACAAATTTCTAAATCTATAAAAAAACAAAAACAAAAACAAAAATATTGAATCAATAAGTCAATCAAATTGCAAAACAAAAAGATTCTAAATGATTAATTTTTCAAATCCCAAATCTAACAAAACGAATGGCAGATCTGTCAACAGTAATACTTATCTCACAGAACTTGGGGTCAGTCGGTTACAAAATGCCCAGAAACTCCTATAGTTTTAGCATGCACGACAAACATTGCATCCTCCACTTTGTTCATCACCAACATTGCATCCTTCTACTGCAACGACTTTTCTGAAGGTTAAAGCCATTAGGTACTGACATGAACCACCTTATTGCTAAAAAATATACCCTATAATCTCCACTTTCAAGTCAGAATATGAAGGTAAAAAAATTAGAAAAAGTAGAATCAGAGAATTGAGAGGGCAATTGAAGAAGATGAGAAAAATATACCTTTTTTGCTGTGATTCAAATTTTACATTTTAAATTTTACCTTTTTAGTATTTGTTAGGTGACGAAAATAAATGTTGATGTAAAGAATCAAAATAAAAATAAATGAGAGAATGAGGAAACAGGCACAGAAGAAGAAAATTAATTGAAAGAATGAAAGAGAATAAAGCTTTAATAACTGAGAAAATGAAAGAATACAACTTCTGTTCTTGTATAAAGTACACCTTAATAAAATAAGGGTGAGCTATAATTAGAAACAATAAAAAGGATACAACTTCTGTTCTTGTATAAATAAGAGGGAATGATAGCTAAATTTTTGGTATAAGTAATATCACATATTATAGATAAACTACTATTGATATAAATAGATATTAAAACTAAAAGCCACCAAACTTCTAATAAAAAAAATTCATGATATAGATAAAAAGAGGTATAAAACCATACTATCAGGTGAATTAGATAAGTGCAATATAAGAACCAATTGCTTGTGTGACTACAGTATAAAATCAAAGCAAGATTAACCAAATAGTAATGCTTGATTGATAATATTGTAAATGAATAAACTATTGCCCACATCATCAACTTTTTTCATTGGAGGCGGAAGAGTGTTCACATTTGATATACTAATATAACAAAATCAACCTATAGAACAAAATCTAAATATGAATTTAAACAGCTTCATTGCAAATTCTAACTGGATATTTGTAGAGCACAATGCCAAATTAGTCTTTCCAAGTTTCTCAAAACATTACATTTCTCTAGATTGAAGAGCAATGTTCTTGTGAATAATAGTGAAAAAAACTACAAAATTAAGTCTTTAGCCAAATGATAAAACAAAATTGATTCATCTAGGTGGTAGGTGAGATGATTAAGCAAATGACGAAAGTACTCAGCTTGCAAAGAGTTAGAACTGTAAAACAAAAAAAACTAAACTATGGTTGATATAAATGAGTAAACTAAAAACATGATGCGTTGTAGAAATTAAAGTGGAGACTAAGAATATATTATGTTATATGTTAGCATCTTAATGTTTTGGAATTTGGAAATGTATAAATTGATTTATTCTTATAAATGAGTAAACTATAATTATATTAAGATTTGAATCAGTGACTTGATTTAAAACTTATTTTGATGTATTGTAATATTGAATTCGCAAGCAGTTGATTTTAAGCTTTAAACATTCATACTTACATATAGTTATGGTTTTAACTCGAAGCCAATCTAAAATTATATCATGGAAAAGTACTCAAAATGCATCACTAATTCTTAGTTTAGACAACAATAATTCAAAATTCAGTAATAATATTTGGCTTCTAATATAACATGAAAAGTATAAAAATTCAATAAAACCTTTTTCCTATGACTCACCCAAATCAAGCCAGAAAACTATAATTTAAGTGCATTAGTTAAAAAGGTGTTCAGCTGCCCATCTATTATCTAATTCATTCATAAGAACATAAATCTGCTTATGTATGCTTAACTTAATCATGTTTGCTGCTAATTGGATTCAAATAATCTTAAAAATAGTCTAGCATCTCCAGGCAATAAGGATGACGAATCAAAAGTCTGCAGTAACTTTATCAATGGAGAAAAGGAAAAAATTGTTAGAACTATCAATGATAAACAAAGCTAA
>NC_029778.3:6978111-6980990 GCF_000817695.3 Arachis duranensis
CAACTCCAAGAAAAGCCTCAGCTCGTGGATAGATCAAGCTTAGCCCAAGCATACACCAAGTGGGCCCCGGAAGTGGATTTATGCATCAATTACTTACTCATGTAAACCCTAGTAGCTAGTTTATTATAAATAGAACATTTAACTATTGTAATAGTTGTCTTTTGACCACGTCTCATCTTTAGTCTCAGTTTTGTATTACTCCTCATCTTAGGAGGCTATTGATCACGTTTAGGGGGGCTGGCCATTCGGCCATGCCTGAACCTTTCACTTATGTATTTTCAACGGTGGAGTTTCTGCACACCATAGATTAAGGGTGTGGAGCTCTGCTGTACCTCAAGCATTAATGCAATTCTATTTTCTTTTATTCAAATCTCTCTTATTCTTATTCCAAGATATTCATTCGTACCCAAGAACATGATGAATGTGATGATTAAGTGACGCTCACCATCATTCTCACTTATGAACGCACGTGATTGACAACCACTTCCGTTCTACATGCAACAGAGCTTGAATGTGTATCTCTTAGATTTCCCAACAGAATCTTCGTGGTATAAGCTAGATAGATGGCGGCATTTATGAGGATCCGGAAAGTCTCACCTTGTCTGTGGTATTCCGAGTAGGATCCCGGTAATGAATGACTGTGACGTGCTTCAGACTCGCAAGTGCTGGGCGTTAGTGACAGACGCAAAAGAATCAAGGGATTCTATTCCAGTAGGACCGGGAACCAACTAGTGATTAGCCGTGCTGTGACAGAGCGCGTGAGCGTAGTTTTCACTGCGAGGATGGGATATAGCCATCAACCATGGGTGATGCCTCCAGACGATTAGCCATGCGAGTGACAGCCACAGAGGATCATTTTCCCGAGAGGATTGAAAGTAGCCACCGCTGATGGTGAACCCCTATACACAGCTTGCCATGGAAAGGAGTAAGAAGGATTGAGTTAAAGCAGTAGGAAAGCATGCGTCCTTGAGCTATACAGTATCTCCATATGCTTATCTGAAATTCCCACTATTGATTTACATAAGTATTATATCCCTTTTATTATCTATTCTCTTATTTCTATTTTCGAAACCTCAATTTAATCTGCCTAACTGAGATTTGCAAGGTGACCATAGCTTGCTTCATACCAACAATCTCTGTGGGATCGACCCTTACTCGCGTAAGGTTTATTACTTGGACGACCCAGTACACTTGCTGGTTAGTTGAACGGATTTGTGTTCACTCGTGCCAAATTTAAATTCCATAATTTTACAATGAGTGCAACTTAAAGAATAGTGATCACAATTTCGTCCACCAAGTTTTTGGCGCCGTTGCCGCGGATTGTTCGAGTATGGACAACTGACGATTCATCTTGTTGCTCAGATTAGGTAATTTTCTTTTCAAAAATCTTTTTCAAAAATTTTTCTTTTATTTTTCGTTTTTCCAAAAATATTTTCGAAAAAAATAATAAAAATACAAAAAAATCATAAAATCATAAAAACCAAAAATATTTTGTGTTTCTTGTTTGAGTCTTGTGTTAATTTTTAAGTTTGGTGTCAATTGCATGCTTTTAAAATTTTTCTTGCATTTTTTCGAAAACTTCATGCATTCATAGTGTTCTTCATGATCTTCAAGTTGTTCTTGACAAGTCTTGTTGTTTGATCTTGATGATTTCTTGTTTTGTGTTGTTTGTTGTTTTTCATGTGCATCTTTGCATTCATATTTTCCATGCATTAAAAATTTCTAAGTTTGGTGTCTTGCACGTTTTCTTTGCATTAAAAAATTTTTCAAAATTATGTTCTTGATGTTCATCATGATCTTCAAAGTGTTCTTGGTGTTCATCTTGACATTCATAGCATCCTTGCATGCATCTTGTGTCTTGATCCAAAATTTTCAAGTTTTGGGTCATTTTTGTGTTTTTCTTTTAAAATTCAAAAATCAAAAAAATATCTTTTCCTTACTCATAATTAAAAATTCAAAAAATCAAAAAAATATCTTTTCCTTATTTTCCTCCAAAATTTCGAAATTTTAGGTTGACTTGGTCAAAAATTTTTAAAATTAGTTGTTTCTTACAAGTCAAGTCAAAATTTCAATTTTAAAAATCTTATCTTTTCAAATTCTTTTTCAAAAATCATATCTTGTCCATTTTTTTTTATTTTCGAAATTTTTTAAAAATTATTTTCAAAATCTTTTTCTTATCTTTATATCATATTTTCGAAAATTCACTAATAATTAATGTGATTGGTTCAAAAATTTGAAGTTTGTTACTTTCTTGTTAAGAAAGGTTCAATCTTTAAGTTCTAGAATCTTATCTTGTAGTTTCTTGTTAGTGAAGTAAAATAATTTCAAATTTTTAAAAATTAAATCTTTTTATCTTTTATCTTATCTTTTTCAAAAATTTTATATTTTTCAAAATTTGATTTCAAAATATCTTATCTAACCTCCTATCTTCTTATCTTTTTCAATTTTGATTTCAAAATCTTTTTCAATCAACTAACTAACTTTTTGTTTGTTTCTTATCTTTTTCAAAACCACCTAACTACTTTTCCTTCTCTAATTTTCGAAAATATCTCATCTCTTTTTCAAAAATTCTTTTTGTTTTAAATTTTAATTTTAATCTCATCTTATCTTTGATTTTCGAAAATTACTAACCTCTTTTTCAAAAATTATTTTCGAAATTTCTCTTCTCTTCTCTTCTTCTATTTAATTATTTAATTACTAACACTTCTCTTCACCTCTCTTCATCTAAAAATCCGAATTCTTCTTCATTCTTCTACCCCCCTTATTTTTCTACTAACATAAAGGAATCTCTATACTGTGACATAGAAGATTCCTCTTTCTTTTCTTGTTTTCTTCTCTTTCATATGAGCA
This sequence comes from Arachis duranensis, assembly GCF_000817695.3. NCBI lineage: Eukaryota > Viridiplantae > Streptophyta > Magnoliopsida > Fabales > Fabaceae > Arachis > Arachis duranensis. Next base: position 6,980,962 of record NC_029778.3, read on the forward strand.
GGAACAGGGAAAAAGGCACTCTTGTTGAA
>NC_029778.3:6982936-6984055 GCF_000817695.3 Arachis duranensis
CCATATCCAAACTCTAAGTTTGGTGTGGGGACTACACACTAAAATTGACCTGATCATCTTGTGGCTCCATGAGAGCCACTGTCAAGCTATTGACGTTAAAGAAGCGCTTGTTGGGAGGCAACCCAATTTTATTTATCTAATTTTATTTTATTTTGTTTTATTGTTATTTTGTGTTTTATTAGGTACATGATCATGAGAAGTCACGAAAAAATCAAAAAAATTAAAAACAGAGTCAAAAACAGAAGAAAAAAAATTTTCACCCTGGAGGACGCACGGGCTGGCGTTCAACGCCAGTAAGATGCATCTGGCTGGCGTTCAACGCCAGAACAGAGCACCATTCTGGCGCTGAACGCTAGAAACAAGCAACAACCTGGCGCTGAACGCCAGGAATGTGCACAGAGAGGACAAACTGGCGCTGAACGCCAGTAACAAGCATGAAACTGGCGTTCAACGCCAGAAACATGCATTACATGGGCGTTGAACGCCCAAGATGTGCACCAATGGGCGTTTGAACGCCAGAATGATGCACGAAGGCATTTTACATGCCTATTTGGTGAAGGAATGGTATTTCTTTACACCTCAGGATCTGTGGACCCCACAGGATCCCCACCTACCATACTCCTAATCACACTCTCCTAATCCTAATCTCATTTTCACTCCTCCCCATATCACACTTCCCAAAAACCTTCACCAATCACCTCAATTCCTCTTCCCAATTACCCCATTCACCATTCACATCAACCCACTCTTCCCCATAAACCCCACCTACCTTCATAAAATTCAAATTCAATTTCCCACCCATTCCCACCCAATATGGCCGAACCTATACCCTCCCCTCTCCCTATAAATACCCTTCCATTCTACTTCATTTTCCCACAAACACAACCCCTTCTTCTCCCACATAGCCGAACCTACTTCTCTCCCTCTCTTCCATATTCTCTTCTTCTTCTTCTTCTCTTCTTTTCTTTCTTGCTCGAGGGCGAGCAATATTTTAAGTTTGGTGTGGTAAAAGCATAAGCTTTTTTGTTTTTCCATTACCATCAATGGCACCAAAGGCCGGAGTATCCTCTAGAAAAGGGAAAGGGAAGACAAAAGCTTCCACCTCCGAGTCATGGGAGA
>NC_029778.3:6984401-6985030 GCF_000817695.3 Arachis duranensis
AGGAACCATGATCAAAGTATGAACCCGAGTCCAAAGAATTATCTCTCAATGGTTCGGGGGAAATACTTAGATTTTAGTCCGGAAAATGTGAGGTTGGCGTTTCACTTGCCCATGATGCAAGGTGATGAACGCCCCTACACTAGAAGGGTCAACTTTAATCAAAGGTTGGACCAAGTTCTAATGGACATATGTGTGGAAGGAGCTCAATGGAGAATAGACTCCAAAGGCAAGCCAGTCCAACTAAGAAGACTGGACCTCAAGCCTGTGGCTAGAGGATGGTTGGAGTTCATCCAAAGATCCATCATCCCTACAAGCAACCGATCTGAAGTTACTGTGGATCGGGCCATCATGATTCACAACATCATGATTGGAGAGGAAGTAGAGGTTCATGAGGTCATCTCCAATGAACTCTACAAAATAGCCGACAAACCCTCACCTATGGCACGGCTAGCCTTCCCCCACCTTATTTGCCATCTGTGCTACTCAGCTGGAGTTATCATAGAAGGAGATATCTCCATTGAAGAGGACAAGCCCATCACCAAGAAGAAGATGGAGCAAGCAAGAGAGACCATGCACGGTTCTCAAGAGATGCATGAGGAAGCTCATCATCAAGAAATCCCTGAGATGCC
>NC_029778.3:6985279-6989906 GCF_000817695.3 Arachis duranensis
AGAAGAAGACGCCACTAAAGGTGGATTCATTCCTTGTTCTTATTTTCTTTTTCTGTTTTCGATTTTAATGTTGTGTTTATTTATGTTTTGTGTCTTTACTTCATGATCATTAGTATGTAACCATGCCTTAAAGCTATGAATAAATCCATTAATCCTTCACCTCTCTTAAATGAAAAATGTTTTAATTCAAAAGAACAAGAAGTACATGAATTTCGAATTTATCCTTGAATTTAAGTTAATTATATTGATGTGGTGACAATACTTTTTGTTTTCTGAATGAATGATTGAACAGTGCATATGTCTTTTGATATTGTTGTTTATGAGTGTTAAAATTGTTGGCTCTTGAAAGAATGATGAACAAAGAGAAATGCTATTGATAATCTGAAAAATCATGAAATTGATTCTTGAAGCAAGAAAAAGCAGTGAAAAAGCAAAAGCTTGTGAAAAAAAAATGGCGAAAAAAAAAGAGAAAAAGAAAAAGCAAGCAGAAAAAGCCAATAGCCCTTAAAACCAAAAGGCAAGGGTAGCAAGGATCCAAGGCTTTGAGCATCAATGGATAGGAGGGCCCAAGGAAATAATTTATTGGGTAGATACATAGTACATGCATGAAATAATTTGTTTGGTTTAAAAAATAATGATTAGAGCGCATATAAATCATAGGTAGATTTAAATAAAATGAAACTGATCAAAATGTCACTGACCATATTAAAAATAAACACAAAAGCATGGTATTCCATTTTATTAATAAGTAGATTCAAACTAAAATATTAATTTTCGTGTAACAATTACTTAATATGACAACAATTTACTTATATATTGTATAAACTTTAGAAATAACATTAGTCTCTCATTAGATTTACAACAAAAAATGGATGATACAACAAATTTAATCTATATACACAGACTAATTCCTAATGGATTGAAGTTGAGAAGCCTCTCAAAGTACTTTTTTGGGATTCCATTTGTATCACTTGTATAGCAAATCGTTTAAAAGGATTGAAAATTACAACTTTCCTGCATCCAAGTCTGAAAAAGGTAAGTGCTACCAAACTAAACCTTCCAAAAAAAATTAGAATAAGCTTGCTACCAAACCAAACCTGTAATCCAAATAAGCAGATAGTGGATAAATTTGATTTCTATAGATTGTTATAAACAAAATGTCTCTTGGCAAAATGTAAAATGACATGTATGGTTCAACTAAATTATACAAAAAAAATATATATTTAAATAGTAAACACACCAAAAATAACATGAAGATAAATTATAAATTCTAAAGCAAACATAAAATCCAAGAGAGGTATGGAAAAAGGTGGAACTAAGATGATAAACAACATGGATTAAGGTGCTAAAGATACATGTGCTAAATTCATTTTCAGTTTATCAAATCAACAAACACCATATATGCATTCCAACATCAAAATTTAAGTTTTATAGCTACTGAAAATATAGTATACACAATAATAACACAAATTGACATTCATCATATCACAGAAGACTTAAGAAGCAAACCCTGCTTCATCCACTTTACCATAAAGGATAACCATTTGTAACTTCCATTTTAATTGAGGAGTGTCGATTACAAAATCTGCTGCATATTTTATATTTCCATGTCAATTAGCATGATTATGAGAAAAGAGTGTATAGATCCCATCATTAGTTGTGAGAAATTAACAATTATCATTTAAAGCGTAAAATAAATCAATTAGTGAGAAAGTAAAGAAATGATATGTGAGAGATAGCTTATGCATTTTTTTTAATCCAGAATCATGAAAAATTATGGTGTAAATGTTTCTGTAATAAGCATTGAAGCTAATTAAATAATATGATAATCAAAATGCTTTAAAACCAAAATTAGATACCTTAAATGGAAAAAAAATCAAAATACAATGTATAGACAAACCAGAATTAGCACACAACTCTTCAAAAACATATAAGAAACAAAAGGCAGATATATAGAATCTTCTTACCCACTTAATTGCTCAAAGATTCTATCATATCAGATTTATTAATTACATGAGCAAATCTTTTAAGAACTTCTTAATCTTATTTCATTTTAGAAACATAAATGGTTACTTTTTTAGAAAGCTGCATGCACAATGGCAGCCTAAATTCTTTACCTAAGATCACTATAACATATAAAATACAGAAAAATCAGAATTATATCTTATAGATAATAATCTAACACAATATTTTTCTATCAACCGGTCCACTAAATCTCCAAAATTCACAACATTTCCTAATTATCCAGTTTATGAATATAGATATAGTCAAGCGCACACAGAAGCACCAAAAAAGGGGGAAAAAATAAAAAAGCACAACTAATTACCAATCAGAAACATGTAATGTGAAAAGTCTATCTTCAAATTGCACCATTTTTAAAAAAAAATTTGCTCCAATAATTTTTTTTTTGTACTAATTCCTGAACTTCTTATTCACATCTCTAAAGTATATTTATTAGGGAAAAATAATGTTCCAAAATTTAGAAAAAAATGCTATTTCAGCAACTGAAAGAAGGAATAGTAGAATAATCATGAAAGAGATAAAATTAAAAGTCAGGAAGAAAATGAGAAAATTTTGTTAAACCATTAAAATTCATATAGCAAACAAAATATCTCAACCACAAATTTCTAAATCTATAAAAAAAAAAACAAAAACAAAAATATTGAATCAATAAGTCAATTAAATTGCAAAACAAAAAGATTCTAAATGATTAATTTTTCAAATCCCAAATCTAACAAAACGAATGGTAGATCTGTCAACAGTAATACTTATCTCACAGAACTTGGGGTCAGTCGGTTACAAAATGCCCAGAAACTCCTATAGTTTTAGCATGCACGACAAACATTGCATCTTCCACTTTGTTCATCACCAACATTGCATCCTTCTACTGCAACGACTTTTCTGAAGGTTAAAGCCATCAGGTACTGATATGAACCACCTTATTGCTAAAAAATATACCCTATAATCTCCACTTTCAAGTCAGAATATGAAGGTAAAAAAATTAGAAAAAGCAGAATCAGAGAATTGAGAGGGCAATTGAAGAAGATGAGAAAAATATACCTTTTTTGCTGTGATTCAAATTTTACATTCTAAATTTTACCTTTTTAGTATTTGTTAGGTGACGAAAATAAATGTTGATGTAAAGAATCAAAATAAAAATAAATGAGAGAATGAGGAAACAGGCACAGAAGAAGAAAATTAATTGAAAGAATGAAAGAGAATAAAGCTTTAATAACTGAGAAAATGAAAGAATAGTGATGCAGAATAAATGAAAAAATAAGAGACTATAGATGGACCTCTGCAAAGAGAACACTATAATTATTTCAACTTTAAAGGTCTCTCCTTCAAGACACGTTGGATTTCCACTGTAACACCCTACCATACAGAGTCTTATGCTTAAGTCATAATTCAGAGATGGCACGGTATTACGACCTCTAAAATAAAAATTTAGTACGTATAGTAGTATGAATAATTGATTATAACTAGGAGCCTTTGTAGAAAAAAAAGGGTAAACAAAAATCGCGACTCGAAAGCGCAACACTCCGATCGATAACATAACGAACAAGGTTAATCCAACGCGTGATTATATATATACAAAGGAGTGTCAAAAACAGGAATATCAAGACTCGAGATCCGGCTGCGAAGATAACCGGTCCGAGCATAATAATATATACATATGATAAAATAAGGAAAACCCCAAAGGAAACCCAATGAGACACAAATACATAAAACCTATTCTCCAAAATCTCCCATAAGAGGAGTCATCACAGTTTGTATTATTTAATGGAGATAAAAGTATCTAAGCAAAACATAGAAACCAAAACATAGCCCCGAGAACAAAGGATCTTCGCAAGTCTAGAAGTATCCAGCATGCCTCAACGGGAAATCTCACGTCCTGCATCTGAAAACCACAAAATCCGCATGGGTGAGAACCAGAGGTTCCCAGCATGGTAACAGCTTCCACATATATAATACATAATAATAGAGGAAAGCCGAAGGCAATCCTAGAACTTCCTCCAGATAATATCCAAGCTTATAAACAAACTAAACCATACAAGGCAACTGACTAAAGATTCTTCAGTCTAACTATTACTTCCCTTTCCAAGTCCTTTAGACCTCCCAACCACCAGCAGGAGTATAAAGTAGCAAGCACAGTTATATCAAGCAAGGAATATACAAATAGGAGCAGTTAAGGCATTTAGACAATTAGCAAGTAATATGCAGCCAAATGGGCAATCTCAAACAATTCACATAGTATGCATATGATGAATGCCTGTCCCTAGTGGCTGATGATATCATCTGTCGGTTATAGAGCCAATCCGACAAGTCCTGGCAGTTAACCATTGGACTGTCCCTCTGTCACGCATCCCCAACTCGAGTTATACTCATCATAAACTTGATCATAATCATGATCTATATCCATCACCTTCACTGGTGAATATTTACGGGGGCGAGCTCATCCGGGTCTTTCACAGTGCCCGGCCACACTTATGACATAGGGTCAAAAGAGCTTCGAGTCTCAACCTGGAGCACGTGGTGGCTAGCAACTGCTTCCTCCCAGGGAAACTCTCATCTCCAACAGTGGAAGTGCAACATTCACAATTCATTCAACAGCATATATGCATTT
>NC_029778.3:6989933-6991030 GCF_000817695.3 Arachis duranensis
ATCATAGCATACACAGCTATTCTGGCTCAAAGTTCAATCCAGAACCAGCCAATTCATAAACAATTACGGCCCTTCGGCCCATGGCATACAAGCACTTCCACCTCCATCCTCCACATCTCACATAATCATCAATGATCCTCATTGATCATTCATTTTTCCCTTGCTTCACTCGCAAGTTACCACATCCACTAGCTCCTTCTCTCATAGCTAGGTATATCCTAATGATTTAAGATATAAGTGGTGAGATCGGAGGCTTAGAAGTATGAGATTTGGCTTTTAAAACTCAAAAATCAACTTTGGGATGAAAACAGGGCCACGCGTACGCGCACTCCACGCGCACGCGTGGATGGCCTCAAAAACTCATCGACGCGCAAGCGTCATGCACGCTAACGCGTGGATTAAAGATTTGCCAATCGACGCGCACGCGCCAACCACGCGTACGCGCGGGTGTTCTCGTGCCCCAGGCACAACACTGGCACAGTTCTGGCATAACTCTCTGGAAAATGGCTGGGCATTGGGTGCAGCACAATCGGCGTGCCCGCGCACATCACGCGCACGCGTGGATGGCGCTTTCTGGAAGATCGGCGCGTACGCGCCAGGTGCGCCCACGCGCAAGGGGTCATTCTGCTAAAAATTTTCTAAGTTAAAAACTGCAGAATTCACAGATTTAAACCCCAACCTTCCAACGGACATAACTTCCTCATTTTAAATCGTTTTTCACCCGTTCTTTGAACGGCATGGACATCCCGGATCCAATTTCATTTCTAAACAGATTTGGTACAAAACAGAGATCCGTAGTCCAAGTTATGTCCCACCAAAGTGTGCCCAAAACCATGTTTTTCATAAAAACCACAAAGTGCCATTTTCAAAACAAGCCATTTCCAACTCTTTTTCAAAACCAATCAAAACATGCCAAGTTCATCCCTTTTCTTTGAAATCAATCAAAATATATCAAATTCAACATCAAGCCTCTTCAACTCACACATTGACACATTACCACAAATTACCAAAATCACTATCTCATCATTTTACCCCACTTCACCCAAGTGGCTCAAACTCAAACACATTGACATATCATATACTCTTCCTCATGCCAA
>NC_029778.3:6991123-6992189 GCF_000817695.3 Arachis duranensis
TACCACATTACATATTAGATACGGGAAACCGAAACCATACCTTAGCCGATTTCCCAAGCTCAACCGGAGCACTTCCAAACCACTTATCCACAAGCTCTCAAGGCCTCAAAACCTCCAAGAACAGATTTTTCACCACCAAATCCTTTCTCAAGCTTTTCAATATCACCAATCAAGCTCCAAAATTCACATATACACAACCTAAGCCACAACCATCATACCCATACACAACATCTCAAAGCCCAAACATCATAAAATCACAAATTACACTAGGGTTGAGAATCTTACCACACCCAAGGTCCAAGGAGACAAGATTAACCTTCTTCTTCAAGAGAGTTGGGTCCTATAACATCAAAGAACCCAAAAATCTCAACATTTTACCCATGAAACTCGAAAATAAGGGCTTGGATTTCGAATAGAAACACGTGGCTTACCTCAAGATTGATTATATGGGTTTTGTAGAGCTCTCCGCGGTGAACGCGTGGCCGCAAACGAAGCGGCAATCGGAGCTCTAGATCAAAAGTTATGGTGGTTTGAAGATCAAGTGAGAGAAAGAAGTTGAGAGAGTGTTCTTCCCTTCCTCTCCACCATTTCAGCGTGTTTGAGTGTGTTGTGAGGAGAGAGAGTATTGAAAACTAGAGTTTTGGTTTAGTTATGTTGGGCCAAGGGCCCACTTTGGGTCCGGTTGGCCCGGTTTGGCCCGTTCGGTCCAATCTTAGTCCGAATTCTATAAAATTGGTACCGAAATTCTCGTTTCAATCTCCTCTATCACATTTAGCCATAAAAATCACATTTTAGGCTTTCTAAAATAAATTCTCATTTATGGGTTAATTAGCCGTTAATTAACCGGGTTTTACATCCACTACCTGACAACCTTGTATTAATGGTTTAGTATTATATATCGCTGAAATTTAATTTCTTCTATATATAACAAGAGAAATAAAACAGAATGGTCAATTATGAACATGTTCTGAAATGGGCCTAAACTTTCTTAGAAATCGAGTTGACCCCAGAGTATCAATAAAACAGACAAGAAGGATCTAAAGATCCATTAAAGAGAAGCTAGCAT
>NC_029778.3:6992197-7015723 GCF_000817695.3 Arachis duranensis
CCAAAAAAAAAAAAAAAAAGAAGAGAGAAGCTAGCAATCGAAAATGGCATAAAATAATTAAATAAATAACATTGGATGATGGTCGAGACTCTGGCGCCGTGCAATTGCAATTTAATTGTCTCGTGAATAATCACATCCGGATTCGAAACTTAGCTGTGGCTAAATTCTAAATAGTGTATAGGCGAGTTTCTTGACTTCAAGTAAGGTCGGATACTCTAAAAATACAACGAAAATAACCCAAATAGGAAAAAGGGAGAAAGAAATGTTTCAAAACTATGCTTAATATTTGTTCGTGCCCTTCCCTTTCAGCTACCGTTTTTCCGGCATTTAGGCTCCGTTTGGTTATATGTTTGTTTGTTGAGACATAAAATTTTAAAAGATACGGTTACACACAGATGCACATAAAAGATATGTATTTAGTGTATCTTTTTTAAGCTGTGATACTAAGACACAACTCATAAAACACATATTTTTTTAATTCTATCTCTAATCATTTTTTAAAATTACAGCTATTGTCCTTTATCTTTAACACTTGAGTTATTTTAGTTTGAGGATAAAATGGACTTTTGAATTAAATACATGTGTCTTGTGTATTATCATCAAACATGTTATAAAATTTGTGTATTTTTGTATTCATATGTATTTGTGTCTTTGTGTTTATGTCTCTATTTTTCTGAGACCACAACTAAACACTGCCTTAGTGTTTATTATAACACATTATTGTCAAAATTTGGTGATTACAGGATTCGATGGCATAGCTATTGTGGTATTGGCTGTTATTTCGTGAAATTGGTTATGACCTTAATCGCTTAATCAGTTACGTTTTTTTTTTTGTCCGGAATAATATCACAAGGAAAAAAAAAACCTGGATGAATCAATAATTAGTCATAATAAACTAAATATAAAAAAGAAGCATTACAGATTACAGTTTTGAAGTTTTAAGCATAATAATCTATTTATTATTGAGGATTAAAATACAATAAAAGTAATAAAATCAGGATAGCTTGCAGCTTGCTATTTCGGTAAAGTTTTTAAAGAGCATTGATGTCCACATTCACCTTTTATTAGCATTTTAAGTTGGACAAATAGAAATATTTTTTCGGCGCAATTTGAAAAGAACTAACTAACTAAATAACTATAATGAAAATGTTCTAATCTTGAAAAAAAAAAAAAAGAGAATGGATATGTTTGAAGATTGAACAGAACAAAATGTATGAGACTGCTTTTTTACATCATTACATGTGTTACCAAATATATGATAATCAATTAATATTGCCAATGTAATGAACCAAAGAATCAACATTAGAAATGTTCATTATACATTTTATATGATTACTTAAATTAATATAAAGGGTTAAATTTGTATTCACGGAAGAATAACTCTTGATTGAAAAATGCCAGATAGTAGGAATATATATAACATATAATGTGTTAGTGAGGAATACATATAAGACATCCTTGCATATGAATGAATCATGGACATGGAATAAAGAAAGACTAGGAAAGCTTCAGCTTGAATATGCTAAGTAAATCTCCAAGTAGTTGACTTCATTAACTTATATGTCGGTAATGCTAGTACATGTTTTTCTATTTGCAATTTGCAAAGGAAGGAACGACTTATATTAATAAATAATGCAAAAAGCATGAATCGCTAGCTTGGACAGCTATCAGAAATCACAATTCTCTTCGTAGGTTTTATGAAGCTGAGAACCAAAGGCATCAATCTATAGCGGCGTGGTAGGATTCTCAATTTGAACTGAAACCGCATCATGAACCAGCAACCAGAGTATGTTCTTCGTCTTTGGGCTGCTTTATATCTGAATTCAGAAATAGCATTTGACAGGGGCTAGTAGTTAACGAGTAACCAAAAAATTTGCATCTCTTTTGCCTTAACAAATTCACTTTGATATTACCGATGTTGTTGTTTTAATTTAAGGGCATGCGAAACAGAGGCCTCTTCTTTGCATAATGGTGTCGAAGACGAACCGGAAAGTGTCTCTGTGATTGTGAAGCATAGTGAACATGAGAGCCTGGAATTTCTTGGACAAGTGTATCACCAAGCAAGAGGGGGTGCTGCAACTACTCTCACACAAGAATCTTATTATTATTCCTTCAACATTCTGAGAGAATTCAAGACCCCTACGAGGAACACAGTGCTACATGTAGCAGCCTTGTACGGAAATGATGAGAAGGCGTATTGCGTGGCGCGTCAAGAACCTGATCTTGTAGTGTTCTTCAACGAAAACCAGGACACTCCCCTTCATGTTGCTGCAAGAGCTGGCCATTTCTCCATTATTAAAACGCTCTTGGATGCTTATTGGGTCAACTCCAACAACAATGTGGCACATTTATTGCAACTACTGAAGATGAAGAACAGGCAAGGGAACACTATGTTACACGAGGCCATCATGAGTGGTAGCAGCTGCAAAGGGACTATGATTTTCGATGTTCTTGAAGCATACACCACAACTTTACAGGATCCCTCATCTGCTTCATCAATATCACTCTCTCTCTCTCTCGCAGTCTTGTTATGAGTTCGCCTTATATGAAATCAACTATGAAGCTCGCTCGGTGCTGTACTTGGCTGTTGAATGCAAGCTCACGGAAGCTGTTTACCGAATCTTGGACAAGTGCCCGGAGAATGCCACACCAAAAGGAATATCACCCCTTGTACAGGCCATCATGGGCCGAGATAAAGGTCATTATTTAGTTAACAAAATTCACGTGCAGTTGTCTTGGTAAAAAATAAATAATTAAAAATATTAAATATTAATTTAGTTAAATATGTCAAATTATTTAATAATTCTTAATTATTAATTTTACATGAAAGCTATAATGTTTATAAATTAAAATTGTATGGAACAGAAATGTTGACAACCATAGCGGATAAGAAAGAAGAATGCATACATTTAAGGGAATGGGACGGAAGGCTTGCTCTTCATGTTGCAGCAGAGACAGGCTACCACGAAGGTGTTGTTTATTTACTTGAGAGATGCAAGCCTTGTAGCATTCGTAGGGACATACTTGGCTTCCTCCCACTTCATCTAGCAGCTCGTCATGGCCATTTGGAAGTGGTTAAAGAATTGTTGGGCTACTGTCCAGATCTCGACGAGATGCTTGATGCAGGTGGCAACAATATTCTTCACATTGCAGCAAAAGGTGGAGAGCTTAATATGGTGAACTTCATCCTTCAAACACCTCTACTTGAGAAGATGATAAACCAGAGGAATATAGAAGGAGAAACACCTTTGCATGTAGCTACATCCCATGGAGAAGCCAAGATTGTGCACGCCTTAACATGGGACAACAGGGTTGATCTTAACGTGGTTAACTCATCAAGAAAAGGGGGGCAAACACCTCTTGATATTGCAAATAGGAATTTTTATGCTGCTGCAGCGTCAAAAGTTGCACCCTTCGAAAGGCAAGTAGTAGTTCTGATCTCTACCTCTTGACATGCCTGGTTGCATCTTTAAATCATAAACTCTAAACCTTAGAAAAACTGTTGTTCTACACAGTCACTGACATGGATGGCATTAATATCTGCCGGTGCAAAAGGACCACAATTAGTTGGAACAGATAATATCTCTGTAAGAGCGGCACAAGGACACAGTAGAGTCATTGAGTGTGATCTCAACACTCATAATCACAGCTTCGGTGGCAGCATGTTTGGCTGTGCCAGGAGAGGCAGATGGCGCCGCCAATAACCTGCACAAGGCCATGTTTCACCTCTTCATCTTCTGCATCACAGTGTCTATGTTTACTTCCACTGCTGCCACTATCATACTCATCTGGGGAAGACTCGGTGTGGTTCAATTGTTGAATCTAGTTATGGTGGTGGCACTGCCGCTTCTAGGAACCGCTGTTGTTACACTTTTTCTGGCGTTCATGGCAGGTATCTACACAGTTATAAGCAAACTCACCTGGCTGGCCACAACCTTTCTGATTATAACTTGCATATTTGTGGCCATCATCTGTGTCTTGTTCTTCCTCCTTTTCCTCCCCACTTCGTGTACCGGCAAGATCTCACGCTACATTTCTTACTACCCCTTTATTTTTCTAGCATCGCTTGCTGAGAAGGAACGACAATTGCCCCTTGCTTTTGTTGCCGAACCTAAGGAGTAGAAGTCCCTGGAGACAAAGATCCATCGTATCTATCTCTCCTGGAAATACTATAAGTCATAACATAATAGAATCTTAGCTTGTTAACACGTGTTCAATTAAAGAGGCACCTCTTAGTGGGAGTTAGTAAACTGACAGTTGATTAGAATATGTATGTAATCAAAGTCTAATGGTTGAAAGGGTTCTACTTGGAAGACTAACAGAGGGTTCTGATGGTCGCGCTGTGCAACAGGAGCTTGATCTAATATTCTCCGTCAACGAATAAGGGGAATCAGTATACACCACTACTTGACAAGTGTAACATTAATAAGGGTGATTGCATTTTGTCTTTCTTGTCTGTTTAGTATGTTTGGTACTGGACTGTAAAGTTTGACACTAGTATATGATCATTACTATTTGACTTTTATTTTTATTTTTTATTAAATTGAAACCTAGCAACTCTAATTTCATCGGTTGCTCCCAACATCTTGTTGCATTACACATATCATACAAGATATAAAACTAAATCACTTATACCGTTTGACACACATTGGCTAAACAGAGCAGCAAAAAAGGGTTTACAATATGAAAGTTTCTTCTTAAATATATCTTTTCTGAAAATAAAGCTTAATATCATGGTCTGCATTATAAACTCGTATCGTATGCATATGTAACTGGAATATCTGGCATAGCCCATAGCATAGTGCATTCAAGTTCAGGGGACTCGTTTATTACATTCAGCTATGCCTGTGAGAATTATGCATTTATTACATGAAAGTGTGGAGATCTAAGAATTCAATGGTGTGGAATTATCCACTTTCTTTTTTATAATTAAATGCTGGCCAGATTTTAATAAAAATGGTGGCCCCTGGACTTTTTCTGTGGAATATAAGGTAGAAAATCTTTGGGAGTCTTTCTTGCTTCATTGTGATGAATGGTCATTGAAACTAAATAGAAATAACAACTCATCATTGAATCTTTTTTCAAAGAGCAACAGGTTGAGAATGCCCTCACCAAATGTTTCAGCTAAGAGTGAAAGTAACTTTTGGTTGTGTTCATCTTTCATGCCAAAGCAGAATATAAGTTTTGGTTGTTGCTTAATGCTTAGCTTCTTGCTTTTTTCTTACCAAATAGAATATTAACATTTCACAAGTAAAGAACAAAACAATCATCAATGATCCTACTCTGTAGTACAGTATAGAACAAATTTTGGATGATGACATATGCAATTGAAAAGAGAAACTCTTAAGAGCTTTGATGCCCGCACATTCACCTTTTATACGCATTTTAAAATGGTCGACGCAGAATATATATGACTTCTTTGGTGAAAATTTAAAGGATAGCTAACTATATACGTAAAGAATTATACTGTTCTTAACTATGACTTAAAATGATGCCATAGTTGCTTCCTGCTTTTTTAATGTGTCACAGAATAAGATTGCCCGTGAAAAGAACTAAGAATCATCATCACATCAATAACCCTATATATAGAATTAGAGATTAATTCAGGAGCATCATATCCAATCTAAGACCAAGGGAAGATATAATAGTGTTGCTGCGTGAGCTCGTAGTCTATATCATCAGAATCAGTTTAGGTTATGCTCACAATTTCGGTTTACCCTTCTATTCTCGACTGTTTTTTATTCTATTTTGTTAGGGAAAATGACTAAAATAAATTATTTGAGAGACAATTTTATCCAAATACAACTTTTGCATATTGCATACGCAAATGTAATTTTTTACTAAACTATGTAAATTGCGAGAGGGATTCCACAGATTCCAATTAAATATAAACCGCTACATCCCTCTAATGGTTTACGTTGACAACTGAAATGGCTAGAAACCGCGGCAAGGGTCGGTCTCGCAATTTCTGTGTATATGTAAAATGGGCAGCGATTTATGCTTGCACCAAAAACGCCTATATATACCAAGCAGAGGGAGTGGTGTGATGGTAGAGGGTCATTTTCACACCTTCACAAATGGATAGTGAGGAGAGTTAAGTTCACTAATAAAAAACCGGTGAGTGTTTTTATTTAGTCAACAAATACTTTGTCAGAACTAAAGACGAGTATACTGCAAAAGGCAGGGTTGTGTGGGGCCAGGTGGGTGAAAAAGGTGTTCTACAAGATTCCAATTGCAGTTGTGTCAGCTGGTGTGCAGTATGAAACATTTGTGATACGGTCGCACAAAGGATGCAGATTTTGTTTCATTGTCGGCGCAGTTTTCTGGAAGTTAGAATACACGAGCTGTCTGCCAAGTTGGAAGATGGTGTCGCCAGTTCCGGGACATCAATGCCGAATCCTCAGTCGATGACGGTGGGGGGTGCTTCTACCTCGATGCCTATCGTTGCACCTGGTTGTCTGTTGGTCGAACCTCCATCTGTTCCAGCTGGGTTAGCTAGGTCACCCAGTTTGATTTTCGGTCTTTTAGGTGGCGGTGAACCAGATCGGGTTGAAAATGTGATGCGAGAGGATGATTCGGATGATGAGCCAGATCACATATTGGGGGACAGTGATGAGGATACTTCTAGGAACCCACCAGCACGTCAGGGGCCATCCAGTTCTGGGTCACACCAACACCCGCCGCATTTCTCAACGTTGAACTTGGAAGCCGTCGCCCAGCAACCGGACATAGATCCCACTTTCGAAGGTCAAGGATTACATGAGGAAAATCCTTCTGGAGAATTTCAGATTGGCCAATTTTTTTAGACTAAGGAGGAAGCTGTGTTGAGTATTAAGGATTATAGCATCCATCATGGAGTTGAGTATCGGGTGATAGAGTCAGATCATCTGAAGTATCATGGGATATGCAAGGAGTTCGAAAACGGTTGCACGTGGATGGTTCGCATTACACTTCGACAGCGTAAAGGTAATTGGGAGGTTAGAAGGTACAATGGAACTCACACTTACTTGGCCACTTTGATTTTGAGCGACCACCGACAGCTCAATCACCATGTCATTTGTGCGAGGATCTTTCCGTTGGTTAGAGCGGATGTAGCAGTTACGATAAAGGTGTTGCAAGAAGCTACTGAGGCAACCTATGGATTCAAGCCTAGTTATAGGAAGGTGTGGATGGAAAAACAGAAGGCAGTTGCATAGATCTATGGGAATTGAGAAGAGTCCTATGCCGAAGTACCCCGTTGGATCCTTAGTGTGCAAGCCACGATGGACGGAACCATGGCATTGTTGAAGACTTCTCCAGTATGTGTAGGTGATCAGGTTGATGAATCTGCAGAGTATTTTCATCGTCTTTTTTGGACGTTCCCTACATGCATTGAGGCATTTAGACATTGCAACCCACTAGTCAGCATTGACGAGACTCATTTGTATGAGAAGTATGGTGGGACTTTGCTTCTGGCTATCACGCAATATGGAAACTCGAATATCTTTCATGTTGCTTTTGCACTTGCAGAAAGGGAGAATGCGGACTCCTGGGCTTTTTTCTTATCCCACTTGTGTCAACATGTGACCCCACAAGAAGGCATTCTGGTTATCTCTGACAGGCACAATGGCATTAAGACTGCACTGGAGGCACCTGACAGTGGTTGGCTACCACCTCATGCGTATCGAGCGTTTTGTATTCGACATGTTACAGCTAATTTTGCCCTCAGTTTCAAGGGTCAGGATGCAAGGTGACTGCTCGTGAATGTAGCATATGCCAAGACTGAGGAAGAGTTTGACTATTGGTTTGATATTATGAGGTCTGAGAATTCGGCCATGTGTGATTGGGCGAACCGAATGGAGTACGATAAGTGGACCCAGCAACAGGATGGAGGCAGATGATTCGGCCACATGACGAAAACGTATCTGAGTATGTTAATTCTGTATTGAAGGGGACACAGAATCTGCCAATTACTACATTGGTGAAGTCCACATATGAGCTTTTTGTCATCCGAAGACAGATAGCAGAGGCGTAGTTGGGATCTGGGCACCGATTTTGCCATGCGTTGGTTAACGCGATAGAGCGCAACTTGAGAGATTCGAGGTGCTTCACTGTTACTCTATTTGACAGGCATCAATTTGAGTATACTGTGGCTGAGAAGACTCCTACTGGTAACTTCTCGCTTGATACGTATCGAGTTTCCCCTCAGGGATCGCACTTGTGACTGTAGGTACTTTCAGGGTCTCCATTACCCGTGCTGCCATGCGATTGCATGCTGTGCTCAGTCCCGAATGGATTGAGCTACATACGTTCATAAAGTTTATACCATGAGTAAGATGTTCAATGTATACCGGATGGGGTTTCTGCCTCCTATTCCAGAGGGTTTCTGGCCACCTTATGACGGTCCGACTGTCGTTCTTGATCCTAACATGAGACGTGCCAGAGAAGGGTGACCGAGGTCTACCAGAATCTGTAACACCATGGATGAAGCCGATACTGGTAGGCCAAAGCGTTGTGGCCTATGCAGACACCCAGGACACACTCGTAGGAGTTGCCCTCAGCGAGGATCTGCGGCCGGAGCTGATGCATAGGTGTCATGATATTGTTGTGATTAAGTTTTATTGTTCTTTCCTTATTTGTTATGTTGTCCTGTTTTAGTGTGTTATATTGTTGGTTTGAATGTTTAGTCCATGTTGTTGATTTGGTTTTATTGTACTCTGGTTATTATTTGTGTTTCTCTATATAGTTATGATTCTCTTGAGTAAAGTTGTTGTCATTATGTTTGTAATTCTATTGAGTACAAGAAACTGACTTCATTATATCCATATATCAATGTATGATTCGGTGTCCAACTATAAATAGCGACTATCTGAGTTAGCATACCAACTATAACCTCATTGACAAAAGTACATGACTTACATAAATAAGGCATACAAAAGTTCATGAAAATAAACAAGGCACACACGGGTACATGTTTGTAAACATAAATAACCATAAATAAGGCATACAAAAGTACACGAAACTAAACATAAACAAAACAACTACTGATCCTGGTAGTCCTCATCGTCATCATGAGCGTCGTCCCCAAATGCTCTAAGGAGATGCGACCATGTACCATACCGAGCACGCCATCTCACTCTAGCTGGCCTCTGAAGCTGCTGTGCAGGAGGATCAACAAGCATGCCCACACCATATGCAGATGGAGGCGTCCCTCCCGTGCTGAACCAACTATCATACGGGCTGGCTGCAAGCTCATTTAGGTCTACATGAAACTGTGGGAGGTACTCGGTCATATGAGGCTGACTCTCTGGTGGCTAGGGATGGTATAGCAGAGTTTGAGGCCAAATCTCTGGTGGCTGCGGATGGTACGCCTGCACATATGATATCTGCTGTTGGTACCCCTGAATCTCTTATATCTGTGGGCGGTACCCCTGAACCTTTTCATCTGTGGGCGGTACCCCTGAACCTCATCCATCTGGGGGTGGTACTCCGGCATCTGAAATTGTGACATCTCTTCATCTTGCAGCAGGTTTAGATTATCTTGAAGGTGTTTTTTTTTTTTACTTGGTAGATGCAAGACTTGCAGCATTAAGAAAGATGAATCAGGGTACCTGCCAATTCATCTAACGGTAGGTTGAGGCCATGTGAAAGTGGTTAAAGAATTGTTACTATACTGTCCAGATCTGAACGAGATGCAGGATGCAAGTTTCAATAATATTCTTCACATTGTAGCTATATGTGGAAAGCTTGATGTGGTCCGCTACATCCTTCAAACTCCTCAGCTTGAAATGATGATCAATCAAAAGAATCGGTTAGGAGAGACACCTTTGCATGGGGCTACTGATTGGGGTTGTCCCAACATTGTCTATGCCTTAACAACTGACCACCGGGTTGATCTTAACGTGGCTAGCTCAAGTAAGGAAACGCATCTTGATAGTGCAATTAAAAGGTATTATGCCGGTGGGACATGGAAAACACCATCCCTTCGACAGGCAAATAATGCTAGACGACAAATATAATTTATTGTTGTTGGCCTGCAGTTAGCCAACAATAAATACCAAAAGTATGTTGCCGGATTATTGAATTAAAGGAATTGAGATAATAGCTAATAAAATGCTAGATTCTATTGACTCTTGAACTTTTCTCATTCAAATATTCGGTATTCTTAATTAGCTCACATTTCTGAATTTGCACTCACTTACATGGATTGCACTAAAATCTACTGGCCCAAAAGCACCACGTATGTCTGAATTTGGATTCAATACTTGTTTGGAACAAAGAGGTTCAAAGACAGAATGGACTCACTTAGTGTGATCTCAACACTCATAGTCACAACTTCGGTGGCAGCAGGTTTGGCCGTGCCCGGCAAGGCAGATGGCGTTGCCAATAACCTGAGCAAGATCATGTTCCACTTTTTCATCTTCTGCATCACATTATCATTGTTTACTTCCATCAGTGCCACAATCATACTCATCTGGGGAAGGTTCGAAGTGATTGAGCTGTTGACTCTTTCCATAGAGGTGGCAATGCCGCTTCTTGGACCATTTTGGTGGTAGTAATCTTTTTCTTGTACATGCTCCTTTTCCTCCCATCATCCTCTGCCTCCAAGTTCTCTTGCTTTATCTCCTACTACCCCTTTATCTTCTTAGCATCTCTAGATAAGAAGGAACCTGTAGTTGTTGGGTATATTGGTATGAGAAGATGACAAAATATTATATTTGTGTAGTGGTTTCAAGGCACAATTAGATTGCTTTTTTTAGAGAGATATTTGTCCCCACACTTAGTTGTTATAGGGTTGATGACAATACTCTCCCAGGATACAATGAAACCTAAGAATTTCTTAATTAGCAATAGTAAGAAATTCTCAACTCTCTTGAACAAAGATAATCTCTTAATAGTTGATTAAAATGTACACTTAGTACTTCAGTTTCTGAAA
The DNA here is from genome assembly GCF_000817695.3 of Arachis duranensis. Lineage (NCBI taxonomy): Eukaryota > Viridiplantae > Streptophyta > Magnoliopsida > Fabales > Fabaceae > Arachis > Arachis duranensis. Next base: position 7,003,113 of record NC_029778.3, read on the forward strand.
TAGTAGACAAGGACTTATTTATACATATAGCATGTAGCAATTATGATTAGTTACGTATACAAATGGTTGTGTCTTTTATATTGCCAATAGATATAATGTTTTGAACATACACAATTTTTAAAGAGTTGTGTCCCTTTAGCCAATAGACACAATATTTTGAACATACACAATCCTTAAAAGGTTGTATCCCTTTAACAAATGGTATTAAACGGTTAGTAACCGTTTAATAATATTAATAATAATATCAATAATATTAATAATATTAATTAATCAAATTTGTAAATACCCTTCAATTCCCCACTATTTACAAAATTTAAATGCCATACAAGTATATGCATAAAGAATGTGTCACTAAGATTAAACATTCTTTTAATGTAAATTTTAAAGTTCTAACGAAGTAATAAGTGTCTAATTGATTAAACATATACTCCATATGCTAGTACAAAAAATCACACACATTACTTATACCCTCCAAGTTCAAGAGTTTACAATTTTAAGCACTTATATGGCCTTGTGCTCATCCTAGTTTCATGAATATTTACGAGAATAAAACCTCTAAAATTCTCGATTAGAGCCACACCACTCTTATATTCATATAGGTGAAATCTTTTGATAGATAATATTAACATTCCATTAAGAGTTTAAACTCACCCTCCTAATTTATTGTAAATAGCAGTAAATCCTATACCTTAGTGCTCCAATTGCTAAATAACTTGTTATTACCCATTAAACCTTGAAGCTAGTGGTCTACTAGAATAAGGTTGGGTTCCCATCATTTAGCAATAATAGGTTTTAATCCCATTTTATTAGTAGTCTCTTTGATTTTATCTCTTGACAAACCTTTAGTCAAAGGGTCTTCTAAATTTTCTTGAGATCTTACATAAGTAATGGTAATTACACCATCATCTATTAGTTGCCTCACAAACTCATGTCTCAAACTTATATGTCTAGACTTTTCATTATAAACCTTATTATATGCTCGAGACATGGTTGATTCACTATCACAAAAGATTGAAATGATTGTTGTCTGCTGTGGCCACAGCTTTATATCATATAACAAATTTCTTAACCATTCTGCTTCTTTACCTGTGGCTGATAAAGCTACAAACTCAGCCTCCATAGTAGAATGTGTAATACATGTCTTTTTTAAGTTAGAATACAAATATTTGGGACATAACCGATAGTTTACTCTGGATAGTAGCTCATCAAAACTTAAACCTAATCCCTGCAACATTTACATAATTTACTTTTTTAGGGACACAATTGAACCTGAACACAAATAGTGGGTATAATATTGAAATCGAACAAATCCAAGTAAGACCAAATTGAGAATGAATACATTCAAGTGAGAATAATTGAAAAATACAATCTAATATGTTAGTATAATTAACGACAGAATAACATTGAATCATTTTTATAAGAATTAAGCATACAAATATAACGATTTAAACTTTCAGGATACGAATAAAACTTACTCAAATATTGAGAACAAAACTGATACTTTACTCAATTAAAAATTAAGAATTTCCTACATCTTTACAAGTAAGAATTTGAGTTACATTTGAGTTATCAAGAGAGTTACATTCTTAGTGTTAGCAAGATTGTCATTGTTCTCTCATCATTAAAGAGGGGTCGTAATACTTATTTTCCCACATGTAGTGGAAACCTTTTTATCTTGTCACTTTGTCTATGATTTTTTTATTTTTTTCTTATCTATTTTGGTCCTCAAAGAATTTCGGACTAGACATTTTAGTCTCCAACTAAAATTAATTACTCGATTGGTCTCTAACAATTAATTTCGTCAGTCACTTAGGTCTTTGGCTCTAGCAACTCTAACGGAAGACAAAATGGTCCCTCACAACTCTAACAGAGGGACAAAATTATTCCCGACAACTCTAATAGGAGACAAAATGAACCCTGACCCCTTTATTCAAAAACGACACTATATTTCCCCAATTTTTATCATATCTCGCATAATTCTAACATTTATATTCTCCTTCTTCACCTTCACGGTCTTCTTTTCCATCTTTTTCTTCCTCATTTTTAGCTCCAAAATCAAGCCATGGTGTAACTGTCACGCATATGGCACCTACCTCAACATGTCATGGACCACACACTTCTTAAATCTCTGTGGCTGGTATACTCACCTCCTCTGTAGTTCATCCACCAGAAGCATCCACCTCCACGTCCTCGATAACATCATCACCTCCAACCCCGACAACGTCCACCACATCCTTAAGACCAAGTTCCACAACTACTCCAAGGGCACTCCTTTCTCCACTCTCCGGTAAGCAATATAGATTATTGGACATTAGGACATCATGAGAAGATTCTCCTTTGATATCATATGCAAATTCTCATTTGGAATGGACCCCGAGTGCTTCGTTTCTTCTTTCTCGGAGTCCAAGTTGGCAGAAAGCTTCGATCTCGCATCCAAGCTATCAGTACAATGAGCAATGTCGTCGTTGCCACTCATATGGAAATTAAAGCAATTACTGAACATTGGTTTAGAGAAGAAGCTGAAGAAAGTGATCAAAGTGGTGAACAATGTGGTCATGGAGATGATAGGGCAGAGGAGGAGAGAGATGGCAATAACGACGATGGGTTTTAACAACTTAGACTTGCTGTCTAGATTCATGGAATCCATCGAAGATGACAAGTACTTGAGAGACATAGTCATTAGTTTCCTGAATATGAATTGGTTGAGAACAAGTTAATGATTTTTCTTCTTGTGAATATTGAAGTTGCAGAGTGTGCATTGTGTAACTTGAAGTTACAGTGTTATACTGTTAGTGTTATGCGAGATATGATAAAAATTGGGAGTGTCATTTCCAAACAGAGGAAGTCAGGACCATTTTGTCCCTGTTAGAGTTTTCAGGGACTATTTTGTCCTCCGTTAGAGTTGACAGAGCAAAGGACCTAAGTGACTGACAGAGTTAATTATTAGAGACCAATCGAGTAATTAATTTTAGTTAGGAACTAAAGTATTTGGTCCGAAATTCTTTTGAGGAACAAAATGGATAAATACTCAAAAGTTTTTTATAAGTAAAAATATTATTGTGCAGGGACCCAATTAAAAGAAAAAAAGTATAGAGACCTAATTGAAAATTTCGTGAAACTATAGGAATCAATAGAGTAATTAAACCTAATTCATTTTATCTCTTTGTTTCATTGAAAACACTTTCATGTTATCAAGAGCATAGGTGATAAATCCATAGCTTCAATCATCCCTCATCAAAATCCAGCCTCTTTTTCTTCTTCTTCTTCTTCCCTTTTTTCTCAAACCTTTACTGTACTTGTTCTTGATAAATTGACTAAAAACACCTTTTGAACTTGGCAGAAGCTTGTCCTTCACGTTATCAATGCTAATGGCCTTGCTGATCATCTTTCTGTTGACAAAATTACTTCACAGTTTGAATCCAATTCTGCCAAAATAACTGGTACAAAATCAAAAGCTTACAAGGATTGGAAGCAAAAAGATGATTACCTTATGACATGGCTCCTTTCTTCTCTGGACCTCACATTCAAGAATCGAATGCTGGATTGCAAGTATGCACATCAAGCATGGACAACTATCACTGAATATTTTGCAAAGACCTCCAAGATCAAGATTCAGCAAATGAGCATCTCGAGAAGATTTGAGATATTGTTGACTCAACAGTAATGAAAAAATCAGAATCCATTACTCTTATTGAAGATGAAACACTTCTTCTTGGACATGAAGAAATGATTGAGAGGTTTAAAAAACTACTTTGGGAATGATACAAACACACAATACTCAATCATCATCTTCCCTTTCCAGACCACCAAATACCACAAATTTTGCTCTAAAAAGAGGTAGAGGAGGAAGGAATTCAAACAGAGGCAGTTTTACAAATTTTGATTCTAGACCAATTTGTCAAATTTGTGGAAGGACAGATCATACTGCATTGTCATCATGTTTTAACCGATTTGATCAACAATATCAAGCTTCTTCTTCTAATTCAAGGACTCCAACCTAATCTGGACTGTTATCATCTCCTACTACCTATCACAACCCAAGGGCTTATATGGCTGCTCCATCCACTTTCTCAGATGCAAGTTGGCTTCCTGACACAGGGCAAGCAATCATGTTACAAATGATGCACAATTTATTTTGGCGCCTTCTGAATTTCTTGGTACAGACTAACTCCTTCTAGGTAATGGATTAGGTAGTAGTATCTCTCATGTTGGATACTCATTTTTGGTGAATTTAGATTCAAAGAAACAATTTCTTTTGAACCAACTTTTACTTGTTCCTGAAATTACACAAAATTTAGTGAGTGTACACAAGTTTGCCACTGATAATGCATGCTTTTTTTAGTTTCATCCTATGTTTGTTATGTGAAATTTCAGGACACCCAAGAGATTTTTCTACAAAGAGCTCTATATAATGGGGTGTACAAATTTGATAACATTACTATCACAAAATCTGCACCTAAGAATAGTCATATATCTCCACCAAATTCTATTTCTTGTATTTCTATACCTACTGCTTATGCTTCCCAATTAGATAATTACAATTTATGGCACAAACGTTTAGGTCATTGTGCATCCAAGACTGTTGTATCTATAATGAACAAGTGTAATCTACCCATTTCCGCCGTTTCGATAAAATTTGGTGTTTCTGAACATTGTTGTCAGGCTAAAATGCACTTGTTGCCTTTTTAATTAGATGAATTCAATTTTCATGCCCTTTTAAAAATGGTTTATAGTGATATTTGGGCCTGCACCATATACATTTTATCATGGTTTCATATATTATATTTTTTTGTGGATGTTTACACTCAGTATACTTGCATTTATTTACTTCATACCAAATCACAAGCTTTTCAGGCCTTCCTTCAGTACAAAGCTGAAATGGAAACTTTCACTGGTTTAAAATTGAAACAACTGACAGATCATGGCAGGGAGTATCACTCCAATGCCTTCACTCAATATCTAACATAAGAAGGCATATCTCATTACTTCTCCTACCCTTATACTCATCAATAAAATGGGAGGACAGAGAGGAAGTATAGACATGTAACTGAAGTAGACTTGGCACTTTTGGCCATCTGGATCCTTTTAATTCACTGGGATGATGCATTTATTTTTGCAACATATATTATTATAGACTCCCTTTCCCCTAACACTAATAATCTTTCCCCGTTTGAACTTTTACATCATCATCCACCTAATAAGGAGACATTTATTATATGGATTCCGCGGACAACCAAATAAGGGTGCAACCAATTGCTAAGTAAAAATGTGGTATTGAATAAAAACAGACTAGGAAAGCTTCAACTGGAATATGATAAGTAAATTTCCAAGTGCTTGACTCCTTTATATGCCACTAATGCTGATATTAGTGAGTTATAGTTTTTGTTGTTAGTGAGTATAGAAAGACTAGGAAGCTTCAGCTTGGATATGCTAACTAAAATTTCCACGCTTCTCTGGTTGTCGTGGTACCAGTGGCTAGCGGTAGCTAGCAGTTGACCAACGAATAAGGAGGTGATAGGTGGAGTTTGGTGTTTTGTCCTTTAACCTTCTATTAAGCTGTAGGTGATGTCCCAGGTGATATGGATGTCATTTGGTCGAATAGCCTGCGGCGAGAAAGGGTGTGGCTGGCTTAATGGCATGTGAACCGAAAAAGAATTCGAAGAAGGTGGGTGTGGTCCGTTTGTGAAGGGCGTTAGCTAGTGTCTTGTGATGTAGGGCCAGCTCCAGCTTGATGGAGTTTTTCAGTGTGTTGCGTTTCAGAATCACTCCGGACAAACTGTTGCAGGTGGCTATAGTTGGAGCACTGATGTTGCAGTACGGAGAGGTTGAAGAAAGTACCTTTTTTTTCATTTTTGGAGATGGAAGAAAAGTCCAACTTGCTGCAAATAGGTTAAGTTTTTTCTTTTGTCAAAAATAATTTGGGCTTTTGGCTATTTGTGCCTGATGTGTTTTTGGTGTTAATCCCTGTTTCGAGGGTTACCTGAAACGTTGAGGTCGATCTCGGACGAGATCTTCTGGTTCGGTTGAATTTGCCGTGTCCGACTTGCCGGAGCTAAGATGCCGCCAATCTTGATCTCTGGGAGAGGGGTGGTGGTACCTGTAAGAGACTCCGATGCTTAAGTCAGTACGGGCTTTAGGCAGGTTTTTGGTAGAATTGGAGTATGAGTTATACCTGGGTGCTCTAGTGTATTTATAAAAGTGTTTTAATGACCTTCCTTGAGATAAGTTTGTTATCTTATCTTATCTTTTATGGGCAAGATCACATCTTTTGTCAGTCGCCTCATAGTAGGCGGTGGTTCTTCGTTTTGGGCTCCTTGGGCCTCTTGGGAGATCTTTCGAGCTCTCTTGTGAAGAGGTCGGCAGTGGACCAACCTTCCATAAGGTCGTCCCTTTGTCTTCGGTCGGCCTGACCATATAGCTCGGAACAGTGTATGAACAGTGCCCCTGCTTGAGCTTCGATCCTTTCATGAGGTCATGCTTGTTCTGAGCTTCGACCTTTTCATGAGGTGTGTTATTCTCTTTGGGCAAACTTTGCGTCTTTAATGCTTTTGAAACGCGAAGCATTATCGTTTTTAAATGTTGTGTCATTCTCGAGTGCATCCTTTTCTTGGGTTCATGCGAGTGCTTTTAAAGCCTTTTAATTGGCTTTTACTCCTTGTCGTTTCGTTTTTCCCTCTTTGCATTTTGTTCAAAATCTTAGCTTTCTTTCCCTTTTTCGTTTATCTGCTTCATTTCATTTTCTGGAGAACGTCTCTTTCTCTCATTTTGTTTCTTTGGTTTTGCCCCAAGTTTTCCTTCTCCTTGAAGCTTTCGAGGTGCTTGCTGGTGTGGGTCGTTCGTGACTTTGCTGCTCGTTCGTCATTGTTTCTGCTTCATCTTCTTAGGTTGGTACTTGCTTGTAGTATTTTGGATTTTTCTTGTTTGATGGAAGTTGTGATCCTTCTTTCTTGCTTCGTGTTTACTTCTGGTGGTACTGTATGCTTTCGTTTTCTTTAAAGTTTTGATCTTTCTTCTTACTGCTGTTGAAAGGCTAGGGCTTTTGATCTTCCTTGATCCTTTGCGCTTTATCTGTCTTGTGCCTGTACTGCCTCCGAAGGGTGTCCCTAGGTTGTGATGGTGATTTTGTTTTTTGCGAGCCTTGGGGCGCCCTTTGCTGTCTTGTCGCTGTTTGTTGGTTATTTCTTCATTTTTGCATTTTGGCCAAGTTGTTTGGTGGTGAGTTTTTCATTTTCTTGCTGTAGGTGTAGTGTCTATGTCTCGTAAAAATATTGTTGAAATGTCAACAAAGGTTCCTCCTGGTATGGCTGACTGGTTAGATTCTGTAGTATTGAGTTGTGTTACTGTGGCAGATCGAAAGTACTATGAAAAGTTTAAGAGATATCATAGGATATGTGGGAATAGGGAGGATGAGAAGGACTACGAGTTAGTGTCCCCCGACCACGAGGAGAGGGTCAGTTTTCCTTCGCTAAGTCGGGCAGAACGTCCATTCTTTTATGCATATGATTGCTTTTTTACCAAGTTAGGCATTACCCTTCCTTTTACTGAGTTTGAGACTGACATCCTTTGGAACTGTAATCTTGTCCCTACTCAGATTCATCCCAACTCTTGGGCTTTCATGAAAAATTTTCAGCTGTTCTGTCAGGATTTGGGTGTCCGACCTTCTCTCTATCTTTTTCTTTATTTATTTGTGCTGACCAAGCCGGGGGCGGCCAAGAAGAAAGCTTCTTGGATCTCCTTCCGGGCTACCCAGGGTAAATAGGTGTTTTCCATTTTTGATGACTCTTTCCACGACTTTAAAAATTTCTACTTCAAGGTTCGGGTTGTGGACAATGTTCACCCCTTTTTTCTGGATGAGAATAAGGAACCTACTTTTTCCCTTTGGTGGCAAGAGAACCCTGTAGTTCTTAAGTATTCGTTAGAGAGTCTTGATGAGGTAGAGTGGGCCTTTGTGGGTGTTTTGGAGGAGCATTGGGGGGAGCCTCCTCATTTGGATACGAATAAGTTTTTAGGAGATTCTGCTCTTCTCCGTTCTGAATTAGGTAGTGCCCGACTTCCTCGATTTTTACTGTCTTCGTTTGTGGTCGCCACTATGTAACTATTTTTACTGTCTTCCCAGGTCCCGCCAAAGAAGCCGGACTCAGGCCCTCAAGGTCCGACTTGGCCCTATAACTTCCAAACAATAAAAAACTCATTAACCTAAATAATTACTTTCCAAATCAAGGTTACCAGAACTGGACCGGTCAATAAACCGGTAAAATCACTAGTTCGACAGGGATTTAATTGGTTTAATTAAATAATAAAATTATTAAAAACTCAATATATAATTTCAAATATATAAATTCAATAATTTTTAACTTGATAAAATTCATAATTTCACGTAATAAATTATCCATAATTTAATATTAAAAGTTCACAAACAACTTCAAACATCAAAGTTCATAACTAAAACCAATCAAAATGCATATAGTGACAAACACATAATGTTCTACTATAAAAAAATATTAAGGTAGCATTTGTTTTGAGGTACTGAGACAGAGACTGGGAGACTGAGACTCAGTATCATATTTGTTGGTTCAGAGACTGGTACTAAAATTTCTATCTCTGTCCCCAAAATTTCAGTATTTTAGTACCTCCAAAAAGTAGAGACACATGAGGCTAAAATTTTTAGAGATAGAGACTGAAACTTTAATAACATTTTATACCTAAAATACCTTCATTTCAATTAATTAATTCCAATTTTACCTTTTGTACAAATTAAATTAGAATTTCATTCTTGTTTCAATTTCTGCCTCCCACTTTGCACCAAACAGAATACTGAGATTTATTTCAATCTCTGTCTCTTAGTCTCTGTCTCTCAGTCTCAGTCTTTCCGTCTTTGTCTCTCCACCAAATGCTACCTAATAAACAAATTTTGAACTTGCACAAAATCCTATTAAACAGATATACATAACTAGTGACTAACCTTTAGTAAAATCACAAGTATGAATTTAACAAAACTAAAGAAAAAATAAGTTTCCAACTTAACGAACCTATTCATGACCTACTAATTTTGTCATTAACACCATACTATTCTAACTCCACCAACCACCACCATACACACACATGAAAAAAGGAAGGGAAAACACACCACACAGAGAAAAAGGGTAGCAGCTCTTGATATTTGGCGAGCAGAAGTCTTCTTTAGTAGCTAAAAATGTGGTACATAAATCGTATGACAATAAGCTGCATTTTGAAGTATGTTCAAGATAAAAATTAAGCTCAAACTCTCATATTCAAACTTTCAACAACAAATCAATTAATCAATAATATGGTTCTAACTTCTGAATCCAAACTACTCTAAAAATATATCAGCAGCAAAAACTAAATTAAATCAAATTTCAAAGTCAGAATCCAAATTAAATTGAATTCAAAATCACATCAACATTCAACAAATTGAATAAATAATATTTTTTTGGGTGTTGTTCCTGTTCCATTTTCAACATCCAGCAAAAATAAATTAACCTTCAACAAAATTAACTCAGCAAAAAAATATTTAATTGAATCATTCAATTCAACCATTATTTCAGAAAATTAGTAACTCAGATTAAGCAAAATTATCAAACTCTGAATCAGAAATAAAAAGATTCAGAACCTAGAATCAGTATTATTAACAAAAGTACAAAACAAGCAATATTAATGGAAGCAGCAGTGCTTACTGGTGGCGAAAAAGGAAGGGAGGAGGAATGGGAAATGACGAGCTAATAACAACGGAGTGAGCTCGGACAGAGAGCGACAGAGAGAGAGAGAGAGAGAGAGAGAGAGAGAGTAGAAGGGTTTGGCGATGAGAAGAATGCGACGGCACCAATGGTTCCCGCCGGCGGCGACATCATCATCTACTGGAGAAGAAGAATTTGGCCATGGAGAATGGTAATGGTGGGCTGGTGGCTGGGTTTAGGTTAGGGTTAGGTTTCTGATTCTCAGAGAGATGAAAGAAACAGGTGGGGGTGGTGTGGGTTCTCCTTCTGAGAGAAACGACGCGTTGGAGCTTATATACACGAACAAGAAATCCTGAAAAAATCGGCTGGTGGTTTATCGATTAACCGTTGAATTTGACTAATTTTCAAATCGATTTTTTACAGAACGGTTTTATATCTCAACCGAATCGGTCAAGTGACTGATATTTGATTAATTCGGTCGAACTGATCGATCCGATTCAGTTTTTAAAACATTGATCCAAATTATGAAATTTACCATCCCTTATGTGGGTCAAACATGTTTTTTCATACTAACGAGCTATAACTCTTATGACATAGTCTCTCCCTTTCCATCTATAGGTTTTGGGTTCTAATCCCAGCGGTTACAACTAAAACCATCTCCTCAATGTTGCTGCAACGTGTGGTAAGTGCGTGAGGAAAAAAAAAAAAAACATGTTCTCTCATAAGAATCAAACGGCCAGGTGTTGTGCTCTTATAGGCCTATTCCTCCTCGCCGTAGCCATGACTTAAGAAAAAGTAGAGTAGACGATTAGACGGCACCATAAAAATAGATAATGCAAAAGCATGAATGCCCAGCTTAGCTTGGACAGCGCTATCAGAAAGAAAAAGTATAGTAAACAATGGTTGAGTATTGGTTACTAATAATGGAATTCAATCAGTCTCTTTTAAGAATTAGTTTAAAAGAGAGAGAGAGAGAGAGAGAGAGAGAGAGAGAGAGAGAATAGAGCACAAGGTTTTCTGAAGCTGAGAAGCAAAGGCAGCAATCTGTAACTGCGTGGTAGGATTCTCGATTTGAGCTTTTGCTGAACTGAGACCGCATCATGAGCCAGCATACACAGTAAGTTCTTCATTGGAAATAGTTTTTGATAGGGACTAGTAGAGTTATAATGCTGTTATGTAATTCCTTAAGTAGTTAATCTTAAAAACAAGAGAAGAAATATATATACAACAGAAGCAAATACTTTGCATCTGACAAATTCACTTTGATATTCTTGTTTTGATTTAAATAACAATACTCGGCTCTTTCCGGTTTTATTATTGTTTAAAAAGAAAAAAGAAAGAGTGAAGTTTGAACTATGATCACTTGACAAGCAGATCGCAGAGCTCCAGTTCCAGTTCCGCCAGTTATGATGTTAACAACGAAGTGGAATTTGTCCCTACGATTGTGAAGCATGGTGAACATGAGAAGCTGGAATTGCTTTCAGAAGTGTATCACCGAGCAAGCGGGGGTGCTGCAACACAAGCATCTTATTATTCCTCCAACATTCTGAAAGAATTCAAGACCCCTACGAAGAACACAGTGCTACATGTAGCAGCTTTCTACGGAAATGATGAGATGGTAGATCACGTGGCGCGACAAGAACCTGATCTTATAGCGTCCCTCAACGAAAACCAGGACACTCCCCTTCATGTTGCTGCAAGAGCTGGGCATTTCTCCATTATTAAAAGGCTCTTGGATGCTTATTGTCTTAATAATAATGGGGGTGAAGCAAGATTAATGGATCTCATGAAAATGAAGAACTGGCAAGGGAACATTATGCTACACGAAGCCATGATGAGCAGCACGGCGGGAACTATGATTTTCGATGTACTTGAGGAATCATCATCAATATCATTCTCACATCATTGTTATGAGTTAGCATTGGATGAAGTAAATAGGGAAGGGAAATCGGTGTTGTGCTTGGCGGTTGAGGCTAGGCTCATTGAAGCTGTTAACAGAATGTTGGACAAGTGCCCCGAGAATGCCACGCCAAAGGGATTATCACCCCTTCTAGTAGCCATCTTCAACCGGGATAAAGGTAATTAGCTACCTAATAATGTTTTGTGTATATGAAATAATAACGTTACATATGTGCGCGCATGGTGACAGATATGGTGAGCACCATATTGGGAAAGAAAGAAGAATGGATACATTTAAGGGACCCGTATGGAGGGGTTGCTCTTCATTTTGCAGCAGGTTTAGGTTACCTTGAAGGTGTTGTTCTTTTACTTGGTAGATGCAACACTTGCAGCATTGAGAAAGACGAATCAGGGTACCTGCCAATTCATCTAGCGGCTGGTCGAGGCCATGTGGAAGTGGTTAAGGAATTGTTACTATACTGTCCAGATCTGAACGAGATGCGGGATGGAAGTCTCAATAGTATTCTTCACATTGCAGCTAATAGTGGAAAGCTTGATGTGGTGCGCTACATCCTTCAAACTCCTCAGCTTGACATGATGATCAATCAAAAGAATCGGTCAGGAGAGACTCCTTTGCATGGGGCTACCGATTGGGGTCGTCCCAACATTGTCTATGCCTTAACAAGTGACCACCGGGTTGATCTTAACGTGGTTAGCTCAAGTAAGGAAACGCCTCTTGACACTGCAATTAAAAGGTATCATGCCGGTGGGAGAGGGAAAACACCATCCCTTCGACGGGTAAGTAATGCTAGTTAGCCAGCAATAAATTAGACTAAAATATGTTGTCAGCTAAAAATGCTAGATTCTACTGACTCTTGAACTTTTCTCGTTGAAATATTTGGTATTCTTAATTAACTCACATTTCTGAATTTGTAGTCGCTTACATGGATTGCACTAAAATCTGCTGGCGCAAAAGCACCACGTATGTCTGAATTTGGATTCAATACTGTGTTTGGA
>NC_029778.3:7015772-7016120 GCF_000817695.3 Arachis duranensis
CTCTCGCTGGCGTTCATGGCTGGTATTTACACAGTTATAAGCAAACTCACCTGGTTGGCCACCACGTTTCTTATTATAACTGCCATTTTGGTGGCAGTTATCTTTTTCTTGTACATGCTCCTTTTCCTCCCATCATCCTCTGCATCCAAGTTCTCTCGCTTCATCTCCTACTACCCCTTTATCTTCTTAGCATCTCTTGCTGAGAAGGAACCTGTAGGACCTGTTTATTTTACTACCATTGCTAGCCAAATTATAATCCCTGGAACAACAGCGAACGATGATATCTACCGCGTCAACTTCGAAACGATGCAAGAATCTTAGCTTCTTTTTTTTTTTTTTTTTTTTTTA
>NC_029778.3:7016149-7020211 GCF_000817695.3 Arachis duranensis
TTAGCTTCTTATTGTTCTACTGCATACATAGAGCTTGTGTTTGTGACTTAAGCTCTTAAAGCAAAAAGATTGAGAAAGAACTTCACTTGTCACTAGCATTGATTTCACTTGTGTATAAGTATGGTTGGCACTTGCCACATGTTTGTGTTTGAGGAAGATTGTGTGCACTATTTTTGTGTATCTTTAATTCTTTGTATTAAAAGTTATTGATATATAGGAAGTTAGAGAAAATAAAAGTTGTCCTTTATACTATAAATGAAAATTATACAATAAATGTGTATAAAAACAGTACAAACATCATTTCTTAAAAAATTTATAGTATCAAGTGTTCAACCGTTAATTGTTTATATAAGTTTAGGAATGTGCAAATGCAAAGCCACCTTTTGTGGCATACAATAACACTGTATTGGATTTGTCCAATTTTAGGTATAAATTTACAGTACTACTCATATATACAGTGCTATTCACAGTGAACAGAAAATGAACTTGTTTAGTAAAAAATCAATTATATTAAATAGCATGACAACAAAGTTTGAGATAAGTTTAATGGAAGTAATTTTTCTTTATGGAAACAGAAGATAAAAGCACTCTTAAGAAGGACAATTACTTACCAACAATTGAAAGTGAACACCAAAAATACAGCTATTTTAGTCACGATAAAATTACAGTAGCTTAAAAACATACAGTGCTTAATCGCAGAGGAAAATATCACGATAAAATTAAATCTACTACCAAAAGGAAGCATTACAGTAGCTTTAAAAAAATAATCCCTTTATTAGTGAGGACTAATAATACACAACTTTGCATGATGCAATATAAAACTAAAAGCAATAAAACCCAGATAACTTGCTACATCGGTAAAGTTTTAAGAGCATTAATGCCCGATTCATCACCTTTAATTTTGAAACATTAAGCATTTAAAAGTTGTCTAAGCAGAATCATTTGTTGGACGAAAATTCAAAGGTGCTAATTAACTATATAAAGAGTTATTCTGATGTTAAAAATACCAGATGGCAATGGATTAAGTTTACAAGAAAAAAATGTGCATGTTTACCAAATAACTAAATAAATAAAGAACAAAATGCATGTTTGGGTGAAAGTGATAAATAGATGCCATAGTTGTCTCCTGCTTTTTTCGTGTGTGTTACCAAATAGGATATGAATTAAGATTGCCAATGTAAAGAGCTAAAGAATCATCATCAATAATCCCATATAAAAGATAGATAAATCTTTAATGATCTTATGGCTAAAATTATCCTTTCTATATATGTTTGGTTAATACTAATACTCTTGAGAAAGAGGCTTGATGAGTATCAAAGAATAGATAGACACGGTAGATTTGATTAACAAAAAGACTTATATAATTAATTAATTTGTGAGAGAAATTGTAAATTAAATACTTTTAACAACAATTAAATAAAAATGCAGTTGTCATTAATTAATTGAATAAGGTTTTTTGGTAACTAAATATAATCAAGTTAGCCCAATAATTTTTTAGTCTAGCAAAAACTATCCACACAAAAGTATAAGCAAGCAAAATATATATTAACAAGTCCTGGTAAATAGCTAGAGTAGATGAATTTAATTTTCTTATTAATTTCTACTTAGCTAATGCAAGCACTACATGAGCTGTGCTAAAATTGGATATTAACAAGAGGTTTATGAAATCTAGCTTTGAGAGTACTTGTATTAAGCATGAGAAACCCAGTTTTTCTCCAAAAATCATGTTGCATTACATTATACGAATCTTACATGATATAAAAACATAATTGCTTATAAGGGTTTATACCAATCTTCAAGGGCTAGGTAGGGGGCAATTAACAAATCCCATGATAGCCTCATTCATCTATACAAGTTTAGCAATATATATAGGTGTTATGTAGCAAGTACCAATAGAAATAAGAACACCGTTTTAAGTTATCAGAAAAGCAAGCTACCCCAAGCTGCTATGAATGCAAAGCCGCCAAATGGAGCCAATCTAGAATATTTTCTGTCTTCAAGATATGCCACAGTATAGCACCTGAAAAAGTTTAACAATTTCTAAAAGATGAATAGAAACAATTACACTATAGAGCATGCAGTTACACCATATTGATATAGGTTCGCTTTATGGTAATGAATCGCTGAACCATTTCAAGTATAAACAGGGTGTCTGATTACTTGAAAAGTTAAAATGCGAGATAAATGAATTTAAGCCATTATGAGGCTTAACAAGAAAGCCAGTTAAAATGGATCAAATCCGATTGACAGTTATCATCAATCGAAAAAGCAAGAACCTTAAACAATGCCCTGAAATTAACTGGTTATGTTGCTTATACTTTCTTCAAACCTTGGAACCTTTGTGGCTTAGTAGTAAGCAACCACGATGTCATCAGCAGATGCATTCCAAAGAAGGGAAGAACCATTAAGATGGCACCTTTTTTTCACTAGGCTAGCCCTTTATTTTATTTTATTTATTATTATTTTTGACAGTCTTTCTTTTATTTTATTTTTTCCATAGGAAATGATATATAACATTTAAGTCATTAACATCTGAATATCTTTCAATCACACTGCAAAATAAGCATAAAAAGGATCACATTCACACGGCATATGTATCCATTGAAATAGTTCAAGTATGACTGTATGAGAGCTAGAGAAATCACTTACGTTCCAGAGAAGGCCAAAATGCCAGTAGTTAGAAGGCCTCCAAACTGCACAAAAAAAATGCTGA
The DNA here is from genome assembly GCF_000817695.3 of Arachis duranensis. NCBI lineage: Eukaryota > Viridiplantae > Streptophyta > Magnoliopsida > Fabales > Fabaceae > Arachis > Arachis duranensis. Next base: position 7,018,863 of record NC_029778.3, read on the forward strand.
GTTGAAGAGGAAAGAGAAAAAAATTGATGTCTTAATTTCACAAACACTTGATAGCTGTAACATCTAAACTCTAAAGAGGAACAAAGCAAGGAACTTTGAGAAATGGGAACTTACAATATTGGGATTTTTCGTCAATGGAGCACCAAGTAAGGCAGCAGTGTGAACCAAATGGTAAAGCGATGCTGTTTGCCAAACCTTCATAAATTCATACAAACATGCAACGTTATCATTTTTCTTTTCGGAAAAAAAATGGGGATAATTTAAAAAGCTAAAATTTTGTGATGAAATTGAAGAGGAAAAAAATGGAAAAGATACATCTTTGTAAGAAGGGTTTTGGGGCTTGAAGAAATGAGCACCATAAGTGCCCAATCCAAGTGCAGCTACACCTGTTTGTAGTAAGAATCTGTGAGCTACGGTTAATGGCAACTCTGAAATTTCTGAAAAAAAAAAGAAGGTATCGAAGACGATGATGAAGAAGAAAGGAATTACCTGAAATCCCAGCTACCTTGTGCCAAAGTTTAGGATCCATTCGATTCTGTTGTTGTCACACAACTCGCACAGCAAAATATCTTCTGCTTTTGTTTTATTTTCTTTTTCTTTAAACTTTTTTCGTCATCGTTTTCTTAATTCTTAAAACTAGCCCCGCTCATCTGATTAGAATCTGAACTTCACTTAAAACTCTGAGATATTATTGCTTCTTGATTTCTTTTTATCCTCTTTTATTCATCTAGTTGCTTGAGGACAAGCAACAGTTTAAGTTTGGTGTTGTGATGAGCGGATATTTTATACGCTTTTTGGGGGTAATTTCATGTAGATTTTAGTATGTTTTAATTAGTTTTTAGTAGAATATTATTAGTTTTTAGGCAAAAATCATATTTCTGGACTTTACTATGAGTTTGTGTGTTTTTCTGTGATTTCAGGTAATTTCTGGCTGAAATCGAGGGAGTTGAGCAAAAATCTGAGTTAGGCTGAAAAAGGACTGCTGATGCTGTTGGATCCTGACCTCCCTGCACTCGGAATGGAATTTTTGGAGCTACAAGAGTCCAATTGGCGCGCTCTCAACGGCGTTGGAAAGTAGACATCCAGGGCTTTCCAGCAATATATAATAGTCCATACTTTGCGCGAAGATAGACGACGTAACTTAGCGTTGAACGCCAAGTACATGCTGCTGTCTGGAGTTAAACGCCAGAAAAACGTCATGATCCGGAGTTGAACGCCCAAAACACGTCATAACTTGGAGTTCAACTCCAAGAAAGGCCTCTACTCGTGGATAGCTTTAGTCCCAGCCCCAGCACACACCAAGTGGGCCCCAGAAGTGGATTTCTGCACCAATTATCTTAGTTTACTCA
>NC_029778.3:7020445-7020996 GCF_000817695.3 Arachis duranensis
CGTATGGTCCGATCTAAGATGTTTATTCGCGCTTAATTGTGAAAGAGGTGATGATCCGTGACACTCATCACCTCCCTCAATCTATGAACGTGTGCCTGACAAACACCTCCGTTCTACATCAGACTGAATGAACTTCTCTTAGATTTCTTAATCAGAATCTCCGCGGTATAAGCTAGAATTGATGGCGGCCACTCTTGAGGATCTGGAAGGTCTAAACCTTGTCTGTGGTATTCCGAGTAGGATTCAAGGATTGAATGGCTGTGACAAGCTTCAAACTCACAATTGTTGGGCGAAGTGACAGACGCAAAAGAATCAATGGATTATATTCCGACATGATCGAGAACCAACAGATGATTAGCCGTGCTGTGACAGAGCATAGGAACGTTTTCACTGAGAGGATGGGAAGTAGCCATTGACAACGGCGATGCCCTACATACAGCTTGCCATGGAAGGAGCTTTGCATTTATGAAAGTGAGAAAGCATTATGTTGCAGGAATTCAGAGGACAAAGCATCTCTAAAACTCCAACATATTCTCCATTACTGCATAATA
>NC_029778.3:7022337-7022501 GCF_000817695.3 Arachis duranensis
ATTTCCGAATAAAGTATGGACTATTATATATTGCTGGAAAGCTCTGGATGTCTACTTTCCAACGCCGTTGAGAGTGCGCCATGTGGAGTTTTGTAGCTCCAGAAAATCCATTTCGAGTGCAGGGAGGTCAGATTCCAACAACATCAGCAGTCCTTTTGTCAGCC
>NC_029778.3:7027042-7027507 GCF_000817695.3 Arachis duranensis
TGCCATCTCCTTCTCTTGTTCGAAAATTTATGAAAGGTTGTTTCTGGATTGTAGTAATTTAGCTTCTCTTAATTTTCTCTTCAGAGTCCTTTTAGGTTCTGGCTCAATTTCAACAAGAGTGCCCTTTTCCCTGTTCCTGCTCATATGAAAGAGAAGAAAATAAGAAAAGAAAGAGGGATCCTCTATGTCACAGTATAGAGATTCCCTTATGTTAGTAGAAGAAGAAAGGGGTTAGAAGAATGGAGATGGGGATTCGGATTTTTGGATGAAGAGATGTGAAGAGAAGTGTTAGTAATTAAATAATTAAATAGAAGAAGAAAAGAGAAGGAAGATTTCGAAAATAATTTTTGAAAAAGAGGTTAGTAATTTTCGAAAATCAAAGACAATATAATTAAAATTAAAATTTAAAACAAAAAGAATTTTTGAAAAAGAGAGGGAGAATTTTCGAAAATTAGAGAGGAAAAA
>NC_029778.3:7028410-7063460 GCF_000817695.3 Arachis duranensis
TCAAGAACAACTTGAAGATCATGAAGAACACTATTAATGCATGAGATTTTCGAAAAAAAATGCAAGAAAAATTTTAAAAGCATGCAATTGACACCAAACTTAAAGATTAACACAAGACTCAAACAAGAAACACAAAATATTTTTTGGTTTTTATGATTTTCTAATTTTTTTGTATTTTTATTAAATTTTTTTTTTCGAAAAACATTTTTGGAAAAACGAAAAAGAAAAGAAAAATTTTTGAAAAAGTTTTTGAAAAGAAAATTACCTAATCTGAGCAACAAGATGAACCGTCAGTTGTCCATACTCTTGAAAATTTTTTTATCTTAATTCTTAATTTGGAGGTTACCGATGTGTTATCTCTGAGAATTAAAGAAGCTGAACTGAGGGAAGATTATAATAGGCTTTTATTGCAAGAGGAACTTTTTTGGTACCAGAAATCTAGAGAGCAGTGGGTCAAGTATGGGGATAGAAACACTAAATTCTTTCATCTTCAGACTTTGGTGCGTAGAAACCATAATAGAGTACATGGATTATATGTTAGAGATAGGTCTTGGTCTACTGATCCAGATATTCTCCAGGAAGAAGCCCTCTCTTTTTACAAGAATCTCTTTGGTACAACGGAAGAGGTTGAGGTTGATTGTTTAGGGGATGTTTCGATGCCCACTCTAAGCACTGAGGCTGGTGCTAGGTTAATTGACCATGTCTCTTTTGCGGAAGTCAAGTCAGCAGTATTCAGTATGAGCCCTTTTAAGGCTCCTGGTCCAGATGGCTTTCAAGCTTATTTTTTTAAAGAATATTGGGAGATAGTAGGCACTGAGATTTGGAATATTGTCCGGAGCGCTTTTTTGGGAGAGTTCTTAAATCCTAGCATCATGGAAACTCTGATTGTGCTTATTCCTAAAATTGATAATCCTACCTTTATGAAGGATTTCAGGCCTATTAGCTTGTGTAATGTTGTTTATAAAATTATCACCAAAGTATTGACTAACCGACTTCGGCCTTTTCTTCCAGATATTGTTAGTCCTTTACAAGGAGGTTTTATTCCGGGTCGTGGTGCTCCTGATAATATTATTGTGGCCCAAGAAATTTTGAATTTCATGAAGCACACAAAATCCAAGAAAGGTACTCTTGCTTTTAAAATTGATCTTGAAAAAGCTTATGATAGGGTGGATTGGAGATTTTTGGAGAGTACTCTCATTGCTTTTGGTTTTCCTATCATCACTGTTAATTTGATTATGACTTGTGTCCGTGCATCCTCTCTTTCTATTATGTGGAATGGGAATAGATTGGATAGTTTTGCTCCTAGAAGGGGGCTTAGACAGGGCGATCCAATGTCTCCTTACTTATTTGTGCTTTGTATGGAAAGACTTGCCTGCTATATATCTCATAAGGTGGTCGAGGGTGTGTGGAAACCAGTTTCTGTCACTAGGGGTGGCCCAAAATTTTCTCATTTGATGTTTGCAGATGATCTCTTACTCTTCTGCCAGGCTACAAAAAGTCAGGTCCAAATGGTCATGCATTCTCTTAATATTTTTTGCAAGGCATCTGGCATGAAAGTGAATCTTGAAAAGTCTAAAGCTTTTTGTTCTAAAAATGTGACTGCTCGTAGAAGAGATATTTTTACTAGTGTTTCTTCAATACGTTTTGCTTTGGACTTAGGAAGATATCTTGGAGTTAACCTTAATCATTCCCGTACCAGTAGGGCTTCTTTTCATTCGGTGATTGAAAAGGTGAGGGGAAGATTAGCTAATTGGAAAGGAAGGCTTCTAAATAAAGCAGGGAGACTTTGCCTGATCAATTCTGTTGCAGCATCCATTCCTGTCTATCATATGCAGGTATCCTTTTTTCCAAATTGGGTTTGCGATAAATTATCTTCTATGATGAGACAGTTCCTTTGGAAGGGTCAAGTTGATGGTAGAGGTCTTTCTCTTGTTAATTGGAGGACCGTGATCACTCCAAAAAAATTTGGTGGCCTGGGTGTTAGAGACCCTGCGTGTGTTAATATATCTTTACTTGGTAAATTGGTGTGGCAACTTTTTCATTGTCAGGACAAGCCTTGGGTTGCTCTATTGAGGGCGAAGTATCTGAGGAATGAGGGAGTTTTAGATGGCCCTGTCCCTTACAACGCTTCTCATGTTTGGAAGAGTATTTTAAACGCTTTTGGTGCTCTTAAGGATGCCTTCTCTTGGTGCGTTGGGTCACTTGATCAATCTTTTTGGTTTGACAATTGGAGTATTGAGGGCCCAATTGCTCAAGATATCCCTTTTGTACATATATCTAACTCTGATTTAACTATTAGAGACGTTTGAAAAGATGGTCAATGGAATCTCCATGATATTTTCTCTATCATTCCAGAAGATGATAAACAGCGTTTGAATGCTTATAATCCGGATTTGAATGCTGGAGAGAGTTCGGGTTGGTCGTGGGGTGTAGCATCTTCTAGACTCTACTCAGCTAGGAGTGGGTACAGTTGACTAGCCAAAAGAAAGTTTGACTGGAATGAGCATGATAATTGGTTGTGGGTATGGCGTCTGCATATTCCTGAGAAGTATAAGTTCTTGATTTGGCTCAGTCTCCATAATGCTATTCCTACAGCAGAGTTTCGTTTGGGTCGTGGTTTAGCTTTATCTAGCACCTGTCATCGGTGTCAGAATAGTTCTGAATCCATTCTTCATTGTCTTCGGGAGTGCCCTAGTGCCAAGGAGGTCTAGAACCTTTTAGGCCTTTATTCAGATAACTCGAATTTACATGATTGGCTCTACAGAGGTGCAAGGAGTGGAGATGTTTTTCTTTTCTTTTCGACTATCTGGTGGATTTGGAGAAGCAGAAATCATGACTTATTTAATATAGATGATTCATGGAGTGCTAGTAAAGTGGTGAGTTTGATTCGTAGTTCAGTAAGGGAGTTTCACACTATTTTTGCTATGCATCAATCTCTGTCTCCTCCTTCACTTTGTTTGCATTGGGTTCCACCTCCAGTTCATTCTGTTAAATTGAATTGTGATGCTAGTTGGTTTGCTCCTTCTGGCTATGCTGGTTTTGGTTGTATTATTCGCAATCCTGATGGATGTTGGTTGCAAGGTTGCACTGGAAAAGTCGAAGTGTGCAGTGTTCTTTTTGCTGAATTGTATGCAATTTGGAGAGGTTTACTTCTTGCTTGGGAGAGTGGATTTCGTGAGGTTATTTGTGAAACAAACTGTTTAGAAGCTCTTTTCTTGGTAAACCAAAGAATGCTTAGTAAGGATATTCCGGAATGGGATTTGGCAAAGCATATTCAGGAGGTTATGAATTGGAATTGGAGAGTCTCTATTCTTTTAATTCAGAGGACTACAAATAGTGTTGCAGATTGTATGGCTAAAGCAGCTGCTTCTGTCGCGGACATTCACTCGAATTGGAGCCAACCATGGAGTGAGCTTCAACATCTAATAGATTTAGATATGACCCTAGCCAATTAATTTGGTTTTGTCTCTTTTTTCTTTCTTTTCTATTTAGTCACCAAAAAAAACTAGTATTTTTATTCAAAATAATATTACGAGAATATAAATTTTTTAAAATTATAGTCTATTTTGTTCTGACAGTAAAGATTATGCATGGTACAAAAGATTTATAAAATCAAACTATTTTTACAAAAAAAAGTCATAGGTTGATAAAAGTTTTTGACTAAAAAAAATCAAAGTATCTGTAAATAAAAAATCAAATAATAAGATTTTTAGTTATTATTTTTATATGAAAAAGTCTAATTTTTTATTAATAATTAATTTTAATATTAGTTATCTAAAATTTAAAATAATTTAACGTGTATACTTTTACATTTAATTAGGTGTTAACTGTTAAGTCTGTTGCACAAATAGAAATAATTAAACTTTATACTTATTATTTAAAAATAATATTTTTTCTCCTTGTGTATATAAAAATATAATTAGATATTAGTATAAAAAATTATACTGATAATTATAAAATTAACTCAAAATTTATCTTTTTAAAACAATTGAATCTTGATTCTAACTTTTAATTATAACATTAGTATTCTCTCCAAATTATATGTAATAAATATTTGAAAGAAGAGAAATGAAAATATAGATTAGAAAGATAAGCGGTGAAAATTTAAAACTAAATAAAAAATTATGTATATAATAACAATAATAATAATACTTTTATTTAAATTATATTATTTTGTTAATTTTGTTTTCTGTAAAAAAGATTGATAGAAAAAATAGAGAATGAGAAAAAAGAGAGAAAGATAAAGATGAAGAACGAGAGTGAGAGTGAAAGTTTGTTAATTTTAAAAGAAAAAAAATTATTTTAATTGTAAAAAATATCAGATGACATATTTTGATTTGTCAAATTACTAATATAAAATATAAATTATATATAGAGTAAAATTAGTAGAGAGAAATAAAAAAATAAAGAGAGGTAGATGAGAGAATTTAGGAAGGGAGTTTATTAATTTTGAAAAAAAAATATTTTCTCTCAATTTTAATAAGAGAGTGTCATGCGTCACATTTGATTATTAAATTAGATAGTAATATATGATACATAATATAGGTATATTTCAATTTCAATTTTAATTTTAATGCAATTAAAAAGAATGTCATGTTGCACATTGTTTATTGTCAAATTAGTAATTAGTCATTGATATTGATAATGATATATAAAATAGATAGAGTGGTTGAAGGAATGAGAGAAATAGAGAAAGAAAGAGAGAGGAGAGGAGAACTCTTTAATTTTAGAGAGAAAGATTTGATTTCAATTGCAATGAGGGAGTGACATGTGGCACATTTTGGTTGTAAAATTAGTAAGGAGGAGGGAAGAATTTTTTTAATTTTGGAGGGAAAGATTTAATTTCAATTACAATAAAAGAGTGACATATGGCATATTTTGGTTGTAAAATTAGTAGGAGAGGAGAATTTCTTAATTTTGGAGAAAAAGATTTGATTCCAATTATAATAAAAAAGTGATATATTTTAGTTGTAAAATTAAAATATATAATAGATATAAAATAAAATAAAATATATTTGTAAAGCATACGTGATTTTCTTAACTAACTATTTAAAAATTATTAAAATGATTTATTATAAAAGGATACAAATTATTTTTCATATGTTATGAAATGAATGGTTTTCTTTCATTTTCTTTTAATCGATTATACATTGAATAAATCAAGATAAAATATGGTGCTTTATTTTTTTTTATTAAAGATAGAGAGACTTGAATTTACAATCTCTTAAATGAGTATGAAGAGATTCTCATTTGAGTTATAACTCATTGACTTCATTTCTAAAAAAAATAATTTGAGAAAAAAATACACTCAACAATTATGATGCAAGAAAAAAAAAATGGAAAGAACAACTTTACCCAAGGTATATTAGTTAGTTAATAAAACTTTGACAAATAATTAAAATATACTAAGACTAAAAAAGTAATTTACACTTGGTAGATGAAAAAACAAAATTTATCTAAAATAGAATTTAAAGTAGTTTCTAAATATATGGTTAACTTTCTAGCATTATGTTTCGTCAACTTAAGTAATTAATTGGTATATCTTATTTAAGTAAGTTAACTTTTAATCCTTCTGTTTTTATTTGAAATATTTTTTAATTTTTTTACAAAATAAAAAAATCTATTACTATTCTTATATATATTATGTAATTTTAAAGATCCGTTACTCTATTTTGATAAATAAAATAGATAATACTAAAAAAATTCTCTTATTCAAAATATCATTTAGGAGTTTGATTAAGAATTAGAGTAATCATTTAAATTAATACTAAAAAAATTTTAAATCGTAATTTTATTTTTCAATAAACTTTTATTACTTTGAAAATCTTTGATACAAATTGATTTCTTTATAAGGAAGACTAATTTGTCTTATAATAAAATTTGTTAATAACGACGTCCTAAAAAAAATTGTTAGGAACTTATTTATTTAATATAAATATTAAAAGTGATAGAGAGATTAATATACCTAACGGGTGTAATTTTCAGAGACTAATTTAAAATTTTAATTTCACTATGTAATTAAGAGGGGTCCAGATAATTCTTGTTAATTTTTATTGGGCTAGACCATAATTATCAGAACCGAACCGGCAATCGACCCGGTGAAGTTACTGGGTCACTGGGTTAGTGGTTCAACCGATGAGTCAGTGGTCGAACCGTTTAATCCGGTAATAATTAAATAAATATATAAAATTATAATACAATATTTATTAAAAAATAAAAATTAGGGTTTAATATTTTATATTATTTAAATTTAAATAAATTATATATAAATTTCATTAGCTTATTACTTTAATATGATATATATAATTTATATAAATTATTAGCCTTTAATTTAATGGTCTAATCTAAAAAAAAATTACATATAAATAAAATTAATGTTAGACATATGAACTAGTGTATGGTTGTTAGCTTAGAGCATTGTCATGTAAAGTTTCTTATTATATATTATTATTAGCCTATAACTCTCAAAGAAGAATGATTGGCTTAGTGGCAAGGGAGTTGAAGATTTTGCACAAGCTTCCTGGTTCGAATCCCAAGTGATGCATTTTTGTGAACATGCCCGCCGGTGCACCGTGGAGACGCGCGGTTCATGCGCCCGAACCGTATCGGTTCGCGTTGACTCGTCCGGTTTTCAACGAGTTTGACCGTCGTTGACCGGATTAATTGCAGAAACGGTCTGCAACCTAAATCGAACCGGTCAAATCACCGGTTTTTCGGTTGAATCGGCCAGTCCGGTCCGATTCTGATAACTATGGGCTAGACTCCCGAGTCTATTTCATTCAAAAAGTCACATCCCCAAGGTTAAACCTAATTTCTCCCAATTAATATAGTAAACCTAATTTACACAAATTTTAACCGTGTAGCCACATCCACTAATTCCCCCTTCAGCGTCGTCTTTGGTCGCCGGCGTCAATCCTGGTCAGCGTCCGTCATCGACCGACTGAGTGGCTTCCCAAAATCACGCCACAACTCCTGTATGTCACCATCGGCCCTCCGTTGAAGACACATCCACTCCTGCCTCTGCTGTTTGCCCTGCACAGCCCTAGCCAATGCCGCTCCTAGCCTCGCCTCCGAGACACGTTGCGCAGGGTGTCCCTCCTCCGTCGCTGTCGCTGCGATGATAGGTTAGTGGTAATTCACGGTTTAGATAAAAAGAGATTGTTGCTGTTTTAGGTGCATGTTATAGGGTTTGACATTCATACAAGATTATTCTTTTAATTTGTGGTTGCTATTTTTAAATAATGTTAGCGGGATTGATATATGAGTTGCATTTAATTGTTTGTATGATATTGGTTTATTATGCTTTGCTGGAGTCTGGAGAGCTGTTGTATGCGTTGGTAATCATAGTGGATAAGAGAATTCTAAAATATGGGATAAAAAAATGGATTATTAGCTCGTATGTGTTTATCTGTCTAGATTTAAATTGGGTTCGAATGGGGTCAACGTATAATTGGGTTTAAAAAATATCTAATTTTAATCGCTGTAAATTTGAAGTGATGTTTTGGAGTGCAAAAATAATTGTATTCTTATTAACTGACTGTTATTTCGATGCATCTTTGAATCAAATGTACCCTTCCATGATTCACCTAATATATATGGTTGTCACTAACTAGTTTTTGTTTTGTTACGTTAGGTATTCATTGATTCAAGTTCTATAAAAAATTGTTGTGTCTTCTCATCGAGGTTACTTTTCATGTTTTAAATTATTTGTAGAGTTATCAAAAACTCAATTTATTTTGTCGATTTCGCAAAAAATAAGATTCGAAGTTGTTTTATTACCTGCTGTTTCTGCCACTGTTGTTGTTATTTTGATAATTCATAATCATCTGAATTAAAATATTTTAGAACTACCTTAACTATATAATAGCAACTATCATAACATTTTTTAGTAAGATATATTCTATTAATATATATGTATAGGTGGATTCTAATAAAAAACACTCTTCCTTGTTTTTGGAATGTAATAACTGCAATCATGAATTCAGTTAAGTCTAATATACATAGGTACTATGGCTTCAAAAGAGAAAAAAATTGTTCCGTAAAAAAAATACGAAATCATCATAGTCATATATATGAATGTGATTAAAATAAATAACTATTTGAGTATGTAATAATTATTATATCATATCAGCTAGCATTTTTCTTTCTAAATTATTTTGGATATTATACAACTCATCAATCAACATATATTGATGAATAGAATAGATATATAGCAGATAATTGATAATAATAATAATAGATGATTATAAGATTATACTAAAAAAAGGGAATAACATGAAATTTATAGTATGAAAGTTATACTTATTGATATGGCAGTTGTGCTCGTCTGACCGCCATTGAAAATTCAGAAATAGAAAATGAAACATTATTATTTATATACAGAAAATTCTTACACATATAATTAAGTTAATCAAATAATCATATAAAATGTAATATTTACACAAATGAAAGAGAAAGTATTAATTCTTGCAAAGCATCGATAGAGAACCTAATTCCATCATGCAAAACTTAATAATGAATAGGTCGAGTTGTCTCTTATACCAATATAAAAGAAGTACAAAAAATATGTTACAAATATTATAAAGATAAATTTTTTGCAAGAAATACTCTTAATTTAAAAACAGCATCCCCAACAAATGAATAAGAATTCTTAAGTGTGATATAAAGGTAGTTTAATAATACCTTAATTGATAAAAGACCAATTAGTATTACTTAAATTTTTTAAATAGATAATTATCTTGCATGAAAAATTAAATTTTAAAATTAAACAGAAAAATAAATATTAACGTAGTATCATGCCATAAAATATGGCTTAATAATAATAAAAATAAATAAATTAGAAGCTGTTTTATTATCTGTTGTTCTTACTCCTGTTATTATTTTATTAAGTCATAATCATCTTTTGAAGTATAATAATTACTATTATCAAGGAAGAGTGTTCTTTATTAGAACCACCTATATAATAGTAATTATTATACTTCAAAAACAATAACAAGGGCAGGAACAACATGCAATAAGATAACTTTTAATTAATTTATTTTTATTATTATTGAGTCATTTTTTATGATATAATACTGCATTAATATTTATTTTTTTGAAATCTGTTATGGTTCAATTTTAAAATTTAATTTTTTATGCAAGATAATTATCAATTTACAAAATTTAAATAATACTAATTGTCTTTTATCAATTAAGCTATTAATCAACCACCTTTATAACACTACACAAAAATTTTCCTGCTCAAGAACTCTTATTCATTTGTTGGGGATGCTATTTTTTAATTAACAGTATTTCTTGAAAAAAATTTACCTTCATAATATTTAAAACATATTTTTTTGTACTTCTTTTATATTAGTATAAGGGACAATTCGGCCTATTCATTACTAAGTTGCTTATAACATATTTTTTTGTACCTTTTTTTATATTGGTATAGAGGACAATTCGCCCTACTCATTACTAAGTTTTGCATGATGAAGATGGATTTCTGCTGATACTTTGCAAGAATTAGTGTTTTCTCTTTCATACGTGTAAATATTATATTTTGTATAATTATTTGATTAACTTAACTGTAACAATTTTTTGTGTATGAATAATAATGTTTTTTTTTTTTCTGAACTTTCAACAACTGCCAAAAGAACACAACTGCCATATCAACAAATATAATTTTCATACTATAAATTTTTTTCTTAACTTCTATGTTATCTTCTTTTTTAGTATAATCTTATAATCATCTATTATTATCAACTATCTGCTATATATCTATTATATTCATCAATATATATTAATTGATGAGTTATATTAATACTTAAAATAATTTAGAAAGACAAATACTAGCTAATATAATATAATAATTATTACATATTTAAATAATTATTTATTTTAATCACATTCATATATATGACCATGATGATTTCATATCTTTTTGTACGAGAAATAAAACAGATTTTTTTCTCTTTTGAAAGTCATAAATATTTATGTACGACTTAACTGAAGTCATTATAGAAAAATATTACGACGCTTGGTTATAATTATGTGATTAAGGTGGTTTTGAAATATTTTATTTCAGATGATTATAAATTATCAAAACAACAATAGAAGCAAGGACAGCCGGATCAACAAAATAAATTCAGTTTCTAACAACCTTGCAAATAATTTGAAACATGCAACGTTTCATGAAAAGTAACTTTGATTAAAAAAAAACACGCCATTTTTTTTTTTAGAACTTGGGTCAATGAACACCTCAATGAACACCTAACGTAGCGAAACAAAAACCAATCAATAATAACATTAGGTGAATCATGGAATGTCTATAAAAATTACTTTTAATTCAAAAGACATATCCGAAATAGCAGTCAATTAATGAGATTATAACTACTATTTTTGCTTAACACTCTAAAATATCACTCTAAATTTATAAGGATAACAACTAAATATTTTTTAAACTTAATTATACGTTGACTACATTTGAATCTAATTTAAATCAGAACAGATAAAACATGTATGAACTAATAATCTAATTTTTTTATCCTATATTTCAAAATTCTCTTATCCACTATTATCCACTGTAATTACTATCGCATACAACAATTCTCCTCCAAAATATATGAACCAATATTATACAAACAATTAAATTCAATTCATATATCAATTTTACTAGCATTACTTAAAAGTAGCATTCACAAATTAAAAAAATCATCTTGTATGAATGTCAAATCTTATAACATGCACCCAAAACAAACCTCCAACAATCTATTTATCGAAACCTGAATTACCACTAACCTGTTACCTCGTGAATTACCACTAACCTGTTACCGCAGCGACAGCTACGGAAGAGGAACACCCTGCGCGACGCGTCTCAGAGGCGAGGCTGGGAGCGGCGCTGGCTAGGACTGTGCAAGGCGAACAGCAGAGGCGCTTGCTAGTTGCTAGTGCTTCGACGAAGCAGGGAGACTTCCACCGCGGCGTGCGTGGATGCAGAGCAACAGGAGGCGCCATCGGGTGCTACCTCGGAGGAGTGGATGCGTCTTCAAGGGAGGGCCGACGGTGACATGCAACAGTTGTGGCGGCGCTGAGGTGATTTCGGGTAGCCACTGGTTCGGTCGATGACGGACGCGCCGGCAGCGCTGACCAGGATTGACGCCAGCAACCGAAGAAGACTCCCAAGACTGACGGTTGGACGGCGCTGAAGGGGGAATTGCTGAATGTGGCTGCACGGTTAAAATTTGTATAAATTAGATTTATTATAGTATTCGGGAGAAATTAGGTTTAACCTTGGGTAGGTAGAGACGTGGTTTTTTTAATAAAATGAGCTCTAGAGTCCGGCCCAATGAAAATTGGCAGAAATTGGCTGGACTCATCTTGGTCTCCATTATTTTTTCTATTTTTAATAAAAAATAATAATTAATTATTGTTATCAAAACTTGACTGACTAGCTCTTGGTCTCCAATATTTTTCCTTTAAATATATACTCAAAATTTTAGTAAGAAACCTAAATTCAAATCCTTGTCACTTTTACCAATTTCAGGTTGTCACTGTTTTAAATTATTACCACTATTATTATTTATCTTTGTATGTGTGATGTGCATACTTTGCACAAGCTTGATTCCACTAACAATGGAACACAATTTCATGTTTTCATTGTTGTTCTTGTTGCTGATTACTTTACGTTTGAGTGCAGAATCAAAGTGTAGCAAGATCTGTGACTTAGCTTTTGCTTCTTACTATCTTTGGAACAATGATTCCAGCCTGCTTTATATTTCATACATCATGCAATCCAATCTTCTTCACAAAGTTGAAGATATTGTTTTAGATACAACAAAGACACCTCACATCCATCACATACCATAGTTAAAGTTCCAATACCTTGTGATTGCATGAATGATGAGCTATCACAATTCACACACTTATTTTAAATTGAAACTTTGATTCTAACACAAAATTCTAACATTTGCATTATAGATGGAGAGTTTCTGTGCCACACATTCCAGTACTCAGTTACTCGCGACGACGACTACTCAGCCATTACCAATGGGACTTTTTCCAACTTGGTCACAGCAGAGTGGCTGCAGAACACTAACAGCTATTCACAAGATGCTATTCCGGCCGGTGGAAAGGTTAATGTGACAGTTAACTGTTCTTGTGGAGACAGTAATATTAGCAAAGATTATGGATTGTTCATCACATACCCTCTTAAGCCTGAGGATTCCTTGCAGTCAATTGCAAACCAGACAAAGCTTGATCCTGAGTTGATGAAATACAACCCCGGTGTAAATTTCAGCAAAGGGAGTGGTCTGGTTTATATTCCCGGCAGAGGTTCGCTTTCTGATTTCGATGCCATGTTTAGGTCGTCTTATATAAATTCATGAGGATTATGTACATGTTAAGATTTGTGACATATGGTGCATTTATAGATAGAACTGAAAGTAGAGCAGTCCCTCATATCTATGCTAATTCCTAAGCAGTTTGGCTTTTTGCAGTTGAACTTAAATGCATTCAAGAGTATAATAATTAATAAAATTAGCATCATGGTTATGAATGTATATTTCAAATTAGTTTATCAGGAACTTAAACCTTGAGAAAAATTCTTCATATTTCTTTTCATTTCACTTTCCAAATGAAAACGGCAACTATGCGCCTCTTCGCCCAAGGTATTGTTCTTTAAAGTTCAAACCTTATTGGCTTCATGCAATTCTCTAATAACCTGCTAATTTTTATGAATGTATTGTCATTTTCATTTTCAGCTCTGGAGGTTTGTCCATTCTCAATCAGAAGAAAGTAGTCTTATTGATAATTGTTTACACTCGAATTTGATATCAATACCCAATCCTGGGTAAGGATATTCTAAAAGACAAATGTAATAGTACTACTTTCTGCTCAATTTCGTTCTTGTAGAACAGGTCTACCAGGTAAGGTTGTTGCTGGAATATCTGTTGGAGTTGTAGCAGTACTTCTGTTATTAGCATTTTGTGTTTGTATTAAATGTTGCGGAAGGAAGAAGAAAAAACTGAGAACAGAATATTTCGGTCGGAACACTGCTCGAGCTAGGGAAGGTATGGATTTTGCACATATTTCATACTTGTTCAAAGTTTGAAACTCCCTCAAATAGCCCTTTAATTTGAACATGGGGAAGTACTTAAAATTTTTAATGATTTGGTTGGCTTGACATTCCAAAAATATGATGCTACCATATAAAATGAGAGTCAAATACTTAGTTTGTACATCTGAAAAAACAAATGTTAAAAGAATGGTTTGACAACTCTTTTACTTAGAGATAGTTTCCTTTCCAGTTTCTTGATGGCTTCAGTATAATTTATGTTTGTGTATCATGCAAGAATGGTGAACATGAACAGTCGAATGACTCTTATTTATCATCCCTCTTTCAGATAAAGCCTCTGATAGCTTTGTAAACACAAGTATAGAAAAATCAGCAGAGTTTTCATATGAAGAACTGGCCCATGCCACAAGTAACTTCAATTTGGCTAACAAAATTGGTAAAGGTGGTTTTGGAGAAATCTATTATGCAGAGCTGAATGGCAAGGTTTGTAATCTCTATGTTGTTAGATTTGATTACAAGATTTTTCAGAAAGGTTACATATTTTTTTTTATAGTTGTATATACTATAAATATGTTAGAATTAGGATAGATTGGCAGTTGTTTTACTTTCCATCTTTTCTAATTCCACTGAAGTTCTCTCTAATAACACAAAAAGCTGCAATAAAGAAGATGGACATGAACGCATCAAAAGAATTTCTCGCAGAACTGTGATCAATGGTGGTGCTGAAATCAAGGGACTTGTAGCTTTGGTGAATTTTGATACCCTACTATGCATTACTTCTTTTTTGTGTGAAAGCTGATAACATCAGAGGGCCTAGTGGCTTTACACAAGTAATTCAGATTGTATTTATGTTCCTTCTTTTCTAATTTTTCTGGTGATTTTTGTGGCTGTTTCATCAAGTTTTTGATCAATCAGATCCTAAAGGTCTTAAAGAACTGGTGGATCCTAGGCTTGGAGATAATTATAATTACTCAATTGATTTAGTTTTCAAGGTATTATCTACTAGTTATATATTACTCTGAGAGATCGGAACTAGCACAGGCCTGCCTCACAATCCACAAATACTAAAAGCTTATCCAATTTATTTGAATTGAAGCTGATGTTTTCTCTTTCATTAGCTGATCTGTCTACACTATACATTCCTCATGAATAAAAGATTAGAATCTTTCTCTTGCTTCAAAGTGTTAGCTAGTTTTTAACCCACTCCAACAGACATGACAATAACGTAGGGAGTGGCATTAATTTAATAGAGGATACTAATCATAAACCCAATGTAAGAAGATATTTATTCAATGGAATGCACAATGCTAAATTGCTAATCAACCATAAATGTTTATAGCATCCAGTCATACATATCACAACTTGATCAAATTCTATGAATACTGACAGTCTAAGGCTTCTTTCTTCTTTGGTGTAGTCTATAATAAGGTTTTTACTAGTCTCCAAAACAGAATAAAACTAAAGCAGAATACTCTTACAAAGTGAAGAAGGGGATTAAAAAAAAACACTAGAAACACCAAATTAAAAAAAAAAAAAAGTTACAGAGAGATTAAGACCAAGATACAAATGCCTAATGAGCAGTGTGGGTTGAGGCTGTTTTCTTAAAATCAATCTTGTCAACCTTAACCTCTCCGTCGATAAGTTCATATACATATACCACAACACGCAGGCCATCGATGTCCATGAGGACAAAACTCGGATTCACATCATAAGTGATGCTGCTATAAGCACCTGTTGCGGAACCAGGATTTATAACCACACCACCTTCGTGTTTGTATGCGGTAAACTGATGGGTATGACCTGTGACAAGGATGTCTACATCTAGCTGCCTCTGTAGCATTGCAAGTGAGTCTAGGTCTCCCCAGGGAATAACCTTCATAACCATTAAGATCAAATAATCATCATGTACTTATAAATAATATGCAACAAATTTATAATGAGATATACCATCCAACACATATTAGGAAAGCCGACAATGTACTCGAGCAGTGTAAAGTGACACTTGCAGAATGAGATTATTTGACATAGATTGACAAAAAGCATCACTAAAAATACTCCCCCAAAACCCTTTTCTTCTTGGCTTAATAAGTACATATTTGATCATGGAATATCATAGTGGAGTAACCACTTATGGCAAAGAGAATCCTAAACTGATTACTTGCCAAAGCCCAAATATATCTAGAAATGAAGTTGGAGGGAATAGCAGAAAATTGTTTAAGGAAAATCAGACCTGATGACCATGGCAAAGTCCCAGCTTAAACTGACCAATGGTTAGTGTTTTGGTCTCTGGATATCTTGTATCTTCGTCATACTCGCCACGTGTTATATGCAAGTCTGGACAAAGAGTCTTCAAGTAGTCATGAACTTCCTGAACACAATTGACATCTAAGTTAGCTTAAAAGTTAAAAGAAACTCAGACATTGACATGACATCGGATTAAACGACATATATCTTGATGAAAAACTGGAATTCTCAATAATATGCGTATATACAACAACTAGGCTTGTCCCACTAGGGTCAGCAACATAGATAAAGTGCCACCTTATTGCTCTACCAACATCATAGCCATTTTTAATAAGTTTCTTCATGGTTTCTAGTAAGTCTACTTCTAGCCATAGGACTACCGTCCATTTGATCCACTCTCTAAATTGGAGTCTCTACAAGCCTTTTCCAAACAAGTCCTTACCACTTTAAACAAGATTCTACCATCTTCTCTGTGATAGGTTACACTCTAACTTTCTAATGCCTTCCTTTCCAATCCTATCAAGTATAATGTGTCCAATCATCCAACCAAGCATCCTCGTCTCTACAACATTGTCCGTTTAATAGCAATACAGTAAAATTTACCCTCAAAATTTAGTGGTACTTTTTAATCCCAGATACATGTGTGTCACACACAGATATACCATGAGAATTAGGTCCCACAACCTACTTGACATTTCAAGCCCCTTGTACAGAAGTTAACAGAATATATATCAAGGACAGGTTGAATTGCAAAGCTAGATCCATTAACAGAACATACCATGTTATGATAACATTAGGATGAAAAGGAGGATACAGAGAATAAGAAACCTCTCAACTTGGTCATTGGAAGTGGAGAATAATAATGCATACTCCTCCTCACCATTACTAAGTGGCAACCAAAGACAGTCCTTAGAGGTGGCCATGAATTCCAAAATTTACAATTAATTTGAAAGCACCAATTTTGTACCCAAATGCACTCAAACAACAACATTATGCAAAAAAAGAAAAACAAGGTAAAATAAAGGATATCAGCAACGATTGAAACAAATTAGCTTAAGATCAGTGATAACTGAATTGGATAGAAAGAGAAAGAGAGACCTTAATACAAAGGTTTCCTGTACAAATGATGTGTTGGATCTTGCCAGGAACAAGCATGGATTTGAACTTAGCAGGGAGATCAGGAGCCCTATGTGGTATGTGTAAATCCCCAAGAGCCAACACCAGCACCATCCTCAACGATCGATCACAGATTCAGATTTTTGATTATTGATTCAAGCACCTGCACGCAAACATCACATTATCGAACATGCAAGAAAGAAGATACGAATTAGATTATTTGATTCGAGTGTGCGAAAGAGACAGAGTAGCGAACCTGAGTGGCTGTGGAATCAGATGCCGCCGTCGGGATTGAGCCGGTGGGAATGGTGGCAGCAGCGAAGGAAACAACACGCAGATGCAAGGGAACCGACGAATCAAAACAAGAAACTCAAATTGGAATGACGAAGACCCTCCACCTCCTGCTCCTAACGAAAAAACACTAACATTTTTTTTAATCTTCAGAATCATTATCGATTAAATAATAATTAATTAATATGAGTAAGTCAATTAATGACAATTTTTATAAAAAAATAAAATAATGAAAATGAAAAATATTTTAAAAACAAAAAAGAAGAGTGATATTATTAACTTTAGGAATAGAAAAATATTCTCCTAAATCAAATCAGATTTAATAAAAAAAACGAAGAACAGTTCACTGACCTTCGATCTGAGCAGCCCGGGTAGAGTATGACTGAGAGCGGTTGAGCGCAACGGTGACCAGACAACGGCGAGCGGGACGGTGACCAGACGACGGCGACAAGACGAAGAACAGACGACGACGACCACACGAGCAGAGGGGTTGGAGACTCGAAGCACGAACACCAGATGAGGACGGAAGCTTTTGAGCGCGACAGACGGCGACGGAAGCGCGGCTAAGCAGACGAGGACGACAGACGCCGAGCTGACCTCGAGGAAGAAGCTGCGATCGGCGAGAGCGAACAGGGGTAGGAGACTTGGAGCACGCCGACAGGACGAAGGGGGAAGCTCCTGAGTGCGACGGGCGGAGGAAGTGTCCCACTCCTTGTGGCGGCGGTGGTGGAGGCTAGCTAGAGTTTATTTTAGTTGATGAGAAGGTTTGAGGCTCATTAATTTAAATATGGAAAACATTTTGGTGAATTGGGGAAAAATGGAGTAACTCCGTGTATTAGAGAGAGATAGACGTGTCAGATGAAATGCACAACATGCAGTGGGTGTGGTGCCTATAACACGTGGGAGTGTGGAAGCTAGGTGGTATATTATGGTTGAGCTACCTAGGCAGCACGCAGGGGGCGTGCTTAGTCAGCAGGTAGGGGGCGTGCTGATGTGGTAGAACTTGGTTGGCCAGGAGGTGCACCACGTGGGGGACGTGCTGAGTCAGCACGCTGGAGGTGTGCTGATGTGGCGAAGAGTGATTGGCCTAAGTATGTAACACGTGGGGCGTGTTAAGTGCACCGCTCTATATAAGGTAGAGCTCCATAGGAGCGTACGTACCAATCCCGATACTCTACCATCGAGAAAAAATCCCAAGTCGGAAGGGGGTGCCGACCCGCAATTGACTGTGTCGCCTGTTGGCCTACTCCTCTATCCATGGCTCATGCAAAACTGTCCAGTCATGTTGTTGCACTTCGCGTAGAACAACGCAATCTGATCAACTGGAATATCTCTTGCTGTCCGCGGAGGAGGTTGTGCATATCAATACTGACGCATCACTCAGTCCGCAGGGTGCCACTCGACACACTCGAACGACAACAACGGAGCAACGATGTCACACACCTCAAGATGGGGATGTAACTCGTCCGAAACGATCAATCCGTGATACGGTCGCCACTCAAACTGCCACAGTATCATTGGCATATTAGAACCCTAACAATAATGGATTAAAAAACGAAACAGCTAAAATATAACTATTTACCTCTTGCATGTAGTCTATGTCATGCCTGAATGTCTCTACGGTTTTGGATAACCACGCTGTGGTCCGTTCCGAATGACTCCACCTGACACATTATTAATTGAAAAAATTTAAATAACTCACCATAAGTCAAACATGCATCATGAATATAACACACGGCTAAAATAAGACTTAGTACCTCCTGGCAACTGGTATCTCGGCCGGTGGAAGGGTTTGTCTCGGTACGGGAGCAAGACACAACATTTGCTTCCATGCCCAAACAAACAACAGTTCAGAGGGCCATCCATCTCCTTTGTATCATATCGTGATGCACGGCATAGTGCTCTGTAAAGATGAGCGAGACAAGCTGACCCCAACTATAAGTATGGATCTGCTCGAAATTGTGAAGCAATGGTAGATATTTCGCATGGACATATGCGGTCGACTTATCCGTGAATAGGGTCGACCCTAACAAATAGAAGATATGACATCTGACGTATCTCCTGATGGACTCCTCAGTGTCCAACAGCTCTGCGTCTCTAATACGTCGAACCCAACCCAACTTTATATAGGACTTTGCATTATGACTAACTGATGGCTCACGACCGAATATCGCTATGCCCTGACTTTGAACGAACTCGCTACTACTATCTGTCCATCCACTGACAGGCTCTCCATCAATGGGTAGGCCGAATATATGAGCGACATCCTCTAATGTCACTGTAACCTCACCGATCGGCAATACAAAGCTGTGGGTTTCAGGCCTCCACCTTTCAACCAGAGCAGCTAACATGAGGTGAAATCCTCTTATGACTCCAATTCTAGAGACGTGGTAGAATCCCGTGACGCGTAAGTAGTTCTCCACCATCAGATTCCATGTCTGTGGTGGATCCAGTTTACACACCAACAAATTCCTATTAAGCTGTATCAACAAAGATATATGTTACATTAATTAAATAATAATCCTTATAAATATTATAATAAATATTCACATATTTATGCGATAATAATATTTAATAATATTAACCTATCACGTATTATTTTAGTAATCTTTATTTATCAATTTATTTATTTTTTCTATTTTTTAATAACAATATAGTATAATATAATATAATATACTATTATTTTTTATACATTTACATATTTAATTTATTATAATATTTACTTACTCACGCAACATATATTATTACAAAGTCAGAATATGTTTTTTATTCTTCAACATATTCTTAATAACAAAAATTATAACAAATTATACATATTATTATTATTATTATTATTATTATTATTATTATTATTATTATTATTATTAACGTTTATTTTATAAAAATTATTGTTATATTCTTAAAATATTTATAAAATACACAGAATAATATTCTCAATACAAAATATACGTGCATAAAAAAAATACATAAAAAATAAAATAAACTTTATTTTAAATACAGCAAAAAAAAAAAATTTGTCTACTTATATAAATAAGATGATCCAAATAGTTGATAATATGTTCTTCAGGCGCCAGATAATTACGTACCATTTTTTTAATCCTTTGAACTAATATTCTTTTTCTTTCAACGTATAAACTTAACTCACCACTATTCACTACTACTCACTATACTCTCCTCACTAATACTAACTACAGACTAACCCACTTCCTTCTCTCCTTCTCCCTTATATTTTTTGCTTCAGCTCAAACACTATGAATGGGAGAAGAAGAGAGCCCAACGCATGCGTATATACATCAAGGAGCATCACTGGCGCTGGTTTCCGGGGTGGGGGGCTGTCTCCTGCATGCAGGCAGGCCCGCAACACGCCTCCCGCGTGGTGCAGCAGCAGCATTGGGACTCCGCGCAGCTCTACCAAGCCTCACGGGCCTCCACGT
This sequence comes from Arachis duranensis, assembly GCF_000817695.3. NCBI lineage: Eukaryota > Viridiplantae > Streptophyta > Magnoliopsida > Fabales > Fabaceae > Arachis > Arachis duranensis. The sequence goes on from NC_029778.3 coordinate 7,048,550, forward strand.
TCCACGCCCCTTGCGTGGTGAGTCACCACGCCCCCGGCGTGCTGCCACCTGGCTCTCCCTCTCAGCAACCACGCCCCCGACGTGCTGCCACCTGGCTCTCCCGCTCAGCCACTACGCCCTCAGCGTATTGAGGGTGAGCTCCACCCACCGGTAATTTCCCTCCCTGGCCAATATCCGGCCAACACACCAACACTGCATCCATAAAGAAAATAATTTCTGAGGTTCTGATTTCTGAAAGAATAAATTTTTAATTTTCGAAGGAAAGAGAAGGAGAAAGGGGCTGGTGGGACATAAATGTGATAAAACAGTGTTGTTAGGTTAAACCAGTCAGGTTTCGATTTAGCCTGACCGGCCGGTTTCTTTCCAATTCAGCGATTCTCAATTTCTCATACGGTGTTTGGACGTTAGAATGTGTTTTAAAAAATAATTTTAAAAATATTAAAATTATGTTAAATTCAACTTCTAAGAATATCTCCTATGTTAATTGTAATTTTATTTTATTTTGATTCCTACAAAAATATTTGTGAGACTATATCATAAATAGTAATTTAAAATTTAAAAATAAAATTTGTTCTTCTAATATTTAATATTAGTTTGATTAAAATTTTATACTATTTTAAATTATTTCATCAATATAATTATATAAGTGACAAAATTTTATTAATTCTCTATTAAAAGGATACTATATCTCTAAGGTGATACTGATTTCATTTCATAAATCAACTCTAATATAAAAATCAATTCTAAATTAATTCATTTCTTAAAAATATCAAAAGTGATATTTTAAAAACACTCCATTAAAAATGCTTTAAGTATTTGCTAAAATTTTGGAAATCAATAAAGTTTTTTTTTAATGTTTATTACATTTTTTAAATTTTAATCTTTCATTTTGGATCATCTCAAAAAAATAAGTTAGGGACTTGCAGAAAGAAAAAAAGAAGTTAGTGAATGTAAATGTGATTGGATAATTTTTTTAATCCGCTTTATATCTTGGAAATAATATCCAACTTTATTTATTCACAAAATAATAAAAATATAATTCTTATTTTTTTAGGGCTGAAACAAAATATACATTCTACCCTAACTCATTATCTTTTTATCTATATAGAGTAACTTCTTTGGAGCTTGGTCAGTTTTTGGGAAACATAATATTTATTATATACTTAAAAATTAATTTAGGAAGTAGGAACATGTAATGACCACCATAACATGGACTTATTACAAAAGTAACATTTCATTCGTTTTGATTAAATATTAAATTTGTATATATAGTTGCAAGCATTATTAAAAGCATCTATATCAGTGGATCCCCTAACAACGGTGTCAACCAAGATGTTTCTTGTGAGCTTTGACATAGACAAGGATAAAAGAAAAGAAAGAAACGAGCATTATTCCCAAGTACTCATTTCCACACAACTAAATTTTCTTCTTAAAAGCTATTACAATCTTAGAAAACACAGCTGAAATTAATTATGCTGTTGCAGCAGGAAGTGAAGCCTTCATCATGGCTTGGAATCTTGGCTCCTTTGCCTGAAACTTGAGTGCAGCATAGAGCTTCATGTAGTCCTCAAACACAAACTTTGGGTATTGTTGGTTTCCTCCTCCTTCTTCTGTCTTTTGTTCCAACAATGATGGTGCAGGGTATATCACAGCATCAGTTCCAGGGTTGTAGAATGATGCTATGGACATCCTTGTCCCATTTGTTTGTGCTATCACACGGTGCTCCACACTCTTGTATTTTCCATTTGTGATCACCTATGTAATTTCACCATAATTATTCACAAGGTTATATGAACAACCACCTTAATTAATATAAGTAGTTAATTTGTTGTAAATGCTAGGCATATAAATAATGAAGACAAAATAACACTATCTAAGGATCAGACGATCAGTGATAAGAGAGTTAAAATACCTCAATTTGGTCACCAAGATTAACAACAATGGAGTGGCGCATGGGCGGAACATCCACCCACTTGCCATCCTTGAGAAGCTGGAGGCCGCTGACCTTGTCATCCTGCAAGAGAAGGATGATGCCGCCGGCATCGGTATGGGCCCGGAGACCCTTAACAAGGTCAGGGTTAGGGCATGGAGGGTAGTTAGCAACCTTAGTCCCAAAAGAAGGACCTCTTGATCCAGAAAAGGCGTTTTTGAGATAGCCCTTCTCCAATCCAAGATTGTCACACAAAAGATCAAGCAGCTGCTCTGCAAGAATTTCCAGTGTCACTGCAAACTCCTTCATTACATCTCTGTACTCATCACTGAGATCAGCGACCTCAGAGATGTTAGATTCTGGAAGATGGCGCAAGAAGAAGGTGCTCTCCCAATCCAATAAGGTCTTGCTTGCCGCAAACTCCTTGAACCTCTGCTCCATGCATTTTCTATAATGCTCTTTGTTTACCCTCTCCACTCTGTCCAATAGCTCCTCTTCTATTCCATGATTCACCAACTATATATATACAAAACACCAATTAATGTATTATACTATAAGATGTTAAACAAATCACATTAATCATGAAATATATAAATGAATAATGTACCTCAAAGAATCCCCAATTCTTACAAGCATCTTCAATTTGATCAAGAATAGCCTTCCTCTCGTTACCATTGACATTCTCTAAGCTAATCACTGGGAAGTTCTCCATCTCTCTCTCTTTCTCTTTTGTATCACTTCGTGTGTTTCGTTAATAAATATGTTTTGAGTATGCAGAATGAGAAAGAAGGAGAGTGCTATTTATAGGAATTATTGTAGGTAGTTAAATTAGTTTTGTATGGTGATATGCCGGAATTTCATAAAAAGTGCATGCATGCATGGTTTTCAATTAGGCTTGTTGAGACCTATATGGTTATATCAAATATCATATCATGCGCTAAGTTGCGTCGTTGAATTTTCTTTGAGGCTGCCTCAAAGCACCAAGTTGCAAGAGTATTAATGCATTATTATCCCCCCTAAGCTAGTTGGAGTTTCATCACGTGTTTTATTGGAAGGTAGTTGCCACAAGCTAGTTAATACAGTTATAAAATTCAATTCAACAAGGAAGGATCTATTTACCGTTCAATAGTAAAACTTCGTTTGCTTTTAAACATTAAATTTTCAACCTCATTAAATAAAACTTGTTTACATTTTCGATTGTCCTCTGCCGGCTTATAAAAGTAGTTACTCTTTGGATTACCAATTTTAAAATTTTCAATAGTTTAATTAACAAGATACTTATGTTAGTTTATTAGAAGTTTAAACTTGCTTAGTAAATATTTTTAATAAACTATTGAAACTAACAAGTTTAAACTAATAAACTAACATAAGTATTGTCAATGAACTAAAGTTCAAATGACATAGTCTTTTTATACTTATTTAAGAGGTTGTGGATTCGAGTTTATCTTTTTTTGATAAAAAAAATTAACATAAGTATTTTGTAATAATTTTTATAATTATTTATATAACACATAAATGTAAACGAGATAAGACTAGAAAATGTATTTTCGAAATAATTTTTATAATTATTTATTTTAATAAATAAAATATTTATTTAATTTATTTAAATAAAAAATCCCGCACTTACTATCTTGATTAATTTTACATTTGTTATTATTTTTATATATATATATATTTCGTATATAGTACACCAATACTAGTTATGATTATTTTTTTGAATATTTCATAACAAAAAAGGCAACGGCATATTGGCATATGAATTATTTCTATTTTTGTCTTTAGTCAGCATTACTGCATGTAAAGTGTCCAGTCTACATACACTAATTTTTAATAAAATTTTAAAGGTTTTGTTTAGAATAAAATAGTTTTGAAATTAATTTAAGTAATTTAAAATAAATAATTTGGAATGAATGATTCTGTTTCGAACTAATTATGTAAAATAAAAATTAATATAATAATTTGGTTTTACATTGTTATTCTGTATGTATTACACAATAATTTTTCCTTACCAACAATAACAACAGTTGGACCACTATGGGACCATTATTACTGTCATGTCATGGGACCTTTACCACCTCTTTTATTCTCTAAATTCTTTTCTTTTATGAGTTTAGTTATAATGTAAATCTATAGGATTTATAAATCAATTTAATTCATATTTTTATTCATTTCAAACCAAAAAAAAAAAAAATTGAAACCAAATCAATTCTAATTCCTATTTTTATTCATGTTCTACTTTCATTAGAAACTAAGTACGTACACTACCCTAATTAAGATACAAGATTGGCATGGAGTGGTGTATTGTATTTTGCTTCTTTTATTTAGTGTTTATTTTTTATTTAATTTACTTTTTATAATAAATTTTAAATATTTAAAATTTATTAATTTTATATTTTTAAATTAGATACTAATTATTTGACCATTTTTGACAATTAATGAATTAAATATTAATTTTTAAACATCATAACAAATAATTATATATATATACATATATATGACTTTTGATCTTGGTCCAGTTAGAAAAGTAGTTGTCGCGTGAAATATGAAATGATTATTGTATTTGGATTAAGATCCTTAAAAAAAGTAAGCAGAATTGAATAATGATTATAAAGATTCAAAGTTATTTGATTTTCTACATAAGAACTATAATTTATATACGTTATAATAATCAACCAACCATAAAAAAAGTAGTTTTTGACGTTGCGCAAGAGTTTAGTTGTCAATTTGCAATCAAATTTTTAAAACAGTTATTACTTAGCAATATTATATTATTATTAGACGCCACGACCTGGAAAATGAAAATGATCACATGACAGTTTAATTTTCTTACAAATATTAAGTCAATTGATAAAGGAGTAAAATAAGTTAGGTAAAATCAAAGGATATAATGTCAAGAAATTGGAAATATATAATCAGAGCAATATACTGTTCTACTGTTTCATCTTTTTTGACCACTTATAAATATTTAATAGGCAATAGGAGCCACAAATATAACGGAGAAAAATCAAAGTCTGATTGAACAGATTCAAATATGTTCTTCATGCATCTATAAGTAGTCAGCTGTGAGAGTCTTCCGTTAAGTCGTTAACTGATGAATACATTCATATTTTGTTTAGAAAAATTAAAAGAAACTTAATTATAAAGAATATAGATTCAATGATTAATTTTTGTCAAATAAAAAGTATATAACTAAATTATTTAAACTATATATAATTGAGAAACTATAAAGACTTATAATATAATTAAACCATAATAATAATAATTTTTTGAACTAATAGTTACAGCAATTATTGAACTTATTAATTTTTATATTTCTATTCTGATCAAAATTGAATTGGATTACGTTATTTAGACTGTATATAATAATTAAATAAATTTAATAGTTTGAATAATAAAACATCATATTTTTCTCTTCAAATTAAATAGATAAGGTTTAAAGGTAATTTCAAACGTGCATGACCATAGGCACACTTGGTGTGATAGCCTCCGGCGGTTCATCTCCATTATTAAAAGGCAAGCTTGACTTTAGTTTTATGATATTGGAAACGAAAATAGGTATTACGAAATGAAAAATGTATGAGTAAGTTCAAATATATCACTAAAATTAATTATTATGTATTTACGTATAAATATATGTATTATTTATTATTTTTTTAATATATATTTTATAAATTAATATGTATTTTGTATTAGTAATAAATTTTGATGTATATGTACCTAATATAATCGTACGAAAAGATACCAATAATAAAATAAATATTATACTAAATAATTAATGATTTTTTAAAATAATATAAATAAGCACTAATTAAATAAAAATACATTATATCTTTAAATTATCTGCCTAAATCTTAATATTATAATCATTTGTACACCTAATAAAATAAATATCCAATATATCTATTGTTAACATTGTTTAGTATTTTCATTGTATACTTATATTTTTTCATAAAATAATAGTAAAATCTTCTCCTTCAAAATAACAGTCACCTTTTTTATTTATTAAAAAATTAATATTTTTTACTTAAAACGATAATTATTTTAAAAAAACTAATAATAATTAAGCAACGATTATTTTAAAATGGAAAGATAAGTTCATATTATCTTTTACTAAAATGAGCAAGAATATTAGAGGAAATTAAAACAAAGATAGTTTCCTTGAAGAACAGAAAACGGTTCAAGTCTTTAGTTTACAGGCATTCTTTTTCATGTGGCTCTTATTGTTGCAATTCTGATTGTGATTAGAGACGGATTCACACTCAATGAAGAGAGATATTTACTCCCATAAAATTAAAAAAATGAATATTATATATAATACTTGTTATATCATGTTTGTTCTAAAATAAAATATATTTTTTTATTTTTTATGTTAAAAAAATGTTTTATTAAATTTAATACATAATAATAATTATATTATTAAATTTAATTTAATATAAAAAATAAATAAATAAATTCAAAAAATAGTGATAATTAATTTTATTATATTATTAAATTTGATAATTAATTTTATTATATTAGTTAATTAATTGATAATTAAATTAAAACTTAGTTTTTTAATTAAATACATAAAATTTAAATTATTAGTGATTTTTAAAATTATTTAAAATAAAAAATATATTATCTATATATTAATATACTATATATATTTTGGTTAAAAATTTTATTTATACCATAAAGACTGTGATAAGTAAATTTGATAATTAAATATGAGATAGTAAAAAGTAAAATAATTATTTAAGAATATATATAAAAAAATATTTAGTCATGTTAAAAATAAAAAGAATTTTTAGTTCTTATCAATATGTATAGATAGTTTTAATTTAAAATTTTAAATATATCTAAACTAATTTGGATTGGTCAAGTGATCACCTTAATCGTCTGTTTAAGTAAGTAGTGAAGGTCTTGTATGTATAACAACTCATTGCCAACAAATTACAAACTCTTAAATGAAACTCAAGTTTACAAATAGATTAATTTTTAATTTATTGAATATTGTATAAAACTAAAAAAAAATTCTATACCTAAATTTTATTATATTTTTACTTTCATTATTAAAATTTTCTATTTCCGTCACCAGTGATATCATGTTCTTCACTTTCTCCTTGAATGTGTAGCTTCTCTTAATTTTTTTTATTTTTAAACTCAACGAGAAAGAAAAATTTATCATATGAAATTTTCAATTAATGATTTCCATCAATTATCATAATTCTCACGGTTCTTGTGTAAGATGATTTCTAAATTATCATCACTCTTAGAAAGGTAAGAGGGAATGATAGAGAAAAAGTTTGAATGTATTTAAATTGTATAAAATGATATAATATAAAAAAGTATTTATAGGTGTTAAGATAATTTAAATAATAAATATATAATATTTTATAATAAATATTTAGATATGTTAAATAATTTTAATGAATGCTATTGATTCTAATATATTTTAACAATCACTAACAAATGTATAAATGGTATTTATAAGTTACAAGTGAATATTTTTAGGATCAAATTATCTTAAAATAAGAAGATTGATAAATTAAAAAATTTAAAATAAAACTCTACTTAAATTAAAGTGGTAAGATTTACACATAATGAATTGGAAATTATAAATTCAATGGTAATCCATTTTTTAACTTTATCAATTTCTTATTTAAACTTGAAATTTTGCACAATTAACTAAGCAATTTTTATTAGTTTATTTTCTTTTCATTCAAAATTATGTGTCCCAAATGATTTATGTAAACGTTTATTATATATTATTATTATTATTATTATTTCCAATAGTAAATTTACTCTTTTTTTTTCTTTCTATGTAGCTAAATTTACTTTAAAAAAATTCGTATATCACCTTAATTTGAGTAAGATTTTTTTCTCATTTTGTTGCATTCATTTATTTGTTATTAAGTCATTTTCATATAGACCTTTTTTTTTGAATCACTTACTAGTTACTACAATATATTTTTTTTTAACTTACTACAAATATGTTAAAGCTGTGTTTATTATAATAACAATATCTAATACTATAGTATTGTAAGAGACATAGAAAAGTTTCTAAAATTATTTATTTTCTTTTAAATCCGCCTTTTTATCTTTTGTAAATAGGAAAAAGAAGTTTTACAATATCATAATAATGAGTTTGGGAGGCTCTAATAACAAAGGAGAACTCCATCTAACTCATGTTTATGTCCCCTTCTAAGATAAACTACTTAATTGCATATAGAAGCTATTTGTCAAATCAAGCAAACTTAAGTAATTATTATTTAGGAGAAAATGTTTGGTAGGTTTGGGTAATAAACTAATAATTATAAGGGTTAACTAGCCTTAGCCACCAAATATGAGTCCAAAATTGTAGTAGACAATTCAATGACGCAAATTGACCCTTGACTTATATACATACGTGGAACCATGCATATATTATCATATTTATTTCATGTCATGTCATGTCATGCCCAATTGCCCATTATCTAATAGCTCTTATAATTTTCTAAAAGTGCTTTCCATCTACAATCATTGGAAATTCCTATAAATAGTAGTGTAACATACACCTAACTTCTCATCAATCTCCATACTCAAAACATATTCATTAACAAAACACACAAAGTGATACAAAAGAGAAAGAGAAAGAGATATGGAGAACTTCCCAGTGATTAGCTTAGAGAATGTCAATGGTAACGAGAGGAAAGCTATTCTTGATCAAATTGAAGATGCTTGTAAGAACTGGGGATTCTTTGAGGTAAGTACATTCATTTATATATTTCATATTTTCATGATCTTATAGCATAACACATTAATTGGTGTTTTTTATATATATATATATAGTTGGTGAATCATGGAATAGAAGAGGAGTTATTGGACAGAGTGGAGAGGGTAAACAAAGAGCATTATAGAAAATGCATGGAGCAGAGGTTCAAGGAGTTTGCGGCAAGCAAGGCCTTATTGGATTGGGAGAGCACCTTCTCTTGCGCCATCTTCCAGAATCTAACATCTCTGAGGTTCCTGATCTCAGTGATGAGTACAAAGATGTAATGAAAGAGTTTGCAGTAAAGCTGGAGATTCTTGCAGAGCAGCTGCTTGATCTTTTGTGTGACAATCTTGGATTGGAGAAGGGCTATCTCAAAAACGGTTTTTCTGGATCAAGGGGTCCTTCTTTTGGGACTAAGGTTGCTAACTATCCTCCGTGCCCCAATCCTGACCTTGTTAAGGGTCTCCGGGCCCACACCGATGCCGGCGGCATCATCCTTCTCTTGCAGGATGACAAGGTCAGCGGCCTCCAGCTTCTCAAGGATGGAAAATGGGTGGATGTTCCGCCCATGCGCCACTCCATTGTTGTTAATCTTGGTGACCAAATTGAGGTATTTCAACTCTTATTACTAATCCTTAGAATAATGTTTATAAACTGGTATAACAAAACCTTTCTCATATTTATATGCCTAACATTCACAAATTAATTGCTTATATCAGTTAAGGTGATTGTTCTTGTAACCTTATCCAACATGAATAATTATGGTGAAATTACATAGGTGATCACAAATGGAAAATACAAGAGTGTGGAGCACCGTGTGATAGCACAAACAAATGGAACAAGGATGTCTATAGCATCATTCTACAACCCTGGAAGTGATGCTGTGATATACCCTGCACCATCATTGTTGGAACAAAAGACAGAAGAAGGAGGAAACAAAGAATACCCAAAGTTTGTGTTTGAGGACTACATGAAGCTCTATGCTGCACTTAAATTCCAAGCTAAGGAGCCAAGATTCCAAGCCATGATGAGCGTTGTAGAAGCTTAATTAATTGCAGCTGTGTCCTAAACTTGTAATAATTTTTAAGAAGAAAATAAATTCTTCTTGAAAAAGAGTAGTTGGGAATGTTTATTTTCTGTTTTCCTATACAAGTTCTTACTACAGTAGGGTGATTAACCTACTGACCTACACATATACTTGCCACTTTAGAGGTTCTGTATTTCAGAAATGTATTAAAAGTTGAATTGTGGCACAAGCCATATTTGTTGCTACTCACTTTGAGTCCACCTTCACCTCCAAGTAATAGAGTTTATGTATGTCAGAATAATCGACTTGTAAAAGTAGAAACTGAGAGCTAAAATTAACATGGTAAAATCAACAATAACATCACACATTAACGATAAACCAGAAGCTCTGATCTCATAATATATATAAACACATTGATATATAAAGATACACACACAATATATAGGTGTTCGTGTATGAAATATTCTTACATACATCTTACATGGAGGAACTTCAATGCTTAAATGAAAAATAATTTATTAGCACAACCAACACCAGACCAACTTGACAAATTGACATGCACGAGCATGTGCTACCACACGGAAAAAAAAAAAAAGAAAAAAAGAAAGAAAGAAAATTATACTCTATTGTAGAGGAGTGATAAATAAATCACAGAAACATGGTCAGAGAACTTCACCTACATCACTTGCCGTTGGAACAGTAGTAAGAATAGCTCTGAGAAGATCAAGGTAGAGTGGAAACTGAGCCAAGGCATAGAAAGCGACAGGTATGGAAGTGGCAGCGTATAAAGGGAACAGGATTGACTTGTATTTGTGGTTAACAAGAAAAAAATGGCCAGAGCAGAAGGACACAAACATGGTTATGATGGAAACAAACAGAGAACTCAGCCCTGCAAGGAGTTTCAGTGGCAAACTCCTTCGAAAATCTTTGGCCACCTTCCTTGAGGTGAGGATGGAAAGGAACATTATGAGTCCGGTGACGGAGAAACATAGTCCAACAAGAGAAGCCAGGGCGAATACCTCGAATGCAGGTTGTCCCTCTAGTGGTGGCTCGCCATTATCGTAGCCACCGGGGACATTTCCAGCTGTGGCAAAGGAAACACCGGCGACGAGAGCCGCCACAACGGAGCAAGATTCCGATGTATCCTTCAGCCACTGGCTAGCCTCTTGGATGAGCTCCTGGTGTGATGTGTTGAAGATTTGTCCTGCCGTTTTTGAATCCTTGTTGCTTCTGAAGTGGCAATGCCGTGGCACAATTTTTTTCATATACTGCAACAAACATGGTAATATTGATGGAAACTCAGTCAACTTCACATGAGGTTGATAGTTAAGAGCAGTTAAATGATTTGACTTATTTGTCTAAACTGAAATAAGTTATATACATACCTGGTACCACTTGATATCCCACATCATTTGCAAAGCAGAGCCAGCTATTTGCCAAGATTTGTCTCCTTTTAAACCCTGAGCAGCCAAGTGCAACAATGTGTTGTCATCATTATCCACTCCAATAACTAAGTTGTCCCAAACTTCTGCTTCTGATTTCTTTTTGAGTTCCAGAACAACTTGGGGTTGCCTATTTTTGACCGCCACAAGCAACACATTTTGATTCTTTGCGTTGGTGGTATGGATAACACTAGGTATTTTTTGTTGAATCATGGTCACCATTTCAATAATACCATGCTTCGCTGCTAATAAATATGGTGTCTCCTTTTTACTATCATCATCACTTGCATCTTCTGTACTGTGATCTGCAACCGCAATTGCGGCTGCAATATTGCTTTTACAGTCAGCTCTACCGCAGCCACATTTCATCAATAATTGTGGCCTCATTGGTTTCATTCTTTCACAATCTTCTGTATTCTTCACATTAGAGATGACACAATCACAACATTTTAAAACCAAGTCGCCAGATTTAGTTCCCTCCTTTGGGTCATTTTGATCAGTTGGAGCCCCTCCTCTTGTATCACTCGGATTTTGAGAAGTACTATTTTCTGGTTTTGGCGAATTCTCTGGATGTAACAAATTTTATCAATGGTTTCTTACTCATCACTACTTCAAATATGTCACATATAGTAAACTATTCGATCCTTGGATGTACTTATAAAGTATCCATTTATTAGGGTACTTTGCTTCGGTGAGGAGTGAGGTTTTGATAAAGAAGGAAGATTGCTTCTTTTAGTAAAGAAAAAGTCTAAAAAAAAATGGGTGACGACGTTACATAACCAAATTATTTTAGTAATTCGAATTCAATTAAGTTCGTCTAATAATTTATTTACACAATAAAAACTTGTTGAAAAAGAAGAAAGAAATACATGACAAGAAGAAAAAAAATCTTAGTTAAATTTTGTTGAATTTAAAAAATTAATATTAAAATAATGATTAAATATTATTAAAATGTTAATTAAATATTTATTAAATTATTATAAATTATTTATTTAATGAATTTTGTTTAGTGCATAGAAAAATAATTTAAGTTTCATATTGGCTCAATAAACAAATGAGCAAGTCCATGTCCATCAATTCAAATTCGGCTTGATCCAGAATTTAGTGGCTTAACTTTAAAATAAGAAAGAAAAGACAAGTCAAATCACAAGCTCATGAACCAAGTATAATGAATTAAAGAAAGGAACCTAAGTGACCACAAGTTTCGTACAGTTTTCTCACTCTTGATAACTGGGACTTTAAATTTAATTCAATTAAGTTCCTTGAAACTTCTACCGAAAGTTATCACTTCTCTCTTCTCTCTCTTGTTTCGGTCACATCACTCACAATTCCAAGAAAGAAAGAAAGAAAGAAAAGAGAAAGTACAGAGGCTACGGAGCTTTGAAAGGCAAAAAGATTGTTACCAAATCAAAGCAAAAAAAAGGGGCTACAATTAAGTAGTTAGTCTCTCTCGGTCAAAACACAACAAAAGTTTATTTCTCATTTGTGCTATGACGAGAAACCAAAAAGAAAGCTTCAAGGTCTCAAGCATGGAAGAACCAACCATGAAAAACGTGAAGCCATCTTGGATCAGAAGCTCATCAACGATAAGAATCAAAACTTGGAGCCGTCAAGTTCAATGGTCAAGATTACAGAAGCTTGAAGAAAAATGATGAGAGAGAATAAGTGAGTTGCATGCAATACTCTCTCTCTCTCTCTCTCTCACTCAGCTGCTGCTACTCTTTGATGTTGGAGAAGAAGACCGTGTGAGAGTTGAACTTGTTTCAACCTTGGAAGCTTCACTCTTCTATATTAAGGGTGAACGGTCAAGAGTTGAAGGCAAGGAGAGTAAGTGAAAAGTACAGAGTTTACTCTCATAGCTACCCAAACTATTAGAGTTCTTCTCCTTCATGTAGTTCAATTAGTATTTTCTTTTTCTCAGTTTTGATCTGTCTGAGTCTCATTGTAAAAGGCAAACATGGTGAGGTTTGTAAGAAAAAACCAATGAGAGGTAAAAGGCAATGAGTTAAATTGTGATAAAAAGCCATAAGATGTCTTAGAGTTGCTTTGTACATCTTTCTGTTTTGTGTCATGATCTTGTGGAGATTTCCTTACAAGTTGGGTTAGCACTTTGGTATTGAAAGTTAGATTGAGGTCTAGTCAAATTCAGATTGGCGTTAGAATCTGAATTTGTCCCAAATAGGATTGGATAGATTCTAGAGAAGAATTGATATTTGTAATTTTAAAAAAGAGATAGTAAATTCTATCATAGTTGTGATGGAGACTGGATGTAGGCTACATGGTACTAAGTAGCTGAACCAGGATACATCTGGTGTCATTCCCTCTTCTCTACTTCGATTCTATTTCTGCCACTTAGGATACAAAATGAAAATGTCTCTCAACTCAATACGAGATAAAAGTAAAAATATCTCCTAAATTTCTGTGAAAAAGTAAAAATACTATACAGTAGAAAAAGAAGATATGATTCAACCCTCTCTTCTCTTAGTCACTGATAACTAACAAAAACTTAGTTATAAAATAATTTATTTAATATATCATTTCTCAAAAATAATTCATCATGTGTAATTTTTATAAATTTAGTAAACATTTTCGCTCTTCGTTCAATTCTACTTTTTACCAAAATTTTTTTATTAATTATTTAGGGTTAAATAATTATTATGGTTAAGAAAGGACATTACTAAGTAACGAATATTTAATTACATGTATACATGGGACTTATATATATATGCAATTATAAATTAAATACGCATACCCATATTCCGTCCCACAATATCCTTGAATATGTCTTCATCAGGGTCAAAATAACTCCATTCATCAGGCTCATGAGTAGGTTCTTCTCCCCCCATTCCGGTGAACGCTTGGAAAGGGTTTTCCATGAGTTTACTCAAGAGTTGATCACTCCATACGTGCTTCTGCTTTGTTCCTCTTACCTCCGAGAACGCTTGATTAATTAACAAGTAGAGATGCATTATGTAACAGGTAGGATTGGAGCAAAAATTGTTGTAATTAAATAACATACAAAGTAGTGTGAGAATAAAAAATATTTGGTAACAAAAAAATATTAGTAAAAAATTATTAAAATTTAATATGTTTTGTTTTATTTAATGTATTTTATAATAAAGAAATGTTAAATAAGATAAGTTTATCATGTTAGAATATATTAGCTACAAACATATATATAAATGGTAATGTTAGGGAGACAAAAAAAAAATCAGAATTTATTTTATTAATTGTTACAACAATTAGTGAAGGATAAATAAAATAAATTCTAGCTACTTTTTTATAAGACTCAAAATTTTAAAAAATTAAATAATAAGTTACTTACGATTTATTATATTTATTTAAGATTATATTTTTAAAGATTTTTATGTATAAGTGGGGTAATTTCTTTAATTGCTGTTCCATTATATGTTGCTGAGATTTTTGCAGCGTTATTTCAATAGGGTTGAGTTATGGTTATTGTATATCGCCATTTAAGTTGCTGCTGTTGCTGCGAAAATAGAATGGAGTTGTGGTTGCAGCTGTCGCTATTGCGGGATGCAAGAAAAAGAATTTTTGAATGCCTTTAGATTTATGGGTTCGACTATTCGAGGTATGAGTCTTTTCTTAAAACTGTTTTATGATAAAGAATTGTTACAAGTCAATATTGCCATGAAGAATATATTTTTATGATTTTGTGAGGTTTATGGATTGATTTATTGACTGTTTGAAAAGATTGGATATTCTGATTTATCGATTGGTGTTGTTGAATTAGTTATCTTGAATTATTGAAAACGATT